>NC_138052.1:85876188-86346778 GCF_964194185.1 Rhinolophus hipposideros
TTTATAAAATGGGTCTTGCTCAAGAGGACCTCATTATATTATGTGGTCTCCTTTGGATCTCTCTCAGTAGTGTAAGTGGGTATATCAACAACGAAACAGGGAGAATTTAAACTTGTTTTTGTTTCTAAATTTGAAAATGATTAGGTCATGAGTACATACTCTAAAGGGGTCTTCCCTGAGGAAGTTTTCAAAATCATAGCCTGTCAGCGCGTGAAGGGGCCTTGAGAGTATCCTTTCAAACTCCTTCATTTTAGGGCAACCGAGATCCAGTGAGGGTTAATATTAGCCCCAAATCACACAGCAAATTAGTGGCAGAATTAATACCAGAAACCAGATCTCTTAACTCCCACTTGGGTATCCCCACCCTGCTACATCATGCTTCCTCTTATATTTAATTTAATTTTTTTCTTTGCTAACGTGAGATTCCTTCCATTCCCCCTCTCACCCGAAGGATTTTTATTAAGGAAATAAATGCTTTATTTTTAAGTGGCTGATAGAACTCCTCAATTAGGTCATTGAGATGGTTCTAAGGATGCATTAAGTCATTTTTATATATGCTGGAAAATGAATCTGTGAAAATATAATGCAGGGTAATGAGATGTCAAAAGCCATTGAAATGAGAGGATCTGAATATAATTGTAGAGACTCTGAACTAGGCTTTGGAATTTTCCAGGTTTCCCGTTCATTCATTGTTTATGTTTTATTGGTTATATCGTAATTGATGTGAAAAACCCAAATAGCCACATTTTTCCGTTTGGGTCCATGACTCAGAACACTGAAGATCTTTTTAGAGCATTTTAACCATTTACCACACCTTTAATGGGGAAAAAAGATTCAAAAATTCCTTTATTTACTTTTTCACATGTTTTATATTTTCTGGATTTCTTAGTGGCAGCTGTAAAAAGGGCTTTTCATGTGATCATTTCATTCAGTAATTTGTCTAAACCGAGGCCTTTTCCCTTTTTTCTAATGCTTGCCCAGCTGTCACTGTTGCCTGCTAAAGTGATTTTTCTCTATTATGTTGTCACTTTACACTCCCACAGGGTCCAATCCTGCAGGCCTTACATGCATGGAACTCACATTAAAGTCATTGGAAGCTGTAACATGTAAGAATGTGGGTTTGGGGCCCAGAGAAAGGGCCTATTTTGAAGCATCAGGCTCTGGAGTGCTGCTCCATGCTGCAGTAAAAATGTCCGGATTCTGCCTTATCTCCATCTCACTAGACTGCTAATACAGCAGGTCCCGAAGAATAACGTCATTTTGCTCCACGTCTTTTGTTATAACCTTGATGCGATGCTGTAGGAACTTCTTGTTTATATCAATTAGCCCCTGGTAAAATTGGTTTTGTTATGCGTCCTTTCACTCAAAGCTGCAGGACCTAGGGACAAAGTTAAGTGAAGACATAAATAAGCCAATTGTTGGAGGACTTGGGGGCAGATTCTACATCCATCCAAAGAGTGGGCTTTCTAGAGTTTTATCTTCCAAAGCATCTTCCCTCCACCCGGACTATACCGTTCAAAATGGGTATGAAAAGCAGGGAAATGGGGACCATAAAGGAAGTGAGAAAGTCTTATATCAGATTTAATGTTTTCTGAGCAGAAAGATTTTGCCCACTCAGAAAATGAATTTGACAAAAATGAGGGGATACTGAATTGCACTTAGAGAAGTAAAATAACCTGATGGGGGCGGGGAGGAACTGGTCAGCTTGGGAAGGGTCCAATAGTTAAGGTTTTTGTTTGCTTTTTTTTCTTCTGAAAAATTAGATGACTTGGTTCTGCCCACTCACTTATGAGATGGCTTTAAGGTATGGGTTTAATTGATTTCCTGTGAATAAATCAGGGTCAAGTGATTTTTGGGCCTAAGGTGTTCTATTTTACCTTTTTGTCTTAGTGTTGCTTTTCTTTTAAGAATCAAAAGAACCACCTCTACCAGGAATATTCTGGGCTTCCCTGTCTTGGCTTTCTCACACCTCTTAGATCATGCATGACAAGAAGGGGTAGATTTACCTGACACACTTCTGACTACACATCTGGGGGGCCAGTGACCCTTGCAAGTGTCCATTGATAGGAGTTATTATCAGGAAGGGTGAACATCAGGTTGAAAGGGGTGGGGGCATTTTCTCATAAAGAGGGAGTTCTCTGAGAGAGTAGACTGGCTATTTCTCTACCTAAGCTGAGCTTAGGACTGAAACCGGGTTCCTGAGACTTTGTGAGACTCTGGGCACACACAGTGCCCATTTAGGGCCCAGATGACAGAGGGACACAGAATTGGGGCTGGGACTCCTTTCTCCCAACTTCTCAGATCTCCATGTGGCTTTGGTACTAAGGGTCTCCATGTGGGTACCAGGCAGGCCGCTGGAGAGGTGGCTGAGCTCAGCAGAAACTCACTGAGGGTCTGGGCCTTGCCTGGGGGACTGAGGAAGAAGAAACTCCCCAGATTTGTTCAGGAACAAGGGGGACACCCCAGGGCCACCCCGACAAAACCAAGGGGGGTTTTGAGGGGAGGCTACAGTGCTGTGAGAACAGGTGTGGGCTCAGAGCCGCAGTCACTGCAGATTAATGATAATATAGACGTCAGTTGTACTCACATTCCCTCTAGAGAGAGGGCCGCAGGGAACGACTTCAGTAGAATAAAAAATAGACCTGGGTGTAGTCAGTGGGAAGCCTGGGTCTGGCTGAGGGGCCCAAAGAAGACCCCTGCCCTCATTCACATGAATCTCGTCACACACTCTTGCATACTTCTAACCATTCTCAATGCTAAGTACCTTCCCACAGGGAAAATTCCTCTGTTGTTTTAAATATTTATCTATGTTTCTAGAGCTATTGACCCTGAACTTCCTACTCCTGAGGGATCTATACCAGTTCAGGGTTTGTTTCCATGCTGTGTCACTGTAGACATTTTGTTGTAGACTCTCCATGGGACAAGTGCCATCAATGCGTGTAGGCACAGGTGACTCATTTGGACGAGCCACAGGATAATTTTTTGAGACCTCTTAATATGTCTTGGGTTAGTACATGAGAAAATGAAGAATCATGAGGAAAGCGCATTGATCTTGAAGTCAGAACACTAAGTTGAGTAGCTCTGCGTTTCTAGCTGTATGTTTTGGGGGCAAGTCACTCTAACTGAATCTTAGTTTCATCCATCTACCTTCTAGAGCAGGGGTGTTCAAACTTTTTTCAACGTTTTTCACCAAGGGCCATATGCGGTAAAATACACAAACAGCCGGGCCACTCACTTGAGGTGAAGTACGTATTGCCTCACCTGGTTTATTTAAGTAAACTAAATATATTTTTGGAATTTGCTGTGGGCCAATTAAAAATGGATTGCCGACCGCAGTTGGCCCGTGGGCCGCAGTTTGGACCCCTGTTCTAGAGTTTGCATAAAGGACAAGTATTGTAATACATAGTTTATGTGCAAGTATATAACATACATGCACATTATATGTGTGATATGTCACACTATATCTATGTGAATATATATTATATACATGTATGTAATATTTATGTATACATGATAAAATCTTACATATATGCATTTTGGAAAATGCAAAAGCACTGAACTTTATGTATGCTTGGGATTATTATTTTGAAGTAATGTGGCTCTCCCCATTCCTGCTGTTTAGTGCAGCTGTAGCGTCATTCAGTGACGTCTGAAATTTAAACAAGAAACACTGTGATATAATAGCTCAGTTGTTTTAAATGGACTGTCCCTTCTCCTCTTGGGGAAAATAAAAGTAACAACAGAAAATCATCTAATATGCTCCTGTTTCCAACTGCAATTCATTGTGTAGGCACAGGAATAAAGAGCAAGGTAGGTGATCAGCTGTAAAGGGAACGGTGACCTTCATTCATTCTCTCTCTCTTTCTGACTGAGGAACAATCATAATAAATTCTCTTGCCTATTTTAAGGCAGAGATTTTAAGGGTGTTTTATGACTTAAGCTTGTCTCAGGCCAATCTGTTCCACTAGTGATGATGAACTAACCCTTGCCGCCCTTTAGTGTAAGTGAATGTTCCTTTGTTAACTCTGATGGGGTCCTAATCAGTGCTGATTCTCCCTGTGGCATTGCCTTTTGGAGGGTGCAGCCAGGTGAGCTCCCAGTTGCAAAAGGGAGAGACTTCTGCCTCCTTCCTCCACGCCCCCCTCCCCGCCACCGGCCCAGAACCTTCAGCCACACACGTTCATGCCTGACTGGGAACCACTCAAGTGTTCCTTGAGCCATGCACCCTGCTGCATCTCATAAAACCTTTCCCTCCCCCATGCCTGCCCTAGGAAAACAGACATAACTGTGAACCCGGAGAGCCTGTTTGTGGCCCGGGATGTGCAGCAGATGCTGGCGAGATTGTGTCCCCTGGTATCTCTGCCAAGAGAGAGCAGATCCTGCAGCCTGAGGCCTGTCACCATTGTCAGAGCTCCGGCAGGCATGTTCAGTCCTCTTCTCCTTTCCCTCCAGAGGGGGTCCTTGTACTGTGCAGCTTAGCCCTTTCCCTGGCGGGGTGTGGGCTAGGGAATGAGCGTGTTTGCCAGCATGCCTGGGTGTGTTGAGTGGGGAGAAGAAGAGGGAGAAACACAGACTCGAGATGCTAAACCACAGAGAGAGAATTCTACTCCGGTTTGCACTTGGCTCTGCAGGGGACGCTGTAGGGTGGAAAAGCGGTATCCAGGAGTTAGAAGACCTGAGATTCAACTCTAACGGGAGTGTTCCCTAGAAATTACAAACCTCTCTATGCCTTAGACTTTTGATCTGTAGAATGAAAAGCGACGCTTGCCCCACATCCCATCCAGGGTGGTTTGAAACTTCCAGTGGCATCTCGCCTTTTACAGAATTGCTTCATTGTTTACAAAATGCACCTAAAAGTAATGAGGTGAGCTGTAGTATCTTTCAAAGCGTGAGCCATTGATCCCCTGAATCAGAATTAACCACGAGGCTCCTCTACTGGACCCTGAAGCTTGGGCACATGACTCAGGGTAAGACATGAGCCAAGTGAGGGCAGCTTGTAGGAGAGCTCGGTCGTCCATAGACTGTCCCAAGGAGACTGTCGCTGAGCTCTTTTCCTCCTGAGGCCTGAGGTTCCATCTTCCTCCAGCTCTGTAAGTCTCAGTATGCTTTGCATGAGTTTCTTTTTTGGCTTAAGTGAGCACCAAATCCTGACTGAGAGAACTTCCAAGCTTTTTCAGCTGGCAAGATTCCACTCTGAGGACTTTGTGACTTGGCCTGCATGGGGGACGTTTTCCCTGTGACCCTGGGTTTGGTCTCACTTTGGGCTTAGTAGGAATAATGCCTTCCACTTTGAGCAAAAGAGAGGAGACACAGTGGAGGCCTCGGAGGAAGTCCTTAGTTTCAGGGTGTAACGTTTGTGGGAAGTTTGGCAAATAGCCATGTATCGATGAGGCAGTCGTGTTGGAGCTTCTTGACCCACGGGACAAAGAAGTGGTTGAGACTGCATGTTCTGGAACCAGTTTACCTGGCTTCACATACTCCCCTTCTTACTAGCTATGCAATTTCTATGTCTCAGGCCACCGCGTCTCAGTTTTTTTGTCTGTAAAATGGGAACAATTGTAGGACTATGCCTTGGGCTGTTATAAAGATTGGAAGAGTTAAGATGCATAATATGCGCAGAATGGTGCTTGGTACTAAGTCAGTGCTCAGTGAGTGTCAGCCGTTATTATCCTGACACTGATCACTCTTTTGTTACTACCAAGGAAGGAAACCCATAGGAGAAAACCTAAAGCTGGGTTTACAGAAAACTAAAAGCAATTTTTTAAAAAAGCCAAAGAATGCAAAGAAGGAACTGCTACTTACTGGTGCCTGCAGAGCTGTGCTAATGGCAGAATCCTGTTTACTGGAGGAGAGATTTCTTCCTAAGGTTGATTTCAAACTGGACTGTTCCACCCCACTGGAGGAGACCTTTTGCACTGAGCTTCCCCTAGCTGTTAAGGAAGCAGTTACAATGGAGCAATATGGTTGAATGTAGAGATTGTGTTACGAGAACTTTCCCTCTTGGGTTCTGCAGAGTAGGCTTTGAGCACACAGGACTCCCCTGTTTGTGAGAGAAATGGGCTACCACCAAGGCTTCAGGACACCTTGGAGGACATGGAGATTGATGACAAGTGGCATGTGTGCACCACTACAACTATGTAAAACACATCTGCTTGCCCAGCAATGACAAACTACTCACCTTGGCCAAACAGGCATGATATTCATTTGGAGGCTTGCTTCTAAGAAAGATAAATCCTGCTGTCACGGCACAAAGAGATAAGAGAGACCGGATGACAGTTTTTCATTGATAAAAGATTCTGTCTGTATTTTAAAAGAATTTACTTTCTTCCCTTCTACTGATACTCACATGAGTTAAGACAGAGATAACACTATCTTTCATGTTTTTGTCAGAATGTGTTATTACTGTGGGTGGCAGTGACTCAAGTGCTTCATTTAATGATTTGACTCAAGTGGAATGTTGCCTGCCATGAGCTGCGGGACCCAAACCACGTAGGACCTTTAGAATTAGGAAGCAAGGCTGGAAGCATTCCTGACTGGAAGGGAAACTGACAAGAGTTAACCTAAAATGGGAGAGATTAGCTGTTACGTGAAAATCTTCCTAGAAATTAATCTTCCTAAAGAGGTTTGAAAATTTGCCGCCGATTAGGGATTTTGTGAAAATCTCATTGGGGAGACACCATTACACAATAATTAATATAAGAGAAGCGATAGTCTAATTAATCTTCCCATGAGGTGACATTGCAACAACAAGGTTGAAAGAAAAGAAGAAAAAAAAGAGAAGAGCACGAGAGAATAGCCATTTGTCAGTGTCCTGTCTACAGCGTATGGGGCAAAGATAAAAGTTCTTTTCCTCTTAGTAAACTTAAATCTGGGTAATCAGGCATAATCCTTACAGATAATCCTAAGCAAAGAAACTTCGGATCTTAATTTTGTTTCCCAAGGTAGACTATTCTATCAAGAAGAGAATGTTGTTGACCAGTTGACATGAATATTCCAGTCTTCTTATCACTTTTACTTACTAACAATAAGTTAATCCTTATAACCACTCAAATAGATAGGGACTTTTATTAATTTGTTTTTAAAGCTTACGAAACCAAGGCCCTAATATGTTGACTTATCTTTATAGCCTTCTGGAGTAGATTTTATTGTCTGTGTTTGATAAATGAAAACACTGCAACTCAACACACAGTGGATAAGAACTGAGCTCTGGTGTCCAAGGCTTGAATCCCGAGCTCCTTCACAGACTGCTGAGTGGCCATAGTAAGGTCCCTGTGGCAAGTTTTGCATCGTTTAATAACAGCCATAGCAATGTTTCTGGACCCACACACTCTTCTAGAATCTTGACATTACCTATCAAGGGGTGGAGTCTGTTTTCCCTCCTCTTGAACCTGGGTAGGACTTCAGGATTGTCTCTGTGAGTGTAGTGCCGTGGAAGTGACGCTGCGTGACTTCTGAGAGGAGTCGTGAAGATGATCCAGCTTCCACCAGGTCCTCCCGCCTTGGGGACCTTTCCCCTGGCACCCCAGTACCTTGCTGTGAAGAAGCCCTCTCAGAGCAACCACATGCAGAGGCCCCTGTGGAGGGAGACTGAGGCTCCCTGCTGACAGCCAGCATAAATGCCGGACGCATGCGTGAACAAGATTTCAGATGATTCCAGCCACCTGACTTTGGAGTCTTCCAGTGGAGGTCCCAGCCATTATGGAGAAGAGACAATCTTTCTGCACTTCTGAGCAATAGAGTCCATAGGTTAATAAGCGTCTTCTTTACACTGCACATTTGGGGTAAATTTTTACAGACCCATCGTAATTGGAATGGCACTTAAACCCTCCAAATGTTAGTTTTCTAATCTGCAAAATGGGCATAATAGCTGTACTTATCTCATGGGTGCTTGTGAGGATTTAATGTGTCTGAATTGTTCAGCATGTTTCCTGGGGCATAATCACTAATGCTTCCGTGGCACTGCCTGTGGGCAGCACTGTCTGAGGAACTTTACGTATATTAACTTTAAATCCTTCCAACAACCGTACGATGTGGGTACTCAAGTTTTTCTTTATTGAGATGACATGGACATGGCATAAAATTAACCATTTTAAAGTTGAACGAGCCAATGGCTTTTAGTCATTCACAATGTTGTGCAACCAGCACCTCTATCTCGTTCCCAAACGTTTTCATCACCCTCAAAGGAAACATGGGTAATGCCTTTAAACCCATGTGGCACCCTAAGGAAACCCAGGCAGTCGGGCAGATAGTAACAGCAGTTCTGGGATTAGGACCCACTTGGACTCTGGGGTTGGTGGATTTTGCCCCTGGTCCACACTACCTGGAACGCATGGATGTTAGCCTCTCAAATGAAGTGACTGGCCCAGAGCTGCAGAACTGGCAAGTGGCTTATCCCGATTGCTCTGTGCTTTTTCAGCTGAGATCAAACTGGAGCTTATTAGTTAGATTCCCCAAATAGCCGCCATACGGACATACTGAGTCAGTGTTAGCGCCTGATCACCCTATAAAGTCACCATGCTGAGAGTCAGATCTGGAACCTTCCTAAACAACACCCACCCTCCCCCACAACGTGTAGACACCGACTGAAGCCACACTTGAAATGGCCCGCCTCGCTAAACATCTTAATTGCAACATTGATCTATCTGGAGTGGAAAGTATGTGCTTACCACGCTGTGGTAAAACGGCTATTTGGCACAGAGAAGGATCTCCGGTCCAAAACTCATAATTCCTTTACTCTGTGGCCTACCAAAATATTTGGGTAATCACTCTGGCCAGGGCCATCCAATCGGAGGCATCCCGACCCACTGTGGTTTTTCTGTAGCTGTACGCTTTGCATGCATATAGGGAGATTTACAATCCTTGGTACTGGAAACTGAAGTGCACTGCCCTCATAAGAAGAGAGTCCTATGCTCCCCAGGCTCAGTGTAGGTTTGATTGCCTTTCCTTTCTTTCCCTGTGTCAACACTCTTTAACACACAGAATTCTAGATACTATTGAGTTGAGGCTCAGGTATTAGGCAGATTCAGGAGCTGTGAAACGCTGTGGGTGTAGCAGGCAGGTCCAGTTAGGAGACAGCATACCCGTTATGGAATGGAGATGGAAGCCAATTCTGCTGGGCATGGGTGGGGTGGGGTAGAAGCTGTTTACAGAGGCCTGGGAGCCTACCGAATGCCCACCAAGAATCGAGGGATTGCGGGGAACACGCAAGTGGGACCCGACTGTAAAGTGTTAAGGCCAGTGGAGGACAATGGATGTTCCTGACAGGACGGTGGCATGGAAATGCTGCCTCTTCGTAACCTTGGGTCTTGTACATGGCCTGTAACTACCACACGTGACAGGGGAAAGGACATCTGGGGTCCTAAGGGCAGGCACTCAGTGTGCTAAGAATAACCATGATGTGTGTTCGGCAGGGAGATGCCACTATTAATCCATCACCAGCCAAGCATGGGCTTTCAGTGGTTTTGCTTTTTCCAGCAGTTGTGGACCTGCACTGTGCCATGCAACACCAGCTTGACAAAGAGGAGGGAACAGAGATTTGGGATTAAGTCAGATCCTGGCTGGAGTCCGGGGCATGTCATTTATGAGTTGTATCATTAGGTCCCAGTCTTCCTGACTCTGGTCTCAATTTCCTCCTATGTATTCTGGGGCTCATAATCCCAATGACTTTTTTTTGGAAAAGTGACGCATAGAATCCTGTGAGGTGCACTGCATTTAGCAGGCACTCCACATGTGTCAGCATGGCATGCACACACAAGAAAGTGGCAACTCCTTGACCCTGACCTGAGGAAATGAGTTAGGGCCCACACTGAACGTGGGTCCTGGCTGTCACAGCACCCATGCTAACCGGCAGGGCCAGGGGTACACTCCCTAATGGTGCTGAATTGATGCAAACTACAAACTTTTGGTTCAAAGATGTGAATCACCATCAGTGTTTTCTTTGGGTCTCAACTAGCAATGCCTCAGTCAGTTTGTAAATCCAGTTTGTAGTTGCCATTTTGAGACAGGGCGAACTAGCATCATCAGGCTTAATTCTGGCAGGTAACCATTGCCATCGCCCAGTGGAGCTGCAGCTTAGTAATGGAAAAGTGTTTCATTTTAACTATGAAATTTAACACAAAGAATACAGCTGCTCAACCGGGCAGTGACAGTGTGTGTTAATTTGATTTATATACACGCAATGTACCGTGCCTAATGTTGAACGCTGGAAGACTCCAGCGAGGTTGATATGAGCATCATAAATGAGAGACGACCGTTATGGGCAGACTTCACGTGTGTCAGCACACCTTCTTGGAGAAAATAAAGCTTCAGGCGCCAGCCTGTGCGAGAGAAATAATAGGGAATGTTCTACATGGCATGGATGAGGGCTGGGCTTTCCCAGACAAAGAATGTGGCTTTTCTGGAGGCATCCATGAGAATTCTCACCATGCGCCTGGTCCATCGGCACATTCAGAGCACTGCTCTTAAGTAAACAGATTCTGCAGAGTGGGAAATGGTGTCGGGCGCCCGTTTGGCTCATGGCTTGTTCTACTCAGAGAGCAAACTTCAGTTTTCCTGGAAGGGCAAAAGAAAGAGAGCTCTCCCTGCTCCCTGGCTCACCAGAATCCCCGAGAGCAAACTCTTAATGACAATTGGTACCCATGTGAAATGCACATGGAAATGAAGGCATATGAGTGTGCCTCTGGTGTGTGTTGTGTGTATTATATGTTTGTGGGGTATATGTGTGTGGCATATGTGTGGGGTGTGTGTGTATGGTGTATGTGGTTGTGTGTGGTATGTGTGTGTGTGTGCATGTGTGTGTGTGTGCGTGCGTGTGTAGGGGGTCTGGTTCTCATATTCACTTTGGACCAACACTGGATGGTGACTTAGCTTCATCACAGGCACCTCTGTTTGTAGCCAGACCTTTCTACATTATTGTAAAACCAGTTTATTACTGTAAAACCAGATAGAAAGTGTAGAAAGTAGAGAGGAAAAATCACCCATAATTTCACCCCTCTATGACTGCTACTTTGGCATCTTCTATTCTACGGTTTATCCACATGAATAAAGAGCATATGTGTCATCATCAGTGGGTGTTGCACATTAGGGTAACTTCCCATATTGCTACTTAGTTTTCATAACTATTGTGCTTAACGGCTGCATAATATTCCATCCGGCGCTGTACCATTATTTAAGTGCACATGGTTCCACTTCGGTGGCTTTCATGCTTTCAGTATCATAAATAGCACTATCCTGAATGGTCCCCATCCCATCAGGTCTGGCCCTAACGCCACCTTTAACTCTGAGCTCAGCACAAGCGACGTGGCTGCCGCTGACAGTAGCTGGAGCAGCTCGTCTCAGTGCCGACAGGCTGTGCAGGGAAGAGGGGACCCTTGGCTCTCCCAGCATATCTTCTTCAGGCCTCTGGGGGGCCTGAGGTGGACAGTGATGGGATGGGCACCAGGTTAAACACGGCACCAGCCACCTCCACTGCTATTGCCCCAGAAGCAGGCTACTGTGCCCACCCCGCCCCACGAGCACTGCCTCACTCCTCCCTGCAGGGTTGTTTCAGGCACAACACGCTGCTTGCATGTACCCTCTGTTTCCCTTCTTTCCCCTTAATCACTGATTCCCAGAGGCATCTTTCCTCTGTGATCTTGAGATGAGCAGGATTTCCCAGAGTGGTTAGAGCTCCACAGAAAGATTTATTTGTCAGGCCTTGTAGCAAGGGTAGACTTGCTAAAGGAATATCACAGGATCTGTGTTTGGGGCTGGGTCCCCCTGGGACCTGTGGTTCTCAGGAATTTGTGTAGGCTTCCACTCTACTGGGAGCTTGCTGTCCCCCAGCCCCTGTCACGCCGCCCTTTGCTGGGTCTGTACATGTATGCTGCATTTTCCCTGAGACTTCCTGACCGCATCCTTTGCTCTGCCTTAGGAAGCCTCTCTTCCATGTCCCTTTCTAGCACCAGTCTCTCTGCCAGCCCCTCAACCTGCTGTGCTCTGACCCTGAGCTTGAACCTCCTCATCCGTCATCCCTGTGCTCCTTCCCTATCTCCTTATTTCAAGATCATTGGTCTCTGAAATCAGAAAATTTTGTGGGGATTAAATTATTTTATAGTATGGAAATCACCGATCACCATGTACACTGGAAAACTTTAGGAAGAGGGAGACTGTAGAAATGATGCCTTTCCACTTCTTCCAGTGTCTTGCCATGCTCTTAACACCAGGGTCAGGACGAGTCACCCCGACTTGGAACGCTGACCCTCTGCTTGCTCTGGTCACCTTCCTCATCCCTCTTTGAGCTAATTTTTAGCTCTGGCTCCTTTTCATTGGCGGAGGAAGTAGATGGCTCTTGGATTTATACCCTCAGCATCTTCTTTCTCCACCTTCTCTCCTCTCTCTAACTGGTCTTTTCCAACACCCAATGCTCTTTCCTCTAGGAAATGCTACTCTTAGGAGAGTATAGCAGAAGTGTACACCTGACTGTGAGTGAAGGGGCTGTTACCTGGGCTGGCAGTGCAGTGGCAAAAGGTTGTGCGGTCTCAGAGAGCTGCGTTCGAATCCTTACTCTGCAACTCACTCATTGTTTGGCTTCACTTTTATGAATTTAGTTTTCTCATCTGTAAAATGGGAATACTACCTACCTCAGATGACATAAGGCATGTCAAATATTCAGTAACGTTCCTCACACATAACTATGTTTATTGGTATGGTTTATTTTTATTTGAACCTTAGCTCTATTTGGGAAAAGAAAATATTTAAGGGATTTTAAGCTTCAGACTCTGAAGTGTGTGTGTGTGTGTGTGTGCACGTGCGCGTGCATATGCATGTGTGTATGTGTGTGTACATGTCTATCCAGGGATGCATGCATGGGTGGTGATTCGGAGGAAGTTGGGAAATCTCTTACATCATACAGGAAGGAGTCTTCTCCTTCTCTTAGGATTAATCTCATCATGCCCATTTCACAGGCGTGCAGTATTCTTTGTCTCCTTTTAGTCTTTAACCAGCTAGTTGTATATTTCTTCTTAGCATGGTGCCCCCCGTGACCATGCCTCTTACTCTCCAAATGTCCATGTCTCTGCTTTAAGATGCCCGCTGTCCTCTGAAACCAGGGTGCAGGGTGCTGTTTAGTGAACAAGGTCCAAGCTGCTGGCAGGGCAAGACCATCTGGGATAAAAAAAAAGCCTTTTGGAAGGCAATTTGGTAATAACAATAAAAACGAATATATAGTCATCTGGTTATTCAAGCTCTAGGAATCACCCACACGAAGATTTGCATAATCTGTATAAAGAAATAGATCTAACAATGCCATAGCAACATTTTTCTTTTTTTTTTTGGTCAGGGTGGAAAACTCAGAGACAACTTAAATGTTTACCAGGATGGGAATGGTTACATAAATCATACATGTAGTAGAATGGTATGCAGACAAGAAAAAAAGGATGAGGTTGATTTACATCTGTTGCCACAGAAACCTCACTGAGTTAATCAGATTTAAGGAAAAAGGAGGAACAAAAGCAGAGATACGTGTGGGTACACACCTTTGTAGAGAAAAAGAACTGATCCCCAGCATCGACAGCTGTGGCAGCCAGTCAATCAGGAAAGGGGAAACACGGAGAATCACGGAAGAAGGAATTTACTGGAGGACTCAATCTTAACACAACTGTGGGAGGAGCTGAGTAGGAGAGGGTCTGCAAGGGCAGCTGAAGGATCTGGAAGCTAGCACATCAAGCTTCTGGAGCGGGATTGCAGAAGGGGGTGTGTGGCCGGTTGTTGACTGTGCGTGCTGCCATCTCTGTGAATTTGCAATGAAGCATCTGGAGGTTACCTGAAATCACTGCTGCTCAGCAGACTGCCAGTGGGGAGGTGAGCTGCAAATGGAGAGGGGAAAGACAGCGACAAGCTGACCCTGCCAGCGCCTCTGCTCTGTCTCTCGCTGCTTCTGACCAATGCACGCTTTAGAACACAGTGTCTGCTGCTTCACTTTTCCCTCCCAAATCGCATACAACTTTCCTTGTGGTTGACTCGAACCCAGGGGATTCTGGGATTTCAGGGTCCCAGAGTAACTGAGTTGACTGTAGAATCATTCAGCACAAGCTCTGAGGCAGGGAGTGGGAGCTAGAAGGTCAAAGGCTACTTGTACTCTGTACATAAGCACGCTGTCCTGAACTTTTCACAACAAAAATGTGCACGTGGAGTGATTGTGTATGAAAACAAAGCAAAGCAAAACAAAACAAAAATAAAAAGGAAGCCAAAGGCTCTTAACTTTTTTTAAAAAACCCTTAACGGGCTTCCTCCTGTCCTTCCACATAATTCCTTCCTGCTGCCCTCATAGTGTAATCCCACTCTCCCCCCACCCCCACTGGGAGATTGCCAATGGTTTCACTTGTTAAATATAGAAAGCAAAAAGCTGCATGCATATGCCAAATGTCTCTGTACACACGTGTATGAGTGTGCATGTGTTTATAGGGCATGTGCATACATGTGTATATGTATGTGTGTGTGCATGTGTATGTAAGCATGTGTGTGTTTGGTATGTGTGAACCTCCTGGCCTCATTGACTTCTGGCCCCTTTCTTTTTAATGATGGCTTTTGACCAATGCCAAAAGCACCCAGGAGACAGGAGAGCCCAGAAAGGGGCTTGGTGAGAGAGTGAAGGAGAGGTAAGCTCCCTGGGAGATGAAACTTAGGCAGCACACAGGAATCTTTCGTTCCATTAATTTTTATTGGGAGAGGCACATCCCCTGCTGCTTTAGACTGCCTCTCCCTCAGGCACAAAGCCAACTGTGTGTGTTCCTGCAACCGCTTCTTTTGAAATAACTTGGGGAAGAAGAGGCAAGGTTGAGATAGCTGCATCCAACATGGATTGTGACAGCCTAAGACCCTGGCTCACTTCTAGAGCAGAGGGCAAAGAGAGTGGGGAGAATGAGGGGACCAGGGGGCCAGTGCTGGCACTCCATTAGTGAGAAGCATAGGCCCCCTTCAGATCCCGTCGGGGGGTAGCTAGGAGTGAGTGGACTGACATCATAAGGGTGAACTTGGTCTTAGGGCCCCCTTTTTCTCTTTGAACTAGACCCTTCGGCATTTGTCTTTTACCAGGCTGAGCATCTACCAAAGAGCAGGGGAAATAACCTGAGGTGAACACTCCCCATTCTTATGGGGCCACCAGGCATCCCATGTACAGGAGGGTTCACCACTTTCTCGTGGTGGTGGTAGTGGTGGTGGGGTGTTGGCACAGAGAGCATCTGAGACGCCTAAGCAATTTCTATGTGACAGAAGAGCTAGGCTATGGATGGCTGACGCCCTCACTCCTTCTAAACTTGTCCTTATTAAGGCCAGGAATTTAGTCAAGCACTTTGTCCCTCTCCTCTGGTAGCAACCCCCGCTGAAAGGTTGCCCGCTCCTGGCAGCAGGGACCGAGCTCCTGACTATGGCTCCCCAGTACCTAACACCAAGACTGGCTTGGAGTAGAGTTCCCTTCACATTTGTCAAATGCCTTAGCTCTGTCCTCCAAATGGGTGGACCCCGTTTCCTACTCCTTTTCCTCTTGTCCATCCTGCTCCGTTGGATGGTCTCTGTTGATGTTTGAAGGCACCAGGCTTATTTCAGCCTGTGGGTCTTTGCGTTGGCTGTTCCTGACTGCGGCAGGGCTGACTCCTCACCTCTGCTCACATCTCACTTCTGGGCTAGGCTGCCCCATTTCAAAGCAATCTGCCCCCACCCCGACACACTCATTGAGGCTATGCCTTTTACTTCCCTTGCCTTTCCCTCCACAGCATTTATTCTAACGTACTGTGCAATTTATCTTTTTATGTCTCTTTGTTTGTTTATTGTTTAAAAATGAAGTCTTTGGGAGAGGGATGCTGGTTCATTTTGTTCGCTGATGTATCCTAAAGGTACAGAGTTGGAAATACTTGGAGAGATTTCACTAATCTCTCCAAGATTGGTGAAATCTCTTTTTTTGCGTGTGAAATTAAGCAGAGAGGACTTCTGGTCGAGGTAGTACTACAATGAAAGAAAACTGGTCTTTCAGCATTTCCTCGAATTCTTGCAGTGGAGTCTATTGACACAGAGGTGGGCTGTTGTAATAATAACAATACCCACAGATAACAATAAGCATCCGATGCCTAACCATTGTGTAGTGCTCTACAGATGTCACCTGCTTTATATTGAAGCTTCACAATGATGCATTGAGAAAGGCAAGGCAGACAGCATTACTCTCATTTTGCAGATGAGTAAATAAGCCTCAGAAAGCTTAAGAGATGAACTTCAGGTCACAGCAAGTGAATGATACAGGTGGAGCTCCAAGCCCAGTACTGATTGCTAACCCCCCATCCCTTTTTCTTTTCTTTCATTAGGAAAAACTTCCATATACAGCCTGTTCTTGGGAGCCCCTGTGAAGCCACTTGAGAAGTTCCAGCCCCGGTAGCTGGGGTAAGAAGCAGAGGCTGGGAACATACAGTAAGGGTGACTTTGTACCATGGGTTCACCTAAGGAGAGACTGGAGCTTTCACTACGTAGATGCAGGATTTCAGAATGGAACAGAGTGGAGTTGGCTGTAGAGGTTCTGTTCGTTTTTTAAATTGTATAAACCACATAATTCATGTAGGGAGTATTTACTTAAACTTCTCTGTGGATGGTGGGCACTGTTGCTTCACCCAGCTGGGGTTCCTAGGGACCTTTTGTGCGTGTGGTGGAGCATTCTTTGAGGTTCTCAGTGGGGGCAATTTTGGGGGCATTTGGGAATGACTGGAAATAGTTTTGATTGTCACAACTGTGGAGGGGATGGTACTGGCATCTTGTGGGTAGAAGCCAGGGATGCTGCTAAACATTTGACAATGCACAAGGCAGCCCCACAACAGAGAATTATCCAGCCCCAAATGTCAGTGGTACCGAGGTTGAGAGACCTTGTTTTAGAGTGAGGTGGGAATGACAGTCTCTGGTCCCCATCTTGCCCTTGTTTTTCTTTTCCCCCAGGACGCGTGGGATGAGAGCTAGAAATCTCTCTTTAAAATGATTGCTTCTTGGGAATTAGTTGGCAGAGGGAACAAGGGTTACACCCTCCCCCAGCCTTCAGCTCCCCACCTGCTACCGTGTCAACCATATTCCGGCCTTCATCAAGTCCAAAGGTCGAGAGCTTCTGTGTTGCACTGTCCGTGTGGGTTTGTAGTCTTCAGACGTCCTCCTGCACCCGGATGAGCTGGTGAGCAATCAGGAGGAGGGTAGACTCTGTGCTGTCAGTTGCCTAGAAGCACAGGGCACTGCATAACCCAAATGAACTCCTGGGCCTAATCTGGGCTCTGACAGTTCTCTGGTACTGCTGGAATGCCTGGGGATATTTGTTCTAACTCATCCAATTGGTATTGAAATACTTTCCAAATGAAGGATAACGTTGTCACCCACTACTCTGGAAATTAGCATATGCCCTCCGGTGTTTACTTTCCTTACCAATAAAGTCAAGTTACAATTGCTCTCCTGTACATGTGCCCTCCATTTCTTGGAGAGCCATATTGGATAATGGATTGTTATACATACATACAAATTCACATATATAATTTTAGTAGAACATTAAGACTGAAAAAGAAAACAAAAACAACTTTAAAAATGTCTTATTCCTATACTATTTGTTAATAGTTGAGAAAACAGAGACCTGTAAGGAATTTCAATGGTTTTCCGAGATTCCAGAAAAATAGTGGCAGACCAAGGCTGGAACCATGGTCTGGAAACTAGCTAGTTGAAGATTAAATAGACCATTGGAGTTACTAAGATAGAGGTAGCCCTTGTTTGGATGAAAGTCGTTTTACAGATCCGAGCAACCTGGCCACCATTCCTGTCACAGCGATGTAAGGCTGAGCCACACTTCTTGCTTGAGAATGACCGTTCTTCTAATCAAGGACTTTATACCGTCTGGCTTTCCTCTCAGCTCTAGGGAATGTGTGCTTTAGTCTCCTTGGGAGGGTCGTCTCCCTCTGGCAGTCCTTACATTCTGGGGCTCCCTGGGATTAATTAGGGGCTCCTCCTTTTACCTTTCCCATGTTCAGCAGAGAAGATCTCAGCCCCTCCCCTGCAGTCAATGGCCATCCAGCCTATTACTCTTTGGTGACCTGATGCATGCCCAGTCTGTGTGTGTGTGGGGAGAACAAGCTCTGTTGGGAAAGGCAGGGATGGTGCTAGGACATGAATGACAGCCTTTCTGGGTTGGACATTCTCAGTGGGGAGAGTCTGGTCTTCCTCACCACACCCAGAGCTCCACCAGGCTCTTCATTTTTCTGGAGTTTAGCCCCATGTTCAACAACTTAATACATAGTTAATAAATTAATGTATGAGGGAAATTTGGAGTTGCTGAATTGATGTGAAAAGCTTCCAGTACTAGTAGACTGGATGTGCCTACGTTTGCTAGTTAATTCCCTCCCAGTGAAGAGGTTCTCAGTCTTGGTTATACATCAAAATAATCTAGAGGACTTATTTTTGCAGCTAAAGACACTGACTTAGTCTGTTTGGGTTGCTACCAGAACTACCAGACTGGGTGGCTTATAAACAGAAATTTATTTCTCATGGTTCTGGAAGCTGGGATGTTCAAGATCAAGGTGCTGGCAGATCTCTTGTCTGGCTATTCATAGATGGCTGTCTTTTCACTGTGTCTGCACATGGTACAAAGGATGAGAGAGTTCTCTCTGGCCTCTTATAAGGGCACTAATCCCATTCATGAGGGCTCTACCCTCATGACCTAATGACATCCCAAAGGCCCTTCCTTCAAGTACCATCACATTGCAGATTAGGTTTCAGCATATGATTTTGGGACACAAACATTCAGGCTATAGCAGATGCCAAAGCCTCATTGCAGACCTGAATCAGAATCTTAGCATGTGGAGTCTGGACATTGGTGCTTGTAGGGAAGCTCTGCTGATGATTTTGTCTGCTTGAGTGAAGAACCAACAACTCACAAATTACCTACTGGGTGATTTGTTTTGCTGTGAGAACACAGCTTTGGTGTTCAGTAAGAAAATAGGAGGCTCTTTGTAGTCATTGCTCCAGCTACACATCTGTGTTAGGTGTCTGCTTTAAGGCCAAGTGTGATAATCCTTTACCCAAGTGATACAAACTCTTGCTACATCTGTAAGTATGTGTCTGAGTCTTGCATTTTTGCTGACCCACTAATGTATGGGAATCTTGGATACCCACCTTATTCATTATTACAGGTAAAAGATTAATTCATTTAATGGCTTTAGGTGCAGGAATCACAGTAATGAACAAAACAGACAAATTTGTCTGCCTTCACAGAACTTACATTCCTTTCGGAAGGCAGCCAATAGACAGGTTAATAAAATAAGATACATAATGAGGTTAGGTGGTGATATGGGCTATAGTAATTATCTAGTGCTGTGTAACAAATTACTCCAACACTTAGAGGCATAAAACAACAACATAATTTTGGTACAGTTACTGTGGCTCAGGAACCTGGGAGTGGCTCAGCTGGATATTTATGGCTCAGGATTGGTCATGAGATTGCAGTCAAGATGTTGGCTGGAGCTATGTAGTAAGTTGAAGGCTGGACTGGGGCCAGAAGATCCACATCCTATGACTGTTAGCCGGAGGCCACGTGGGCCTCTCGTAGAGTTGCTTGAGTCCCCACGACATGGCAGCTGACTTCCAAACCTAAGGCAAGTGATCCAAGAGTGGGCTAATATGTCAGGAGAAAGCCACAATGCCTTTTAAAATGCCTAGTCTTCGAAGTGATAGCCCATCACTTCCACCACATTCTATTTGTCAGAGTGAGTCACTAAGTAAAGCTCAAACTCAGGAGAGGAATAAGGATCCCATTTTGAAGGATGGAATATCAAAGAATTTGTTAATATATTTAAAAACCACCACAAATGCTAAGGGAGAAAGTGGAGAAGGGAGATATGGAGTGCTGGTGGATTGTCATCTAGGACGGATGCCTGGGGAATGCCTCAATGAGAAGGTGAAATGAGTAAATATCTGGAGGAGGGCAGTGTGGTTGGAGCAGAGTGTGCAGGAGGGAGAGTAGCAGGAGATAAAACTACTGGGCGAATGGAGCAGATGGGGAAGGGCTTTTTAGAACGTTGTAGGGACTTCAGCTTTTACTTTGCGTAAAATAGGGAGTTAATGGGAACTTTCGAGGGTGACGATTTTTCTGTTTAATGGAGAAGAGGGTATTTGGGAGGCAAGGACAGAAACAGGGAGACCAGTTAGAAACGCTTAGAATAATCTAGTGAGAGGGGTCATGGCTTGGCCCTGGTGGGGACTGCGGGTGTGTGTGAGGATGAACAGCAGATGCGGGGAGGAATGGCTGCATCCTGGGCATATTTTGCAGGTAGTGCTACAAGATTTGCTGATAGACGGGATATGGGGTGTAAGCAAAATAAAAAAAAGAAATTCAGATGACTGCAAGGGTTTGGGCTTGTGCAACTGAAAGAATCAAGATGGCATTTGTTAAGATGCTAAGGAATTATACTTCTCCACAAGCATGATGTACAAAACTAATTAAAACGTTTTCAATGAAGATGAACATTTCTTTCCTTTGGCGTTTTAAAAGCAGCACAAAGACTTGAAAGCAAACAATGATCATTTGATCCTCTGGTATCTGTTTTTCCAATTAGTATCCAAAAAGTTTAGAAAAGAACATAGACTTGTTTCTTTTTTTTATTTATTTCATTGGGAAAGGGGGACAGGACTTTATTGGTGAACAGTGTGTACTTCCAGGACTTTTTTTTCCAAGTCAAGTTGTTGTCCTTTCAATCTTAGTTGTGGAGGGTGCTGTTCAGCTTCAAGTTGTTGTCCTTTCAGTCTTAGTTGTGGAGGGCGCAGCTCAGCTCTAGGTCCAATTGCCCTTGCTAGTTGCAGGGGGTGCAGCCCACCATCCTTTGCGGGAGTGGAACCAGCAACCTTGTGGTTGAGAGGACGCACTCCAACCAACTGAGCCATCTGCAAGCTCAGTGGCAGCTCAGCTCAAGGTGCCGTGTTTAATCTTACTTGCAGGGGGCGGAGCCCACCATCCCTTGCGAGACCCGAGGAATTGAACCGGTAACCTTGTGGTTGAGAGCCCACTGGCCCACGTGGGAATCGAACCGGCAGCCTTCGGAGTTAGGAGCATGGAGCTCTAACCACCTGAGCCACGGGGCCGGCCCCGACTCGTTGATTTTTGTTAACCATCATCGTTTATAATCTAAAAAAGGGAGGAAGACAGTTATTAACACTGTCTACAATGTTCAACGTCCTTGACAATACTGACCATATATCTTCAATGATAGACTAAAAGAAGATACCTTGGATAGAAAAGCAATCAATGTAGATGAGAAAAAGATGAGTCCTACACAAAAGACTGCCCCATGTGCAAAACAAACTAGAAAATTCTTGCTCATTCAGTAAAAATATTCTCATTTTAAATATATGAAAATCGATTCATTCACTCATCCTACAAATGTTTATAGATTGCCTAATATGGAGTAGGTGCTGTTCAAGGTTCTGATTTAAGGAAGAAATATTAGGTTGAACCATATGAAGCTGGTTGACCAAAATGGCAATTTTGTATTGTTCAAAATAATATTTGATGGAAAAAATTGGTGTACAGGTTGATTGCCCTAATTAATATGTCATTGTACCATGTATATGTATGTTCACATTCAATATTTTAACGTCCATTTCTCTGGCATGCTCCTTGTGCCACCTGGTCATGTTTCCCTTCTTTAATTAGTTGTCCTCATTTCTATCTTTTTATACCTGTCCCACCTGCCTGTTGTAATTGAAGCTTCATTTTCTCTGTTCTGTGCTCTGGGTGAATGGAGCACAGCTGTTTCCTGTCACCTGTGTGTCCAGTGTCCTTTCATGTTCTTGAACCCATCTGTAAGGTTGTACTAGGAGCTATTACCAGGCCTGTGGATGGACTTTATAACTAAGCACATCACCTCTCAGCCATTTTGGGTATCAGTTTGGAGTATTAAAGATCAGTGTCAGTCAGTTGTAGCCAGGCTCCGAGCCCCAGCTGTGTGGTGCGTGCAGGGTTGTGATGTCTTGCATGTAACATTTGTGACAAGCTTAAGCTGCTGGTCATAGTGTCCCAGCTTTGAGGTTGGATTCAGCCAAGGTGACTTTATGGGGATGATCTTCACTTGATAATGCTCTTCAGTTTCTTATTTCAGCGCCGAATGTCTGTAATCCAAACCGGAACTGTCGTTAGGTACACAGGCAATTTTGTTTAAGATTGCAATGTGAAATGGTTGGGTTACTCACTCCCCTTAGATTCACCTGCATTTTTTTATTCCAATACAACGTATGCTCAGCTCGGCACAGCTCAGACACACCACATCTTATCACTCAGCTGGGAAGTTCCTCTCTTCCTATTATTTGGCTTTTCTGCTGCTCTACTTCATTTTGCTTCGTCGCTTTCTAGAAAACAACACTCTCAGAGGTTTTTGTGAGCTGAGTAATACAATTACATTGGAATAGCTGCAGGATGTGTCCAGACTGGAACATGATGGTTGTACAATGTGAAACGGGGATGCCATTATTTTTGTCTGTCTTACTTAATTAGGATTACACACAGCATGACTTGGGCCCAATCCATCCCCAGTTTATTGGGAAGTAACACCATGAGGTGGAAAGAATGTCTGTAGATATTAAGAAAAGGAATTTCTTTTGTGGTACATAAACCACTAGATGGATGGAAAGAGCATTACCCAGCACCTGCATTCTCCGAGACTCATCTGATTGCCTTCAAAGCCATTATACTGTTTTTCTCCCCTTTCTCACATTTGGCTACGGGCAGAGTGGCTGTCATTTACAACGTCTATTGTTTGATTGCATCTGTTGCCTTTACAAAAATCCAGGTCTGCGAGCGCAGTTCCGACTTCGAATGGCCTTGGCGCCAAGGGCTGGAGCATGGAGACAGCAGGTCCTTGCCAGGCACGGATGACAACTCCATCCCAGTCACATTTCCCCTTAATGAGCGTCCTGACGCAGCTCTCACTTCCACAAGTGCCATGCTGCATCCGGTGTAATGGCTGTACTTGATGGATAATTTATGCAAACAGAACACAAACAAGAAGTCATTAAGCCACCCAACAAGGGTCCTTGACTTTTGCAAAACCAAACAGTTATTCTGATCCTGATGAGTTTAATTTTACTTTTGGTTGAGTACCGATGAATACATTATATTTAACATAAATATTATATTATCAATATTCATGATCAAACTCAATGTCATTTGGTGTTTAATATTCTCCTTTTTTAAAAGAGTGGTACACAGAGCTTGATTTTCATTACGTCACAATGTATTCATATTTAGACCTTTGAGCCTATCTTAAGTCTCTTTCTAATGGACTCCAACAAGGCTAGATGTAAAAAGGAGGAGGGAAATCTATTATTTAGATATTTGTAAACACCTTTACTTTTCACTTGAATGGCCCTCCTTTTGTATTTGGAGCTCTAGAATGTATGGAAATGTGAATCTGAGAATTCTACACAAAGAAACCGTAAACCACTGGATAACATAAAGGAAATTGATATTGAATATGATTTGGCTACTTAGTCATTAAAATCCACTTACAAGGATATTAAAATTTAAAAAATAAGGCTTTAGTGTGCATCACAGCTTTGCTGTAACTCAAGGGCCATGTAGGTGTACAATATTCGGATGTCAGTTTACATAATCTGTGGTGTTCTCAGAGCTTTCCAGATGCCCAGCAGTTTATTTTAGTAATTTTAATTTTATTAGAACAGCATCCTATGACTTGGCTGCTGTATAGCGTCTCTGGGAGCGCTCACATGAAAATCATTAAAGCCTAAATGTTCCTGGCAGGTAATCTCACCGTCTTTTCATCTTTCATCTCTGGGAAGGTGGCCCCTGTAGATTGTTTAAAGAAAAAGGAACACAGTGATACCAGGTCCAAACAACAATGCTGCGCCCAGATCCTGCCTCTGTTGAGGGGCAGAAAGGGAGGCCATAACTCTGTGGTGTGCAATCCTGCTGGCTGTACCTGTGGGGAGTGTATTCACCTCCGAGGATCAGGTGCAACCTGGCATCAGTCCTCAGGGCCTTTCAGCGCCAGTCACACCCAGAGGGCACAGAGCCCCCAGCACCTGTGAGAGGCAAACCTCCCAGACCCACAGCCGGGACAGCTGTATCTATGACAGCCACTTCCTCTGCCACTTCAGAGTGACATGAGAAACAAGAGGAGCTGGCAGTTTGGGGGCCCCCAGCTTCAGGAGAGGAGTTCAGTGCGAGGCCAAATTGAGAGAGAATGGGGGAGGACGGCAGTGGAGGGCAGAAGCAAGCTCTCTGAACAGTCAGGCCCCTGACTTTTTCTCTCAGGAGGAGTAAAAGGACAGTGCAGAGCTGGAACACATCCCTAGAAACAGGTCTGCGCAAGTGGGCAGGGCTTCTTCTGGATTATCAAACATGTGTCATTAAAGGGTATCATCTGGGAAAGAATATGGGTGGCCACATCCTGAATTTCTTGTTGATGCCAAGGATTTTCTTGTCCAGAAACCCTTATTCCCACATCTTCGAGACTCTCAAAAAATGCAGTGCTTTTCTCCACAGCCTCTCCAACACTTGCTATTACTTGTCCTGTTGATAATAGCCATTCTAACAGGTGTGAGGTGATACTTCATTGTGGTTTTGATTTGCATTCCCCTAACAGCTAGTGAAATTGAAGAGTTTTTCATATATCTGTTGGCAGTTTGTTTGTCTTCCTGGGAGAAGGATCTGTTCAGGCTTTTTGCCTATTTTTTAATTGGATTGTTTGTTTTTTTTGTTGTTGAGTTGTATGAGTTCCTTATATATTTTGGATATTAGCCCCTTATCAGATGCGTTGTTTGCATATATCTTCTCCTATTTGGTTGGTTGCTTTGTTTTGTTGATGGTTTCTTTTGCTGTGCAGAAGCTTTTTGATATAGTCCCATTCATCTATTTTAGCTTTTACTTCCTTGCCTTTGAGGTAAAATTCATAAAATCCTCTCTGAACCTGAGATCTATAAGTTTAGTACCTATGCTTTCTTCCATGCAATTTATTGTTTCAGGTCTTATGTTGATGACTTTTACCCATTTTGAGTTAATTTTGGTATAGGGTGACAGATAGCTGTCTAGTTTCAATCTTTTGCATGTAGTTTTCCAATTTTCCCAGCACCATTTATCGAAGAGTCTTTCTTTTCTCCATTATGTTTTTGGCTCCTTTGTTGAAAATTATCTGCCCATATACAGAGGGTGCCAAAAAAAAAATGTATACACATTTTAAGAAGGGAAATACTATTAAAATTATGCTGATAACTACTTTGAGCACCTCTTTTAATTGCAGAAGTCAAACGTGACTTGTATTCATGTTTTGTTATCGGTATATATTGAGTATTAGAATTTTAATACAGTGTTGTCCTTTCTTAAAATATGTATACATTTTTTTGGCACCCACTGTATATGTGGGTTTATTTCTGGGTTCTCAATTCTATTCCATTGGTCTGTGTGTCTATTTTTCTACCAATACCATCCTGTTTTGATTATTGTCACT
The DNA here is from genome assembly GCF_964194185.1 of Rhinolophus hipposideros. Taxonomy (NCBI): domain Eukaryota; kingdom Metazoa; phylum Chordata; class Mammalia; order Chiroptera; family Rhinolophidae; genus Rhinolophus; species Rhinolophus hipposideros. Next base: position 85,901,685 of record NC_138052.1, read on the forward strand.
TTGTAGTATAAATTGAAGTCAGGGAATATGGTACATATATACAATGGAATATTACTCAGCCATAAGAAAAGATGAAATACTGCCATTTGCGACAACATAGATGGATCTTGAGATTATTGTGCTAAGCCAAATTAGTCAGACAGAAAAGGTTAAGAACCTTCTGACTTTAGTCATATATGGGATATAAAACTGAAAGCAACTAACAAACAAGACAAACAAACAAATAAAAAATCATGGACATAGATAAAAGTTTAGTGGTTACTAGAGGGTAAGGGGGTAGGGGGTGGTAGAAGAGGGTAAAGGGGGTCAAATATATGGTGATGGAAGAACTGACTCTGGTGGTGAACACACAATGCAATATATAGATGATGTATTATAGAATTATACACTTGAAACCTGTATAATTTTACTGACCGAGTCTCCCCCGACAAATTTAATAAAAATTAAAAAGAATGCAGTACTCAAGTTCTGTCTCCAGATTTACTAATTCCATGGGTCACATGTAGGGTCTTGAATTTAGGTCTTTAACAAGATTCTCAAAATGGTTCCAATGTAGATAGCCAGAACCATAGTTGGGAATCATTGTGTTAGATCGTGAAGTCAGGGGTCATGTGGCTACAGCACTGTCTCCAGTCTATAGCTTCAAGTTATCGTTATTTAATTCATGGGTCTCTGAGGAGAGCTAATTTTCTTGGGCTTCCTTCTCCGGTAATTTCCCTTTCCTCTCAAGGTCTTAAAACTTCACACAAGAGTTGGAATGATCTGAACAGGAGATTGTTTTTAGTTTGACTTCAGTGCAAAATTCCATCAAGACTTCTCTATATTAATCTCTGCCCTTTGACCATGAGTCTAGAGTCAAGAGACTCAGGTATAAAGAAAAGATCTCTTCCTGCTTTATTTGTGAGAGTGGGTATGTTTTTGTATATTAGTAGGAATAAGTTAATAGATTAGATAGGAAAAATTGGGCATGTCCTTCAGATATGGAAGTAGCCTTTTAGTTGCACGCCATGGCCTAAAATTATATCTATATTTATCTACTTATCTATCTATATATTATTTCATCTGTGCCTGTCATTGCTTACAATTCTGCAACTGTGTTTCTTAGGCTCTCTTGCTAATTGGTTTCTGAGCAGATTTGGTCAATGGAAGCAGAAGACTGGAGGTGGGGGATGGGGAGAAGACAGGGCATTTCTCTCTCTGCCTTCATGTTTCATCACTGGCTGCATCTCTTCCATGGTCCTGGCTTTCATAATTTCTTTCTCCTTAGTTGCAGCTCTTGCCAGGTAGCCTCTGAAATGGTTCTGGGAACATCATCTCCTCCTTGTCTTCTTTCAGTCCAAGGATGATAGCAACTTTCTGTTACTAATCCCTGGGTTGCTTCACCTGTTTTGCTTCTTAGCTCTTTAGCTGTCAGTGTAACTTATGCCCTAATTAAGTTTACTCTGTTTAAAATACCTAGAGAGGAGAGGTCCTACTTCCTGACTGGATCCTGGTGGGTTCACTGACCACAGGTAGACACTCCTTGAATAGAGCTTGATAGAATTGAAGGAAGGTCATGTGGTGTAGTATGATAGATCTGGACTCAGAAGTCTGGGGTCCAAGTTTTGACCACAGGCAAATAATTTAACCTCTTTGGACCTCTGTTTCTTTGGCTGTGAAATCCCAGTGGGTAGACTCTAGACTTCTCTTTTGTCCTCACACCAACTCTCCCACAAAGGGAATAGGATTTAGAATTTAAGAGGCTTATTGAGAGCTATTAGAAATATCATGTATGATTTGCCTTGTGTTATAACTTATTATAATTACTCATTATACATGCTCACTATATATAAATACTCATTATAAATATAAGCACTCTTTTATGCTGAGCCCAGGCATAGCTTCATCAATGCTTTTCAACATAATGATTCTGGCAAAGGATAAGCTTTGGCAAGCAAGTTGAAACCCATTTTCCACCCATGACTCCAGGTCTTTACTTTTTTTCAGATTCAGGGACTGAGGCTGAGAGAGGCTAAATGCATGTCAGATGCAAGAAAAAACCCATTTTTATTTTAACATTATCTTGACATGTCAGCATATTTTATATATACATATACGCACACATGTGTGTGTGCGTGTGTGCATGTAAAATAATATAATTTATCTGAATTGGGAGGCATTTGGGAGATCTTCGATCTCACCCTTTCATTTGTGGATGAGGAAAATAAAGCTCTTTCTCTGAAAACAGGGATACATGTTTAAATTCTGTGGGGAAATTGAAAACAATGAAATGTGGGGGGGTTGTTTGTTTTTCATTTTAAGCTAGTAGTGGATCCTTTTGGGTTAAGTGGCCCTTCACCACTAGATGTGCTACAATTTGTAGATTTTTGTTTGGATGATTAACACACGTGTCAACTTTGTATTTTCCACTTTTGGAATTTGGGAAGTGGGAAAGTTCATCTGCCAACTGTCACAGAAAACGGAGGGAATGAGAAACCCACAAGTGGCTTTTCAGTTCTCCTAAAACTGCCCTATCTCGAGTCTGGTGAAGTCACCCTTGTGTCGAGTCCCCCAAAGTTGTGTCCCTACAATTCTAGTCCTACACCAGGGTAAGAAAACAAAAGGTGGCAGACAAAAACATAAAACTTCTGGGATTTATTTTAGCAGCTCATTTTTGATGGAGACGATAAGATTGCAGAATATATGAAACTCTGTTTTATTTTCTATAATCTGTCTACCTGCTGATTTTTTAATCGTAAATGATCTAACAGTGATTGCTATAGATTTCCCATTCGTTGTAAAAACGAAAGTGTTTGAAAGAAGGAGCAGAGCAGTTGATTTGTTTGGTTACATTTCACAGGAACAGTCTATTCCCGGTGTATGTGCTCCAGATGTGGGAGAGCAATAAGGTAGAGCTTTCCAGAAACCTGAGGTCGAGATTTTTCCTTGCACTTTTGTCCAGTTCTTTATTTGTATGCCATATGTTCTCTCAAATTCACCCCTCTGCTATATCAATTAAAGCCTTTTCCTTGTTGTTGTTATTAAATTGTGATTGTCTCTATTTTGAAGCATTTTCCCTTAAATGTTTATTGCTCACAGTGCACAGCTCCTGAGCCTAACCCAGCAGAGGCAGGCAGGAGAAACAGGACATCAATCTTACCAGCTGGCTTTACAGCTTCATTGTCTGGTCTGATTTTATGAGAAGAAAGCACATGGTAGTGGAAGAGAGAAATTGCTAGGGGGTAAACGTGTCCTTTGAAATGCCACTCTTGGCTTCCTGACAAGGTATAAAGAGAAAGCCTATGGTGCATTTGTTGAAGTACAATGATGGAAAAGAAGCCAGGGCAGACGTTTTGGCAGGGAGCTGAATTTTCCCTTCTCACGTAGATGTTAACTTTCTGGGAGAACTCGCTCCTCCACAGGAGCGATAAGGAACATCATTATGTATCTGCTCAGCTAAAAAGAGGATTTGCTTGTTAGTGGTGCCACCTCAGAGAGGGTAGGCCAGACCTCAGGGGGAGCCAGCGGAGCTCGGGGGCCTCTGAAGGATCTCACTGGCTAAACAGCTGATTCATCATGAGCTGCGCATCCTGAATATCAGCCCTACTTCCAAGTGCCCAGTTGGCCTCTGTTTATTGATAGTGGTTTCAACCATCAACCAGCTCAATACTCACCTACCTCAGGGAGGAAGAAGGGGCAGTACCATGTCATTAAAGAACATGGTTAAAGAAGGTACACTCTGAATCCAGTTGCCTGTGTTCAAATATCACTTCTGACATCTACCAGCTCTGTGAGGAGAGCAACTTTCTTCATTTCTTTAAACCTCAGTTTTCCCATCTGTAAAATGGGGACAAAAATAGTGCTTCAGGAAGATCATTTATGTATAGAGATTTGCACAGAGTTGGACCCATGTTGAATAAATGTTGGCTTTTATTATTTTAAGAGACATTGACATTTATTAAAGACATTGTATGCACCAAAGACATGACCAGGCAACTCAGACCATTCTCCAACCTCCAGGCCTCAGGGAGGTTACACCATCAAGACAGAGGAGGATCTCTAGTGCGGCAAGGAGGTTTGCTTTTCCTTGATGTTCTCTCTCCTTCCTGACACAGGAAGTGTGCATTTCCCACTCACAGTGGTAGATGGAGCCTGGGGTCTTCTGCTTGAGAGGCACTTCTGGCTCAGGAAGGCTGAATAAGCCTGGCGGGGGTTGGGGGGGAACTCCAGGTGTAAGTAAGCACATTTCTGTCTGCTTACAGCTGACTCTGACTGGATCTTGAAGGGTGAGAGGGATGATGGGAACCCTGAGATTTCTGTACCATCCGCTCCATCTCAGCAGCAGTGGCTGGAGCCATCAGGACAATTGTGAAATCAGTGGGAATAGCCCTTTTGTTTCATATCTTAGAGATCGTGTTGTAGAATTGTACATAGGGGTCAAGATCATTTCTAACAACATGGTGTGGAAATTTGGTTATTTTCTGTTAAAAATGGCCTATTAATACCAAACTAGAGAATTGAGGCCCGTTAATCCTATCCAAATTTCCGTAGTGTTCCTTAAAAGACATCTCTCTGAGGGCACACACATGTTTTGCTGAGGGATACTCTTGGGTTTGGAGTCTTGTTGGAGATATTTTCTTAACTAATCTGATAAATGTTTATTGTGTGTGTCTTATGTGCCAGGAAATGTAACAGGCATTGGGGTATGCAACAGGAAACGGGGCAGATAGGGGCCTTGCCCTCATAGAGCTCCCAGACTAATTGTCTCCTCATAGACAAGCTCAGGGTGACAGCTTATCTACAAGATAACTGCCATCAATTCCTTCTCTCCCTTTACTCAGACAACACTGCTTTGACCAATAAAATATGGTGGAAGAGAAGCTATATCACTTTAGGGCCTGGCCTTCAAGAGGACTTACTGGCTCTGCTTTCTCCATTTTTCTGTTTCTCTGCATCCATTGCTAGTCATGTAAGAAGTCGAACTGCCCTGAGACCACCATGATGTGAGGAAGCCCCTTGAAACTGAGGAATCTAAGGGAGAGCCTGAAGCTATGCCATAGACATACGGCCCTAGTCAGGCTTCACAATCCTCTCCAGCTGTTTCAGCCACTTGTCTGTGTTCTCACTGAATTCTTGACCCACAGAATCATGAGAGTGATAGAATGGTGGAATGGTGATTGTTGGATGCCACACGATGTGGGGCGGTTTGTTAGGCAGCCAAGAGTGGTGGGAACACACAGTGTCTGGTTCATCTCTGATTTCTACAGCCAAGCACATAGTGAGGGCTCAATAAGTGTGCATTGGACTTTCATAAACTGTGCCTCACTCTTACCCTGCATTTACATCTCTGCATTTGTAGACACCCGTACTTATGATAAGAACAAGTGACACAGAGGCAGAAGTGAGGACATAAGCTATATAAGGTGTGGACTGACTTTACAGGTTCTGACTTCCCAGGACACTCCGAAGATTGTCTGCCTCTCCCTTCCGCTCCACAGCTTTCAGAGAAAGCTTCCACTGCACACAGCTTTCAGAGAAAATCAGCTCAATCTTTATACATGGATCCTTGAAGACGTAGAACATGAGCTTGTATGATTTGCCTCTTTACTATGGAAGCTCTATGTCCTCTGTTAGAGCATTACTTCCTGTGGAGCATGCCTGATTCTTCAAACCACCCTCATGGATCCGCATTTGGCCTGATCCTTGGCACTGAACTTGGTTGACTCTCCAACTCTTCAACTCTGACTCTTAACTAATCTCTTGCAAGGACCTTCACAAAACCCATGTTGAGCCAACTGACTGCTCTGCTTCTACCACTTCTAAGCCAACCCTCCCAGTTTGTGAGTTACTAGTTCTTAGTCTTCTCATGTGCTGTGCTGAGTCCTGATTCTCCCATGAACACCGTTGTAGCTTCCCAAAGGAATCTTTCTATATTCCGAAGGACTCAACGCCCACCCCCGGCTCCTCTTTTCCCCCACAAATGGGATATTTCTGCACCCCTTTCCCCATGAAATCAGGCATATCACTAACTGCCTGTGGCACTGCCCTCTTGGATATTCTGTGAGCCCTTCAAACCCAATGTGAGCAAATTATCTCCTCTCTCCTAGCCACCTAAGCATTATACCTTTGACTTACTTTTACTCCTTTCCCCCTTCTCACCTTGTGTTCAATCAGCCCTCTGGCCTTATAGAATCTTCTTCCCAGGTGTTGCTCACACCTGCCTCCTCTATTCCATTACTGCTGTCATTACCTTAGGTGGAGGCTTCATTACCTCATACCTATTGTACGAGGTACCTATTGTCCTACGGTAATGTCTCTCTCTTCTCCATGCCATCCCACCCCCATTGTCAGATTTATCTTCCAAATGTACGACTGCCCATGCTTCCACTCCCCTGGGGAAGACCCTTCAGTGACTCTCCACTCTTTACTCAGGTAAGACAAACATGTCACCTGGCATTCGGAGCCATCTTCAATTTGTTCACTATATGTCTCATTCCTCTCTTTACTACAGCACAATGAACTATTTTGTTTTCAGGCAGGCACACGTCGTTTTTGCAATTGGGATTATGTTTGTTGAGGGTTTTTTTTTCTCTCTAGAACTCTTCTCCTTTCTCCAAGTGCCCACTCTCTCGGCCTCCTCTATCCCTCCTCACCTGACGTAAACCCCTCTTCCCTGTCCCATCCAGGGGAAGCTCTTTCTTTGGCCGAGCTCACAAAGCACTTGGTTGCTCTCTATGGCAGCGATCACTGGGTTTTGTGTTGTTTATACCTGAGCGCAGCCCTGAGACCTGCTGGCAGACTCTAACCTCACTGAGCATTGGGGCTGTGTACACAGGAGGAGCTGTCTCAGTATTTGGGAGATTGGACTGACTTGAGTTCTGCTGAAGCTCAGCCTATCCACTGGTCAAGATGGGTCAAATCTCTTAGCTGATCTTTTTCTCCTCTTCTGTCTTCCTTCCTGCTCCCCTGTCTAGCTCCCTAGGTGCCCAGCATTCCCATGCATATCTTGGATTGCATGCAGTTCTCCACCTGTCTTCTGAGGCAGTGACTTGGCTCCTAAGATTTCCCCTCTCCTTTGCTTCCTCCAAACTTACCTGTCCTGGGATTCCCCCCCCCCCATGTTCTCATTCTATACAGAAACTAATCGTATAAACAACTGTGAGTGGCGGTGAAAATCAATAGAAACAGAACCAGAAAAGATTTGTCATTTGTTGGAGGGTTCATCGACTGCTAATTGGCTGAATGTTTTTGTTTTGTCTCACTGAGCCCTTCCAGTTCAGACCCTCACCATGACCTGCCATTTGTGTTACTACCACTGGCCCCAGTGGGTGGTCTCCGCTTGCTCACTCTCTCAGCCCTGGAAGTCTCCACAGTGCTTCCCAAATAGTGTCAAAACAAGGCTGTGGTCATTTTTGCTGCATTTCAAACTTCTCGATCTATCTCACGTCTCCCATATTCGGCCTCCCAGCTATCTTTGCGTTTCTCTCTCTCATGATATGTCAAACCCCTTGCTTAACCCCTTGGCTTTGGTCAGATTCGCTCCCACACTCATGGTCTCCCCCGCCCCCATCACCCCCAACAATGTTCAGGATTTTCTCATTTTCGTGAGGTGGATCATGTTCTGCCCTCTTCCTGGCAGGCTCGCCCTCTGCTCTGCCGTGCTTATCAAAAGCCATCGCCTCCTTGGTACAAATCCCTTTTCTCCTTGAAACAGTTCTGGATCATCCCCCCACAGCCATCACTCTGACCTTTGGATGGCTCTCATGCTTCTCCGCGTCGCTGTCTGCCAATTAATCACACACCGCTTTGTGACATTTCTTGTGCAGCCTTGTTATGTATCTCTTGTATATTTGTTCGCTTTCCTTGCATTTAGGTCTTACGTCTTCAAGTTCCCTGAGAGCACAGAGCATACCTGTGGCATTCCTTTTTGTATTCTCCTCAGTGCCTTGCTCACTTGTCATAGCTGTCCTATGAGTATTTCTGGAATATCAAGGTTTAACCTTCCTCAGGTGCACCCTACCTTTCTTTTATAACAGTGGTCTCCGAGGCCTTAAGGCAGAAAGTAACTGTTGTGGGACTTTCTCTGACTGGTAGGGAGGCAGTAGGGGGTACATTTGGGCACCGATGGGTCTTTGGATGTCCTTTAAGTCATTCTATAATAACAATGACGGGTCCTGCGGGTCACCATGTGCCAGGCTCTGTGCTAAACCCTCTAGTACATTGTTTTATTTAATCCTTGCAATAATCCCATGGGGGTACTTATTATTATGATCCCAGTTTCACAGATGAGGAAGCTGAGGGGCAGAGAAATTAAATAATCTGCCCGAGGCTCACAGCTCTTATGTGTGATGTGCCAGGATTCCAGACGCTGTGGTTTGACTTCAGAGTGTGACATTTTAGCCATGATACTTCTTATTATATTTGGGATCTCATCCTCTTCCATAATCTCAGGTGCTTTATGCTGCTGGTAATACCTCCTCTCTTATAAAATCAACGTCTCTAGCTAAACTCTACTCAGCACATCGTAGACAATTGTGTTCATTAGCCATGCATTTAGCTGTTAGTAACAAAAAAACTCAACTTACAGTGGCTTAAACTAAGAGGGTTTATATTTCTTAATAAAACAAGAATTCTGAAGGTACACAGCAGCTGCTATTGGTTTAGTGGCTAAACAACATCTGGCCCCTGCAGTTCTCTTAGCTTTTCCCTCCTACTTGACACCTCACATTGGCAAGATGGCTGCTATAGTTCCAGACATCCTATCCCTTCAAGGCAGGGAGAAGTGGTAAGCTTCCCTACCCCCGCCTCCCACACTTCCATTTATGCCTCATTAGCCAGATTGTATCCCCTAGCTATTGGAGCTGCAAAGAAGGTAGGCAAAGCAAATGTTCAGCTTGGAACATTGCATGTCTGAAAACCAGAGTCGTGTTAGCAAGGAGGAAGGGAGGATGGATAGTGGTGAGAAAACTATGGACTACAGAAATCTTAGGTGAATAAATAAATTAACAAATGAATGAATCAACTTAAGCTTATTTATTTTTAAGTTATCTAGGTAATGCATAAATGCATTCTTTTTGTAAAAAAAAAAAATACCCAGTGTGCCAAAGAACACAGGATAAAGAGAAAAATTCCTCTTATTAATCAGCCCATATTATATTCCCCTCTTGGAGACAATCACTACTATCAATATGATGAACATCCTTTTAGACATGGGTAGGTATGCTTTTTCGATAAAATGAGAGCATCTTGTAGGTTTTGGTTCTGTGCTTTGCCATTCTCGTTTTTACGGTATGCCAGTGTATTGTGGAACCCTTTCCATGCCTGCAGCAATAGAGCTCCCTTATTATTCATCCAACCGCCAGCGTAATCCAGAGATTGGATGTGCCATGGCTTACTTAATCTTTCCCCTGTTTTGGAATGTTGAGATTGGCTGACCTGGACTAACAACCCCGTTTTTGAATGAGGGAAGTTCAACTCGATACAGGGTCAGTGACTCTCATTGGTCACACACCTGGTCAGGTAGAGCACTTCAGAGCCAGGTGTCAGGATTCTCCCACCCTGTCCACTTCCAAAAGCTGCCACATGGTTGAGGGAGGCTGTGGATGAAGCCACTTTGTGGGGCTCCAGCAGGAACTGGAAGTCAGCTGAAATGGTTCCTTTGGCAATACTGATTGGTGTCAAGATCCCACATCAAAAGGCTTCTAACCAAACAGCTGCCTGAGACATAGACATAGTTTTATTTAAAAAAACAACAAAAAAACTACCTCAGAAGTTTTTCTTCCTGAAATGATGTGTTACGAGCATACATAATTTCTCAGAAGGAAGTGATTTTGATTCTGTTCTGGAGCCTCTTTCCTAGGCAAAAGGGTGACAACATAGCTGAATCCTTTGAGCTTTATGCCTTTCTGAAGCTCACAGTAGGAACGATCATGTCACATGAGGGCAGTTCCAGAGAATCATCAAAGTCTTTTTTTCCCCTTGTCTTGGAGGGTCTGGGTAGATTTGCAAACGTGCTCATTCATATTTGAAAGTGTAACACATACGTTAACACATGTAAAGGGCAATGAGATCACATAATGGTGCATTAAAGCCTCTAGAAGATCAAACAAATAAAAGCTCAGCGTATCTGGATTTTCTGGGGGTTGGCAGGGAAAGAACCATCTGCCAGAGTGCACTTTGTGGCAGCTCTCATTGTGTATTTACTTAAAATGATTGCAAAGGCACATTGCATTGTGCAGAAATGCTTTCTGATTTCCTTTAGGTATGGAGTAAGACCTGGATGGCCAAACATGGTTTGTTAGCTGTTCCAGATATTAATCAAGGTCAAGGGAAGGTGAGTCTTGGAAGGCAGGAGAAGATTTTTCCTTTGACCTCAGCTGGTGCATACAAACCAGAAGGAGGAAGTCCTCTTGCAGGAAGGGAAAAACATCATGTTCCCTTCTGTTTCTTTCAAAAGCAGAGCTTATTTACATAGACTAAAATTTTAATTTTCTCAGAAATCAAAGCCACTGGCAGACTATTAAGTAAAATTCATGTGTGTGTGATTAATATTGGATGTCTCCTGCTCTAGGAGAACCTTATTTTTTTTTCGAAAAACATATGGAACTCATTCATGATTGTATTACACGTATCTGTGTGTTCATATAGATGTTTGACTCTGTGTCCAATGAAATGTCATAATTTCTTTTACAACAGATTCGGAAGAGAAAATGCTGCTTAGCACAGAACGTTAAAAATGGGAAAGGAAATGAAACTGTGTGTGTGAGTGAAGTGAGGATCACAAAAGTGACCTATGTATCAAGGAAGCAATTTTCCTAGGGGATAGAAAACTTTTAATAAAAAAACTGGAAGGCAAGGAGCAAATTTTAGAAGTGGAGTTTTGCCATTGATTATATGATGTTCTCCGGGATTGGGCTGCCGTGGGAAGCCTTGTTCATGGATGCTTGCTTGTGTCTCAGCACCTAAAAGGAGAGTTTCACGTATGCTCACGAGCTACCAGCCTTGGTAATTCACTGGCTTACAGATATACTCAAAGAGGGTAATATGGACTTGGGGAGGTCCATATTTTGGAAAAATATGGAAAAATTTCAGAAAAAAAAATTTGACTGATTCTCAATGGATAATTTTAGAAAATTACTTGAAAAGTACCAGAATTTTCAGAAATTTAATTATTTTCACAGTAAGTGCCCTGAAATGAAAAAAAAAAGATACATGAAATTATTCCTCGTCTTAGAGGATTTTCTGATTACGGAGAGTGTGCATTTACATAATTCAGGCAATGACGCTGTGTCATTAACTCAACCAAAACATTCTGATGTTGGAAGAATTCAGTGACCACTGGTAAGGCACTGTCCTAATAGTTCAGACAGTTATGGCCGCACTGAGGCCTGGGCCCTGACCGGCAGCCCTGGGTAGATGGGAAATTGGGGCAGTGGGAACATGGAAGTGTCTGGGAGTGGGAGCAAATCCTCCTCTTCTTCTTGGTGTCTACGCTAAAATCAATGCCCTTGTTCTTCTCTGGTCATTCCTTCTCAGGCTCGTTTCCTGATTCCTTCTAGGGTATCTGACTTCTAAATATTGGAGGGCCCAATGGATCCTTTCTGGACCTTTCTCTTTTCTCTCCACACTCACTCCCCAGATGATCTTATCCAGTCACATGGCTTTCATACCTTCTGTCTGCTCATGGCTCCCAAGTATATCCTCCAGGTTGGAACTCTCCCCTGAAATGCAAACTCACATATCCAACTGCCTACTTGATCTCTCCAGTTCGTCCAATGAACACCTCAAATTTGACATTTCCACACCTGAGCTTCTGAGAGTCTCATAACCAGCTCTACCAGCAACTTTCTCGTCTGTGTTAATGCAGTCTTATTCCTCTAAAATCCTGGCACTATCTATCCTTGACTTCTCTCCTCCTTTCATGCCTTTCATTCAGACCATCAACACATCCTGATGGTGCTTCACACTCAACTGCCACCATGTTGGCCCAAACTATTATCATCTTTTGTCTCCTAACTCACCTTCTTGCTTTGCCTTTGCCCCTCTGCAGTCCCTTCTCAACACAGCAACCAATATGACCTTGTTAAAATACGTCACATGGTTTTCCATCTCATTTAGAGTAAAAGCTAAAGTCCTTATTGGACAACAGAGCCCAACACGATCTTGCTCCATGTCACCTCTCAAACTTTATCTCCTGCCACTTTCCACCTTGCCTGTCTCTTCACTCTGGCCACATTGGCCTCCTTGGGTTTCTAGAACATACCAGGCACATTCTTGCTTCAGGGAATTTGCATTTTTTGTGCCTCTTCTCAGAATGCTCTGCCTAGAGCCACATGGTTAGCTCTCACTCCCTTGAGGGCTTCTAGTCCCTCATCTAAAACTTTACCCATCCTCTGACACCACTTATCAGGCTGTCTGAATTTGCATCATTTCCCTTCCACTTAGTAGCCATGTGACCCTGGGCAAGAAAGTAAGGTGCCTTAATTTCCCCATCTCTTAAGTGGTCATGGTAATAACATGAGATTTCCATGTCCATAGGTCAAATGGTGTGGTATTTGTCATGTAGTTCAACCTAATACTTACGCATGGGGATCCGATAAGGACCAGATGAGGTAATGCATGTGACGTGCATGGTGCAGGGCCTGGCCCATTGTAAACCTTAAAAATTGTAGGCTATTATTATTGCTAAATAAAGTCTCCAGGGGGTCCTGCAAGGCATTCCAAAATCTGCCCCTTTGGCTTGTCTACCCTCACCTCCTTTTGAGTTTCATACCTTGCCACTTACTGCATTTTGACAGTGGAGAACGTGCTGTGTTTTCCTAAACCCAGCTGGCTCTTTCACATCCCTTTGTGTTTGATTGTGCCCGTCCCTCTCCTGGAATCGCCCCCATTCACCTCTCTGGTCCTTACGATCAACACATTTATCCTCTCTCCTCCACCTCTGTGTAGATGTCTGTGTTCCTCCCAACTTTACTTTCCTCTGTGCTGTTTCTGAGCTTTGAATAAACTTCATTGGGTGCATTACAATGATTGATTTACATATTTGTCTTCTTTATTTGACCCTGACTTCCTTATATGCACAAGGGTGGTATCTTACTTGTTTGTATCATCAACATCTGGCACAGTCTGACACCTAATGTCTCTCAATACATATTTGGTGAATGAATGGAAAAATTGAGAACATTGAGACCCCGTTTTAAGATAGCTCTCATATGCCAGTGGTCGAGGATAAGCGAATGGTTAAGAAGACATGCAAACCATGGAGGAATGATGAAACAAACACATTTCAGAAATCAAGATAAATAGGATTTAGTGATATAACAGGGTAATAAGAGAGAGTAGCATTGGGAAGCAAAGATACTGAAATGAATTTGATCTGAGAGGATGCCTACTTGCGTTTGGGCCTCTTTATGGTTCCTGATGGTGTGGTGGCTGGCTTTTGTCCCATGGATGAGTGGGACCTTCCTCCCAGAGGGTAAGCTGGAATTCTGCGGGGCTATACCCTCATTCTGAGTAATGGGCTACAGAAGCGCTAGGAGGGTGAGCAGGTTTCTACAGCTGTCTTCTTAGCGGCCCCAGGCTACACTGGCTTAGGAACAGAATCTCAAATGATTTTTAATTCAAAGGAGAACATTCTGGCCTGGCATCAATGACTTTAGATTTTCACACACACACACCTGGGTTATTAGATAAATAGAAGCTGGTAGCTTGGGGCTAAGGGTGAGCAGAAGGCCCTGCTATGGCTTATTGAAATGATACAACCTGGGTCCTTTCTCTGTGGACCATTGACCTTCTATCTGGATATCAAAAGTGCTGGTCTGCAGAAAAGCAGCTTGCATGATAGCTGCATTTTGCTCCAGTCCCTGGGAAAGAAATAAAGTGATAATCATAGGAAAGATAAAGTAAAATGGTGCTAGTATGCTGCTCAGTTAGATTCTTTACCCTGCTAGGATGTTTCATGACCATAGCACATAGATCATAACCAGACTGTCTTATATGTCTATGTTTCTTCAGGTGCCTAGTACAGCACCTTGCAAATGGACACTATTCAGTGACTTATGCTATGAAGGCTTGATCTTTCCAATTACAGGAAAATTGTCCAGGTAGTGAGGCATTTGGCTGGTCCAGTTTGCTGGGATTCATTGAGGATATGCGACTGAAAGGGCAGGATCTCTTACAATTTTGTTTTATAGCTTGCCTGTCGAAGACGGGACCACTCAAAGTTTTCCAGTCTGGTCTGATTTGGTGGCTCTTAAAATAAGTGTTATCACTAGAGAGGGATTGAGACTGACTTTGTAGCTGACTGGCAGTTAAATAAAATGGTTAAGTGTGTGGATGTTGGGTTAGATTCCCTGCCTTCAAATCTTGTCTCTGATACATGTTAACAAATAATACAGAGTTCTCTCTTGTGCCTCCGTTCCTTGTTTGCTAGGTGGGAATAATAGTGGTACCTATTGTTCAAGAAAAAAATTATTCTGACTCTTGTTCAAATGCTAAGTAAGACTTTATTAAGGACTACTGCAATAAGGGTATTGCAATAGGGGAGAGAGAAACTGCTCAACTCTGAATATAGCAAAAACAGCTGGGAATTTGTAGCCGAAGTGCAAGGTGATGTGGTCAATGGATGGAAAATTATTAAGGGGAGGGAGACATAAGGGTAGGGGAATTCTTGATAAACCAACTTAACAGGATTCCTGGTGAAGGCAAGCCAGGGTTTTCAGATAGATATCAAGATAGATATCAGACAGATATCTCTAAACTGACTCAGCAGGAGACTTGCTAAAACTGGGCTCAGCAAGGATGGATATGAAATCTTAAGGTTGACACCTAGTCAAGAAGAGGGCTGAGTGGGGCCTGACTCAAGTTTGGTCAAGGAGAGAGTCTCTGTCAGTATGTTTCTGGATTACATAGCTACTGTATGTGAAGTGTTTGGCATAGTACTTGGTGAAGAATAAATGTTAACTAATAAAACAGAGCTTCCGTTCTATGGAACATAAACTATGGTCTGGTAGTATCAGACCACTTCCTATTAGTCTAGGCACCTGTGAGGTCTCAAAGGGGGTCAAACTCTATGAAGAAAATCCTAGTCTGCTTCTTCAAGGCTGGAGGCTCCTGATGGGGAGGAATGAGCCAAGAGACAGTGGTCCTTTGTCTGAGTCTGACCTCTAAGATAGCATATCTTGAGCAGTTTACTGATGGAGAAATGGAAGGAGACAGGAGTGGCAAGAATTCTCCTCCTTTAGAGACTTTGCCAGGCTTTGCGGAGATGCGCTTGATCTTCTCTGTGTGCCCGTAACAGGGATTTCCTTATATATACAGCTTTTAAACAACCCTGTGTGAAGAGCTTCCCAAAGTGACTTTTGGCTCCGCATTGCCCAGGAAGGAAGTGGGCCTGCATCCCAATAGAAAAGGGAAGGTAATGAATGGTTTAGGAGCCTGGGAGACACCAAGGCAGGGAGGAAGCCCTTGAGATTTAAGTCTAGGGTCCTGCCATGCTGTGGAAGCCCTAAGCTCTGATTACCAAAGAGGCTGTCCCCTATGTCCAGGCAACCTGTCTGCAGCTGAGGTCATTTCCCAGTTTCCCAGGGGAAAATGGGGAGAAGAGTTTACAGAGAGAAAAGTGTTGAGGTCTCCCATATCATAGGTGATGTCTGACCCTTGGCTTCTAATAGAAAATGTTCCTGGAACTTTAGCTCGATGTTTCTGAATCCAGTTACTCTTTGGATGTGTACATTAACTACTTTTCCCACTGTGGCCCCAGATGTGAGAGAGACTGGGGATTAGGGTTGGGAAGAGAGGAGCTCAACCAATCCCACCCATCACTGTCTAAAGGGGGTAAAAACCAGGAGAAAGAGGACTTAAAGTGTACGGCGACTGAGCTTGCATATACTGAAGGAGCTGCAGGCAGCATCTCATACACTCACGAGGAGTTCACATGTTAGCATGACTGGGAAAGGTCTCACCATTAACTCTCAACCCCCATGAAAAGGAATCGAGGCTATCAGTAGGCTCACAAGGTATTATTATTTATTGGAGTCATCTTTGTTGCTAAGTAACAGCATGATTTTTCAGACTGTATTAAAAAATTATAATTGGCATGAGCTTAAAATAATGTGCACTGGCTTTGGCGACATTAAAGCCACATGGCAGGGATGTAAATTAGCCACAGAGGTTCATGGAGGGTTCAGAGCAATCGTCAGATAATGCTGAACCAAGTCAAATTAATTTCTGATAATTTGTAGAAGGTAGGCAGCAGAGAACCACCAAGCCCCTAGAAGCTGTAGAAACCACAAAGCTTGGGTGTCAAGCTAGAAATACAGGGCCTCACCCATGCCAAAAAGTATTAAAGCCAGTAGTTGGAATGAAAGGAATGACATTTTCTCAGACTTAATCTCCTTACGACTCCATTTTCTTGAGTTTGCTGGGCAAAAAATTCAGTAATGACACAAGGCCAGAGAGTATCTCTTACCCCCAGGCTGCCAGCTGAAATGCTGTCCCTGAATTTTAACCAGGGTTAGAACACACTCAAGTGTCGGCAACAGGTTAAGTGCTGAACTGATCATTAAGCTAGGTGCAGTTCCTTCTCAGCAGGCTGAAAATCTAAATAAGCTAGGTAGGCAGAACACCCGGGCGAATTAAGATACATCTCATCCTTTCACCCCACTGTGAAATGGAATCTTAATGTACAGAGGCCCTGATGGGGAGAAAAGTAAACTCTGGCTATGGAGCTGGAGTGGAAGAGTGAGCTTGAGAAGCAGGAAGGAGAGCCGGGTTGAAATGGGCCTTGCGACCATCCCCCAGGATGTAGAGACTGTGAGGGCAGAAAACATATCTATGGGTTAATTCTTGTGAACTCCTGAAACTATGAGAGACAAAATGGAGAGAATTTTGTGGTTAGGGCTCTTTGAGAAGTTTGAATGTCTTGATTTGTAATATGCTGTCCATGGCAACTGAGACCAGCGTCGTGTGGGGCCATTCTATAATGGCGCTGGGAATAGAATAAGGGAATTAAATGGAGGCTAAAACTGGCTCATCGGTGGGTCCTTTCACAAACCTCTGTTCTTCTGTCACCCAGGAAGGAGCTCTGGGCCTGATGACTCAGAGGAAGAGCCATTTTTCTGCCTGTGACAGAAACTGCTAATGCTCACTCATATCTGTGCCCTCCTCTTCCTGGGCCCTGGGCAGACCATGTTTTCTAGTATTAAGGAGAAATGTCTCACACACAGGAAGGGAGCTACACAATAGAATGAGCTCTGTGCGGTAGGATTTTGAGCAGCACAAAAGGCCAGTGGGAGACATTACTAAGTACTAATAGGTACGGCAGATACATTATTCTGTGATTTCTCAAATCATCCCAGCCTCTCTCCCCATCTAATTAATAAGCTCTGAGCGCTTATTAATTGTGGTCAGACAAATCTGTGTTCACATCCTAGTCTGTTACTTACTTAGCTGCTTGATCTTGGGCAAGTTAACTGAAATTCTGTGGGGCTCAGTGTCTTCCTGTATAAGACAGGGATAGTAATAGACTTGCCCCATGGTTGTTGTCAGGATAGAACGAGATAAGTATCAAAGCGTGCTGCTTAGTGCTTGGCATGTCGTCAGTGCTCAAGGAACCTTTTTCTGTGTACAGTCATCCCTCAGTATCCACAGAGGCTTGGTTCCAGGACCCCCGTGGATACAAAAATGTAAGGATACTCCAGGCTCTTATATAATATGGTGTAATATTTTCATATAACCTATGCACATCCTTCTATATATGTTAAATCATCTCTAGATTACTTATAATACTTAATACAATATAAAGGTTATGTAACTGTTATAAGGTATTGTTAAGAGACAAACGTCTGCCCATGTTCATCACAGAAGCAACCAGCGTAGGCCTAACTATGGCCTACATGTCTGCAACAATGTAACTCTTTTAGAATATTTTTGATGGTGTTTGGAATTTAGATGTGGAACCTGCAGATACGAAGGGTTGACTGTAATCATTATTATTCATAGTGGGGGAACTTTGAGGGGACATTGAGATCAGCAAATGTCTCATTCTGTAGATGAGGATTTGGTAAGTGGAACTCCAGACCAGGACTTGTTTTTTTTTGCGTGTGTGTATGTTCCCTGGTCTGTCTCAATCTTTACTGTTAGATACCTGTGAGATGCTTGGGAAATGTCTGCTAGAATGCATTTCCTTAGAGTCATGATGGTCAAGGAGAGGCTATTGGGTAGGACACGACTCCTGGGAGTACAGCAGCCCCTGTTAGGGCTGTAGCCCAGCTCCTTGCAAGGGCAGTGACTTTGGAAATCCTAGCTCTGTCACTTACTGGCACTGGGACCTTGTGTATGTGATATAATTTTTATAAACCTACATCATCGTGTCTAGAGACAAAGGAGATGACTTTTTATTCAAAGGATTGTTATGGAGATACATTATAGAACTAATAAACAAACACCCGACTTTGAACTCTTCTGAGAATACCCAACATCTAATCTGACATCAACAGAGGAATAGATGATTTTTTTCTCTTTTTTCTTATATTGAATGTCAGCTGGAGCCAGGAATTTTTAAGATTTTATTCTTCAGAATTTCTAAAGATTTAAGATAATCTGCTTTAAGTCAGTATATATATTTTCCAGGTTGTAATGACAATATATGTTCATTATAGAACATTTGGAAAAATAGAGAAACATATAATGAAGGAAATGGAAACAATGACAACAAACTAATTCTACAACCTAGAAGTAATTCCCAGAGATTTTTATGTCTTTCCTTCCAGCCCTTCTTTATTACAGGCATATTTAGAATCATACTGTATGTGTAGTTCTTCTTTTTTTTAAAAAAAAAAAAATCTAGTTTCTTTGAGTTTTTATTATATCGTGTGCATACTCTGTTATTGGTATTCTTGGAGAATGAAAATGATTTTTCATGGCTGTACAAATATTCCGTAGTTTCTATGAACTATAATATATTTAACTTTTCTGTAAACCTTGAGCGTGTAGATTGTTTTTTAATTATAAATAACACTTTGAAAATACCTTGCATTTGATCCACTCCTTACCTTTCCCAGCTTGCTTTCTGCTCTGAGAGGCTCAGATGTGTGGTTCACTAACTCACTTGCTTTGACCGAAGCATCTCTCAAGGTGGGTCTTCACCAGGTTCCTCTTCTTTTCCACACTCTTCTGCCTAGGAATGTAACAGCCCCAACTGATCTTTCCTTTGTGTACTTTCCACACCTATCTTTCACTTTTGTAAAATAATCCCTTGTTAAACTTCTTAACGTTATTTCATTTTGAGCTTGCTATCTGATTCCTGCTAGACCTCTGACGGATAAAATGCTTTTATCTGTTGTAAATACAGTTGTATCTTGTAGCAGTCTTTATATACATGTCTGATCATTCTTTCTAGCAAATTTCTACATGGCAGTTTAAAATGTCTGATCCTTGTTTTCATTACCTGTAAAGTGAGATTATTAATAATAACCAACTCACAAGGTTGTTGGGAGGATAAATGTGATAATGTATGAAAATTCTGTATAGCCTATAAATTGCTTTACACGTATAAGACATAGGTTATTATCACCACCTACTTAACCCTGAGGGAGCCCTAAAGGGTTTTGGTCTGGTTCCAGGCTGAGGTTTTGCAATATTAATCTTTGAAATGTTTTGAAAACCCAAAAGTAGCTGTGGCTAACCGGTTCCTTTGCCTTGCCTCCATAGACTTCACATTTTTGGCTTCTCTACTCCAGAAAGAAGTGACCTTAGGAACTGCTTTGTTTTGTCTATTATTTCTTCATGGAATTTAAGAAGGGCATGTAGCTGTGGATTCCTATGGATGGCATATTCAATATGTGGTTTGAAGTACGGCTGACCCAGGAGAATTCACTCACCTCCCCAAAATGAGCAGTCTCCTTTGAGCTCCTAGGCTGACCTAGTCCATTGAATTCAACATAGATCTGTTTTAAAAAATCCATTCAAGCACGTAAGGTAAAAATTGCCTTATTGGCTTTTTGTCTGAAATTTTGGCAGAGCCTAGACAGATTTCAGCATTTATTGCCCTTTGAGTGATTTCCAGCTTTGTTCCAGGAAAAATACAATTAATCTTGCAGCAGCCGCTATATCAATCCACGCGAGGGGCGAGTTGTTTCAGATGTCACGTGGAGTCTCTGACTTCTTTGGCTGTGCTCATCTTTTTGGCTGAAGGTGAATGTAACACACACCAAGGGAAGCCTCTTGCCTCCATTCGTGTAATTGTCTGCAAAGCCCCCCAGACTTGCACGGGGTGGGGCTTTGTGCGTCCAGCTGTGCTCCATCCGCCAAGAAAACACATCTGGGAAAGTAGGTGTGAGGGGCCCCTGTGAGTGGACAGGGAGGGGCAGAGGTGCAGTATGTGTCACGAAGGAGTGTGAGCAACATCTCGCGGACTTGCATTTGTCCTGGACATGATGCTCTTGGACTCTGGCTAGGGAGAGGGGCTGTAGCCCTAATGGCTTGAGACAGCACCATGAGCTCCCTCCTTTGCACTGTCTTTGTTCTCAATAGTGCTGTGCTGTCGCACTAAGCTTTATTTGGTTCAGGCCAGCCTAGAGCCTGAGGGCCATTGAACACATGTCCTTTTGTCGTGTCTTTCCAATAGCTTAGCAGAGCCTGAAATTGGCTTGACTCTGAACCTGGCCTCAGCCTGTTTAGTTTCTCCACCTTTATTATCGCTGGTACTGATTCTGGGCCATAGAATATTTTAGCTGTCTCGCTGTCACAGCTCTACTGTGTAATCTTAAACAAGTTGCCCAATGTCTCTGGGTCCAGACTTCTTTGTCTGTGTGAGAGGTGGGATTAGATCACAATTTCTCAAACATCTTACTGCAAGGACACCTCTGATTAGTCCTCTCACCCTCTCTTGCCAAACCAAGTAAATTGTGACTTTATTTTTGTTTCCCAATAAAAAAATCTAATTCATCGCTTGTTAATCTTATTCATTGTATTGTCCATTTCTCCCTATCTCCACAGCCTCTGCCATGGTCAAGTTGCATGGGTTCCCTCAATAGCCTCCTAACTGTCTCCTGATCTTTACACTTGCTCCCATCCTGCAGTCAGAGTGCTCTTGTCAAGTCCCCTCTCTGCATGCCTTGCAAACCTTCAGTGCTTCCCCGTTGCTCATATGATGAAGTCCAAAATCTTAAATGGATGACCCCCAGGCATTGATCGGCCTCTTCAGTGTCACCTCATGTCACTGCCCACTCTTCCCTCATTTGCTGCGATGGCTGCCTTGGTCTTGGTCCGGTAGGAACTCTGTATAAGCTATTTCCTCTGCCTTGTCTTTGTATTTCCTAGGTCAGTTTTCCAGATGATGTCAGTTTCTTCTGTTAAGGGTTCTGGAGCTGAGTTCCCTTCCTTTGTAGCATCATCTCAGGGAGTCAGCATAGTGGATCTTCCCACAAACCGTGAGTTGTGCCTGGCTTAGCATGGCACCCCTAACATTTAGCACAGGGCCTGGCTTATGGTTAGGTATGCCACAGATAAACAGCAAAGGACGAAAGGGAAGAGGGCGGGAGGGAGGAATAACCAGGAGCTAGTTATTCTGGATAAATGTCCAGTTGCCATTTCTCTGAAATAGTGGACAGAACAAAAAATGCCCCATTTCCAGGGTACTTGTAGTCAGATTAGAACCAGCATTGGCCACTCCATGAGTCCAGGCAGAGGGGGAGGGGTATCTTTTCCTGTTTCACTGGTACCTACCCTTTTATCCTAGCTATAGTTGAAGGGAGGTGGTGCTGATGACAGTGGCAGCCTGTAGTCTGTCCCTCTAATTGATGGACACTGGTAGGAGTCAGGCAGAACGATATTCACAGTAGGATTTGACACTGGAATCATTAGTTCTAGTGGCAGACATTAATGAAGAATATAACAGGGTTTCTTTCTCCCTTGATGCACAGAAGTTTTGACATCAACTAGCCCAGCGTTTCCCCAATCTCCCCATTTTTCAGCATCTCCTGGGAAGGGTGCTAAAATACAGATTCCCAGGTCCACTGCACAAATTCTAATTCCGTAGGTCCATGGAAATTCTGATTCAGTAGGTCAATGATGAGATGTACACCTCTGTTTTTTATTACAGTATATATTTCAGTTCTGGATTTTTTTCGAGTGGTTACCCTTAAGTTTATGTAAAAGAAAGTTTGATATTTAGAGTATTCCATTTTCTTCAGCACACTTACTTTCTCCATTCCCATATTCCGGTTCAGGCCTTTACTCTCTCCCTTTTTATGTTGCCACAAATTGTCCCTGTTCATGGTAGTTGAATAGCCTCCTTTAGTATTTCTTGTAGTGCAGGTCGTGTATTAGAAAATTCCCTCAGCTTCTGTATGTCTGGAAAGGTCTTTTTTCCTCCTTCATATCTAAAGAATATCTTTGTTGGATATATTATTCTTGGCTGATAATTTCTCTCTTTCAATAGTTGGAATATTTGGTTCTTCTCCCTCCTGGCTTGTAGAGTTTCTGCTGAAAAATCTGATGACAATCTAATGGGCTTTCCTTTGTAGGTTACCGTCTTCTTTTCCCTGGCTGCCTTGAGGATTCTTTCTTTGTCGTTGATTTTAGACAGCTTCAATACAATGTGCCTTGGAGAAGGCCTGTTGGGATTGAGGTAATTAGGTGTTCTATTTGCTTCTTGGATTCGAGGATCCAGTTCTGTCCACAAGTTTGGGAAGTTCTCATCGACAATTTGTTTGAATATATTCTCTGTTCCCTTCTCCCTTTCTTCTCCTTCTGGTATGCTCATTATTCTTATATTTCTCTTTCTGGTGGAGTCAGAAAGTTCTTGTAGAGTTCTTTCATTTCTTTTAAGTCTCAAGTCTCTTTCTTCTTCCATCCGTGTCATTTCCAGGTTTCTATCTTCGATGTCACTGATTCTTTCCTCCATCTGGTCAACTCTACTACCTAAGCTGGCTATTTCATTTTTAATTTCTTCTATTGAGTTCTTAATCTCCAGAAATTCTTTTGGTTCTTTTTGAAAATTTCAATCTCTTTCATAAAATGCTCATGTTGTTCATTGATTGTGTTTCTGAGTTCATTAAACTGCCTTTCTGTGTTTTTTTTGCATTTCGTTGAGTTTTTTCAGAACTGCAATCTTGAATTCTCTGTCATTTAAGTCATATGTTTCCATATCTTTAAGTTCCTTTTCTGGAGACTCTTCACTTTCTTTCTGAGTGTCTTGTTGTCTTGGTTATTCATGGCAATTACTGATTTATTATTTCTCTTCCTAGACATCTACGAGAGTGGCTCCTGCAACAGGTTGATAGGAAGAAGTCTTTCTTTTGTTTTCCAGTACTTGTTGGTAGAATGTTTTATTTTCTCTCTGACTGCAGCCTTTTTTTTCCTCTCTCACACAGTAGTGCTATGGTTTCTCTGCACTATTCCAGCTTCTCACACAATGGGGGGATTCCCTGGGAGACAGGCTTCTCCTCTGTTAACAGTTAGCCTGGGTCATAGGGTGTCACGTCCCTATGGGGATGCGGAGAGCTTTTGAAGTTCCAAAGCTCTTCCTGCACCAGATTCAGAGCCCGTATGTTTCAGCAGTTCTGTTTACTCCTGCAGGGATCCACCCAGATAGGTGGGGCCAGGGTCGGGGTGAGTTGTGAGAGGTGGCCCAGAGCAATGGCAGCGACCACCACTACAGCTGGTCCTGCTTCCACAGCTCCCTTCCCTTTGCCAGAACTAGTTGGGCTGAGGTCCACAGTTCTCAGAACAGCAAATATTCTGTCCTTTGATCTGACACTGCTACTGTTCTGCTTCTAGCACCGGGCAGGTGGGGGCGGGGTGAACTCTGGGCGGGTAGGGAGGGGCGGCTAGTCTCCGTGCCTAAGGCTTCCATTCTCTGCTCGGCAGTGAGGGCTTAAACCACCGTTTTCAGCCTTCTTCCCTTAGTCTTTCTTATGGGGTCTCTGCTGTGAGCGTTGGGTTCAGCCATGTTATATGCTGCCCCTCAGCCCTGTGGGCTGTAAGTGAAGCCCTAGCAGTCCGAGTTCTTCCCTCTCCCGCAGCTGTGGTAGTTCTGGGATGCAGCGAGCTCGGAGCACTGATGTAGGTCTGCGTCCTGCGCCCACGCGGCTCCAACTCTGCACTTCTTTTTTCCCTCCTCCCCCCTCACGAGATTCTCTCACCTTTAGGTGAATTCAGTAGTGGGCCTCTTCATCTTGCCTGTCTGCTGTGCAGGGAGTCCTTTGTGGAGTTATTGTTGTTCTATTAGTTGTAAATTCCAGGGGAGCTTTACAGAGGCTCACCTCACTCCGCCATTTTGATGACGTCTTACACCTCTGTTTTAATAACCTGGGATCCTTGGGGATTCAGATGCTCAGCCAGATTTGGGCATCACTGACCTAGAGCCCATTGATGTATCTTCATTATACCCTCTTTGAATACCGTTATCAAGAAGAAACTACTCACACAGTTTTTTGTTTCATTTTCTCTCATTAAGAAAGGAAAGGTTACAGCTTTTATTTTCATACCGCATTGAATATTTCAAAATGTTTGCACTGCTCTTGTCTCATTGGATTCTCATAAAAGCCCTTTGAGGTCAATGGGCCTGCCACCATCACCTCTTGTGGTCCTTATGCCAAGGGAGGAACTGACGAAGGTCCTGCAACCTGTAAGTGGCACCAATGCTTCTATAGTCTCAATGCTTGCATTCCTTTCTGGGAGATGCCTGTGTTTAATTCTAGAATTCCATGCACCTTGTTTCGTATTTCGTAATATTTAATTCCTGTGTTAAAGATGTGCAATTAGCCTTAAAAAGAAGTGAATGACAGCCTCTCCTCATTTTTAAAAAAGGTGCTTTACAGATACATAAAGGTAAGAAGCTGTTAGGGGAGGTTTTATGGCAGGTGGTTCTTGGCAGCAATTGCTTTTCTTTTATGGCAGTCTGGAAATTTTCCTGGCTAGTAACTTTCTTTTCTTTTAACAGGCATAAAATAAAGAGGTTCTAGATAGTTGGATCATTATCAAATGATTTTCCAAAGACAACCATAAATTGTCAACACCATTTAGGCAAAAACGAGAGTTGTTCACATCTGGAAATCTAATACATAAATTTTTGAGTTTTCCCCTTTTGTTCAGAATGTTATTTGGCTACCCAAACTATTATTCCTTAAATGGCAGTTAGATTGGGGAACTGGGAGAAAAAAGTTTGGGGAAAGGTATTCATGCCACTTCCCCAAATGGTAATATTTCTCTTTTGAACAGA
Source organism: Rhinolophus hipposideros (assembly GCF_964194185.1). Lineage (NCBI taxonomy): Eukaryota > Metazoa > Chordata > Mammalia > Chiroptera > Rhinolophidae > Rhinolophus > Rhinolophus hipposideros. The sequence goes on from NC_138052.1 coordinate 85,926,889, forward strand.
GAAATGTACATTTGGTCTTACTCTCCCTGAAGATTGAGAACAAAGCCAGCTTCAGTTTAAGCTGAAGAGGTGAAACTTTTAACTGTGAAAATTAGCCCTGAGAGAAATTGATGGAACTGAAAACAAAATAAGCTACTTGTGTTTCATTAATTTACTCAACCAATGTTTTAAACCTTAATTATGTGATTATATGCCAGGCATTGTGCGAGGCACTGGAGATTCAGGTGGTAAAGAAGCAAATATGAATTACAGCCAAACGAGAGAATGACAATGCATAGACGCCTTGGAAGCTACGATGTAGAGAAATAATCATGAAAATTATCATTGCTCATTAATTGAGTGCTTACTTTATGCCAGGTACTGTGGTTTAGAAGCTCATAAACTCACTTAACCCTTACAGCAGCTCTGAGACATAGGCATAATTATTAATTTCATTTGATTACTGAGGGAAGTGAGGCAGAGGGAGGCTAAGTGTCTCGTTCAAGGTCACATAGCCAGGAAAGAGCAACCCCGGGATTTAAATCTACCTGTTCAACAACTGAAGCCACACTCTCAACAGGGTAGACCCTCTCACCAATACTTACTGCATGAATGAACGGGTGGATGAATGAAGGCATTGCAAGTATGGTGGGACTTTTCAAAGGGGAAACGCAATATATAGCAAACGGGTTTAAATTAGTCTACATGTGAGAGGGTCTCTCTGTGAGTGGCATTTCAGCAGAGTCCTAGGATAGAGCAAGTGGATGGACTGTGATGGGAGTGGTAGAATGTGAAAGTCAGAAAGTCCACGGAGGTTTTGAGCCAGAAGAAACCTTAAAGACCATCTAGTATACCCCTCTCATTTTATAGGCCAGAACATGGGGGCGCAGATGAGAGTGTCGAGAGCTGGGATGACTAACAAGGTTTCTTGGCTTTAGGAAACATCTGAAACTGGTTCAATAGTAAAAATAGAGATTTTGGTGAAAGCTCACTCACTCTGTTGCACCGTTAGGCTACAGCAGAGCTTCCTTGCCTTTTTCACATCATGGCACACATAGAAAATAACAATATTTGAATGGGAATAGTAGGTGCAATTGAGGCAGCTGCAAGAGCTCTGGGTGTTTCAGGCCCCACCTGGACAGCTGAGCACATCTGTGACCACGCCAGGATTTACCATGTGGGAGGAGACCTGGGCTCCAAGACCCACCAATGAGGCACTGTGAATGGCTTCCCCTGTGCTCATCCCACACTTCTCTCACACTTTGCAGTTCCCTCTCCTTCCAGGCTCCTCTCCTGCACCTTCAGGGCATAGGTTCAACCTGACAGATACCTCTGGAGTGCATACTTGGCAGCCCCTTCCCACCGTACCACTGGCGAGAACTCCAAACTGACCTTTTCCTCTCACTCAATCAAATGGCCATTCTTCCACCATCAACCTTTTCCTGTTGGACAGAAATAATCTAATTATACTCGGATCAAGTGGTGATTGACTACTCTGCTATCCCACTCTCCTAGGAGGATCAGAGGATTTGCCTTGTAAAAGAAGAGTTAGTTAATGAAAGGGAGTGACTCTTACAGATCCAAGAGCAACAGCGATGTTGCCCGAAGGAGCCAGCCTCCCCCCCCTAATAACCTGAGAATACCTGGGGGACAGCAGCCCTTTCTCCAGCAATGTCAGCAACACACTGCCTCTCCTTGCAGTTCCAGTGTGTATTTCTGTCAGCCCTAACTAGGTAAACTTCCCAGGATGATGGCTTGTGTTTTCCTCTCTGGGAATCTGGGTGCTCTTAGTGGCAATGAGGTTTTTTTGATTGCTGGATTGTCGCATAGTGAATGCCTAATGGGACAAGGGGAGAAAATGTCGACAGTGTGGAATTGATCTGGACGCCCTAGCTCCATGTGCATGTGGATAAGAGTCTGATTGAAGGTGTAGCCTGTTTATTTTTTTATCAGTTCCAGTCTGGGCACAATGTCAGAGAGTATCTTCTGTGTGGAAAGGAGAGAGGAGCTGTAAGTGTCTGGGAGTTAAGGAAACCAGACCGCAGGATTCAGAATTAGGTAGTGGTGGACAGGTTGGAGATTTCTTCCTGCTTACAAAGTGTCCTCTGTCGTGTCTGTGCAGGTGCTGCATCCTGGGCCAGACGCCCCTCACCACCCCCAGCCTTCTCACCTCTCCCAATTACCGCCTTGATGTGGTGGTGTCAGTTTCTGACTGATAAAGACACGTCTGACCTTGTCTCTGTCTGTGCTTGGATTTGTCAGATGGGGCACACACAACTCTTCCTGATGGAGAGCTTTCTCCAGGCAATTAAGTGTTTAGGTGACAGCTGCTTAGCAGAAGTACCATTTCTCTCAGTTGTGTGGACCTGGCCAACAGTTATCTCATCGGCAATTTGGGTGGTAAGGCCTTAGGTGGAGGGCAGGGCAGGTTAGTAACGAGTCAGCGATTCAGCGCCACTGTGCTCACGTTAGGTGAAGGGTGAAGAGCCTCTGCTGTGCCTGTTGCACCTGAACAAGGAGGGCGCAGCCTCAGTAACTCACCGGGCTGCAGTCTGAGGTGGTTACTCAGTTTCTGGAGGAGGAATCTTATGGGAGGTTTCTCAGCTGTTGTTCCTGTTAGCAGGCTTCCATGAAAGCCTGGAAGAAAGAAAGAGATTTGGGCATCATTTAGCAGATGCCACTGTTCTAATTTCTAGGGTACCACTTCATTGGGACATTCAGATACATCTGTAGTCTATATATTCTCATGCAAAGGGATTATCTCGATTATTTAAAATGAAATGTCATCTCCATCAATTTTAACAAATGTTTCAGTTATCTATACGGGTGTTTGTATTTACTAACTGCTTTTACATGTGTCCTTTCAAGTCATACAATGACCTCTAGAGCGGAAGGTCTTCCCTCCCTTCCTTCTTCCCTTCCTTCCTTCCTTCCTTCCTTCCTTCCTTCCTTCCTTCCTTCCTTCCTTCCTTCCTTCCTTCCTTCCATCTTTCATTGTATGTGGCATAATCCTTTATGTTTAGGCATATGAGTTTTCTAGAGTAAAACATTTATGGGCATTTAATTTTTGTAGTGCCTTGGAAGAAGGTAATAACTAGTGTTAACTCTTGTTTACAAATGGGAGAATGAAAGTACTGATAGGGAAACGTCTTCCCTACCATTCAAAAAACACTAGGATGAAGCCTCTTGTTTGTTGAATTTCTGAGCAAATCTAGTATATCTTTTGTCTATTGCTGTGTAATAAGCCATCCTAAAACTCACAGAATAAAACCAAGAACTATTCTTATATTATAGCTATAACATACAATATATGTTGTTATTACCGTCATATTAGTGTTATTGCTCAAGGCTCTGTGGATCACGTGTGGGTTAGCTGATCTTGGCTGGTCTTGGCTGGGTAGCTCTGCTGATATTGGCTGGCTCCCTTAGTTGCTCTAAGATGAGCTTGAGCAGATCTGTTTTGTTCTGTGTTTCCCTCATTCTCTTCTTGGACCAGCCGGCTAGCCGAGCCAGGTTCTTCACATGGTGGCCATAGAGGTGCAACAGGACAAACAGAGACTTGCAAGGAATCTTTAAAACTCATGTTTGGAACCGGCACACTTTCATGTCTACTTGACTCTCTTGGTCAACTGGTCACATGGCTGAACATAAATCAAGGGTACAAGGAGGAGTGAAGAATTGGGCTAATGAGGTAACCCACCGTAACTAGTGGGCAGCAGAGTCACAAAGTGAAGTATACTGTTTTCTTGATAGAAGTATTTCGGAATGAATATGGAGGGTGCAGGGGCATAGGCAACAGATATGTGATTCCAAGGCCTATATTATACCTTCTGTGTGCAACACACACATACACACACTGTTAAATGGAAAGGAGATACAGACATTTAAAAAAGCAAACAAATAAATCTTCCTACCCTTTTACTGAACACCTCTGTCCTCCATTAATCCCACGTATTGTCTTTATTTTTATGCTTTAATTCTTGCCTTCCCTTAGTCACTCAATTAAAAAGAGGTTCAACCATGGAAAACTCTATATCTCTCATAATCTAGTAAGATTTGCTCTAGGAAAGGGTGCATATAATTTGGTATTGTCTTCTCATTCATTTTTTTAAATTAACCATTCATTTTTTAAAATTAAATACTCTGGATGCTATTGGTTTATGTAAATGTTTCTTTGGTGTTAAAAGTGACCTTGTTTATCACCTCCTAGTCTAAGAGAAATGACTGCTTATTAAAAAAATCAGAGGACTGGTCACCTGTGCCTTAAGAGGTTCTTAGAAATGTTTGTCTCTATATAAACTGGAAAGATATGATTCAATACCAATTGTTCCTATTAGGTTGTGGGAGGAATGTTTATTTAAATAAGTGTTTGCAGGGATAGGCCCTTGCTCTAAATACAGTGATGTAAGTATTCACCTACAGGAAAATTTGGAAAAAAAACACCAGTCTACAGAAGGGGAGGATTAAGTGAAATTCCTTACACAGATTTTTAAGACTGCTGTGAACTCCTTTTATCTGTCCTGAGTAAGTGTGTTACTCTTTAATGAGATTATTTTGATGTTTTCACCAGGTTTGAGTGCAATGTATAACAAAGCTTTCTTTCTATTCCCCTTTCCTCCCAAGGAAATGTCTTTCTGTTGGGCTAACAGTTGATAGCCGAATTATTATACCCAATAGTTCTGATTTATACATTCCAGGTCTGCCTGTAGGATTTTATATTCTGCCTTCCTCTGGGCTATGTCGACACTGGGTAACCAGATCAACTGCCTTCCTTCTTTTGTCATCTCTAGCAAGTTAGTTTTATCAACTCTACTAAGGTTGTGCCTCTTCACTTTGCTCATGCTGCCCTCCCACTTCTGTCACTGTGATGAGTTAAATGACTACTGTGCTCCGAAGAAAGCATTCCTAGTTTTGGCTCCCCAAGAAATAGCCCGCGATCTTGGGAGAAGCACTTTAATTCCCACAGTCTCAGTTTTCTTATTGCAAAACAAGAGAGTTAGATGAAATGATCTGTTTTCCAGCTCTACTATGCTTGGATTTTAAGCGTTCTCCAGTCTCTGCTCTGACCCTCTGATGCCAGTTGAGCATTTCAGAGGAGTTAGGAGACTTGCTGAGGACCCAGAGCTGGTGGGAAGCAGTGGAGGGATGTCATCTGCACCTCTACAGTCCAGAGTCTGTCCACCTTGTCGCCCTGCCTTAACTCCAGGACCTTCCTCTTCCACAGCCCTCCTCTCTGTTAGACCCTTGGTGCGTGAAATGTCGATCCTATGCACTTTGGCACAGGTCTCATTTCTTAATGTTAGTCATTATTTCCTAAAGTGATTTTGAGTTCCTTACAGGCAGGACTATGGCGTTTACTTTTTATTTTCACCCGACATTAGTTTATTCCACACAAGTGTCTACTATGTGTGAGACATTATGCTATGTGCTTGGGACACAGTAGTGATTGGGAAAGACAGGACCTGTGTCACAGCAGAAGCTGCAGGCAGGTTTGGTTTCAAGAACAAGCAAAAACTTTGCCTTAGACCTCATTTAACATTGCTTTGGTTTCCTTTTGAACTGACACTTTAGAATAGATGGTATAAGATAAACAAAGAAACAGGTTAGGGATGAGATGCTCCAGGTCTCTCCTATTGTAAGGACGTGTCTGAGATTTGGTGGTCTTGGCAATCTATGTGAAGGGAGATGCTGTTTCTGTTTTATAACTCCAGCTGCTTTAACATCCACAAACTATCTATTGATCTATATCTATATGTATGTATAAGTGTGTGCGTGTGTGTGTGTGCCATTGAGTTGGCTCTGACTCTTGGTGATCCTTTAAATGAGTGACACCCACAAGGTTCTGTCTTCTTCAGGCCTGCTCAGCTCCTGTAGACTCATGCCTATGGCTTCTTTTATGGAGTCAGTCTGTCTCATATTTGGTCTTCCTCTTGCATACGTATACATGTGTATATGTGTATGCGTATATATGTGTGTGTCTTTATGTGTGTACTAGGTTGGACATTTAAGTTTGAAAACTCATCCTAGAAAAAGTGCTACATACCTCATTGCTGAATATCACTATGGTCACCTTTGAAGTCCTCCCCTTGGGAAGCTATGCACCCATGCCAGCACCTAGACCACCCTTCAAAGCAATTTTGTAACTCTTTTTCTGGAATGGCCATCAGAGCTGTCGTCCTATCGCCTTTAATATCCTGAATATTATTAAAATGTCTTCCTTTCAATATTTCCTTTATCTTCGGGTAAAGAAAGAAGTCATTGGGGGCCAGATCAGGTGAATAGGAAGGGTGTTCCAATAGTTATTTGTTTACTGGCTGAAAACTCCCTCACAGACACTGCCCTGTGAGCTGGTGCGTTGTCCTGATGCAAGAGATGAATTGTTGGCAAAAAGTTCAGGTCGTCTAACGTTTTCACGTAGCCTTTTCAGCACTTCCAAATAGTAAACTTGGTTAACTGTTTGTCTAGTTGGTACAAATTCATAATGAATAATCCCTCTGATGTTGAAAAAGGTTAGCAACATCATTGCAACAAGTTCGCAAACTTAATTGTCAGACTTTGTATATCTAAATGATTTTGACATGCAATGAAGCATGTCACCTGGGCCTAATATATAATGTTCTGATTCTAGGCCCGGAAAAATTCTGCTAAGCTAGCAGTAAGCCAATCTCTCCTATCTCAAATAGACTGATACCTAGTCCAAAGGTTTTTGATTTACATCCTCAAAGAATCTTTCCACAGTCCCTGCCCTCAGGGAACTCCCATTCTCTGGGATCAGTGATCCTTTGCTGTACTGATTCACAATAACCAAAAGAAAAAAAAAACCAAATTCCCAATTAATCATTTGTTGTGCTTTCCCTCTACATGGCCATTTTATAGCCTCTAGAAACTTTGGTATTACTTAGTTTCATGCTATGAAGATTTTCTACAGTTTGGCCACATTCCAGCTGAAAGCAGGCATGCTTCGTCATATTGTCAAACCCCTACTTCCTGCCGGTGGCTTTTCTCACAGGCAGAGGTGTTTGACTTTTCTCCTGTTTGTGATGACTGCCACTGGGGAGTTTCTACTTCCCCTGTTGATTTATGGAAAGTTATAGGGTTTGTTTTCTTTTGTTTGTAGTTGAGGTTTTTGTAACTAATTTGATGACATAACTGTTATTATTTTTTTAAATCTCTAAAATAAAGAGAATAGTCCCAATGGCATAAGATTCTCACAAATGTTTAGTGAAATGACGCCTGAAAAAGAATTTAGGTCTATACATGAGACAGCATGCGTATTCAACAAATGTTTATCATACTTGTATCTGACTTAGTTATAAAGATAGTAGCAGATTTCCCATACAAAGATGGAAAAATCTCATAGTGCCCCTCCCTTAGATGACTTATATTTTCACAATAATAGTTTAAGTATTAAGTACTTGGAGGTCTCTCTTGAGCGCTATCACTTACTAACTTGGACCGTTTCCTTTAGCTCTTTGTGGGTTACTTTCCTCATCTGTAATATGGAGTTAATAATACTCCTTACCTCGTTGTGAGTATGTGTTAATTTGTATAAAACACTCAGAACAGTGCTAGTGGGCAGTGAACATGTAGTGTTAGCTATTCTCTTTATTCCTTTTAAGTTTTTGTTCACTTCCACATGCATGTTTATTTTATTGTGACCTTAATGTCCATATAATTTTGTCTCCTGAGATTTTAATTTAAAAAGTTTGCCTGGAAGCTTAATTTTAATGATTGTATCAGTGCCAATCAAACTGATACGCTGTCCACGATTATTGGACATTTAGGGTGCTCCCACCCCTTTTCTTACAATGTACAGGTTAATACATTTGATTTTCTTTTTTCTGTATTAAATGATAGCCTTACAATAAATTCTCAGAAATGGATTGCTGCATTAAGGGGTATAAGTATTGTATGGATCATTATCTATTGCTATATTGCTTTCCAAATGGATTGCACCAGTAGACATTGATTATTTCAAAGGTATATCAATGTGGAGAAGGGTTTTTGGTAATTCAGCCACCAGGTCTAGGATTTTAAACAATCACTTTGAGATAGTCGTGAGCGAGCAAATTAAAGAGTGATATTTGCTTTGTCCTTCTTTTTATTGGCTGCTCCCTGGCTATGACTACATTGCAGAAAACAGAGATGAGGCAGCTCTTGGTAGGGGGATGCTCTGGCCTGCAGTATTTGCCAAACTGCCTTCCCACTGATCATTCTGTAGTTTCCTCTGATTTGCTCACTCTCAGTTCATTCCTGACTATCTGCCCAGGCTATTCTCAATGCTTGAAGGCCTGTTTTGGGGATCTGTGGTTTGGTTTCCTGACCCGATTCTTTTCACCCTACCCACCACTCTCTTTCTCTGATCAAAGCAGCATCTTCTTTAAAAATACATACAGAAAAGAAGAACCATTTGGAAAATGTCTATGAAAGTTGAATATATGCATTTGCTATGACCTTGCAATCCTACTCCTAGGTATAAACTCAACGAGAGAAGAGTATGTAAGTCAACCAAAAGACGTGGGCTGGAATGTTCATGGCAACATTATTTGTAGTACTGCAACCTGGAAACGACAAGATGTCCATCTAGGGAGAGTAGATAAATAAAGTAAAAGTATTCACCTAAAGCAGTACTATTCAGAAATGAGAAGGAACAAACTGAAGTTACATGCAACCAGAGGGATGAATCTCAAAACCAAATGATGAATGAAAGAAGCCGGTCATGAGAGCATACTGTATGAATCCATTCAAAGTCAGGGGTTCCCCGTGATGGAGAGGGGTTGAGACGGAGCCCATGAGGGCTGCTGGTGTTCTGGTATGTTCTATTTCTTGATATGGGTGCTGGATGTGAATGTTCATTGAGTGCTCCTCTTATAATTGGTGCACGTCTCTGCAAATGTCATTGCTAAAGAGCATTCTAAAACCTAACCTACGTGATGTCTTTATTACCCACTGTTTAGAATTAGTTTTTGGGGATATCTGTTTCATCATTGCTTGCTAGTTAAAACTGAAGGAGATGAGGAATAATGACATCTCTGTGATGCTTCTCTCTTGGCATTACCTCATAGCGGGAGCAGTATTTGGTTTAATGCATCTTTCTACCTCAGTGCTTGGCATCTAGGACTTGATCAATATGTTTAGATAAACTATTTGCTGAAGAGGGCAAAAACCCTTTCCTGGATTTAAGTAAGTAAGGATTTATTCAAATAATTATATCAAAAAAAGAGAGAAAAAAATCAGAAATTGCTTAGCAATCGGGTGAGTATTGAGCAGCCCTAGAAGAGTTGGTTCATTGGCAGCTGACCAACTATTTTCACAACAGTTGTAATGAGGATGAGTAAATCAGAAGGGTCAGGTTCCCTGGTCATGCCTGTCAGGCTGTGCAAGGAAGGAGAAGGCTGAGAGAGGTTAGAGCCTGAGCCTGTGGAGCTGTGGTGAAGGGAACTTGGTGTTTTGAAGGGGCCGAGGTGGGCCTTGGAGATGCAGTGCTGGGTAGGATACAGCCAGCAGTGAAGAGTCTGATGTCAGTTTGTGGGGCCAATTCATAGCATGGAAAGTGGAAAGTTGAAGCATAGGAGCAGTCAAGATTTGGAGATTAATATTAGCAGGGGTTTGAAATCCAGAGAGTTACAAAGTAAGAATATGACATTAATAAGTAAAATTCTGAGGCATGTTTGATTGGAGCATCAAGGATGGTTTATTAAGCATTTATTATCTGTCAGGCACTCTGCTAAGCCATTTTCAAATGCCTTATTTCATTTAATCCCCATTACATATCCCCATGAGGTAGATATTATTGTACCCATTTTACAGATAAGGAGCTGAGGTTTAGCAGGTGCACTTTATTCAAGATCACACAGTAACTGGAAGAATCTGGGTTTAACCTAGCCTTTTCTGACTCAGAAGAGTTGCTCCTTAACCACCCAAGTTTACTGCCCAGATTCAAGTGCAGAATTCCAGTTTTTAGGTAGAAATAAGGAGGGAGGTCAGACCTGGGAGGCAGGGACAAAGTTTGGTAGGGATTAAAACACTTGAACAGGTTATCAGGGCCGGGGTGGCAACTTAGAGAAAGAAGACCCTGTGCTGGAAATACAACAACCACATGGCAGTTCTGGATGACCCCTGCAGCAGGTCCCATGCTGGACACCGAGCATGCAAAGTTGGTGATAAGTGGTCCATGGGGCTCAGGTGCTCAGCAACAGAGCAGAGCCCAGGTACTAGGGTCAGGAACAAGGTCTGAGTGGGACTTGACCCAAGGCTGATTAGTACCGATTTTCTGAGCTGTTCAACTGGGCCTCTTTCAAGGCCTAGGGTGAAGTGAGCCCTCAGGTGGGGAAATTAAGTGGCATTAGTCGTAGACAAAGTATATGTTGGTATATAAGAGGAAGAAATGCTAGGGCAGGACTATTCTTCTGTTTGTCCAGAATCCATTCCTTATTCTAGAACAAGCACCTGGGTGTGCTTTGGGAAACTGCTTCTCCTTCATTAGAGACAGTCTTGGTGAGTCTGTCAGTCAACGTATCCTATCCTTACCTGGTAAAGAGGTAGATATGTGATACAATATTAGCTAATTAAAACCCAAAGTAGTATGACAAAGAGTGAAAATCATCAGAGAACATTCAAATAAAGTGCAGCAACCTGAAGGCTCGCTGTATTTTTCTTACTACTCAGAAACCCGTCAGGGATCTTTCTCCCATCCTCTCTGAGATCTGTTTATTTTGTCCTTAGATTCAGTGAGCTGCCTCTCATCTTTCTTAAGATTTCCATATTTGTAAGCAAGCTATGGAAGGTTTCTGTTGCTTACAACCCCCAAACCCTGACTGATACAAAGGCAATGCATATGAGGATAGTGAAGTATCTTTACTAGATTTTGAGACTTTTGCCAGAGGAATACTTTCTTCTTTATCTTTGAATTCAAGGGTCCTAGTTCAATGCTTTGCATATATAGGCTGAATGAAGGATTAAATGAACAAATGTCCACCTAGATCATCTGACATCATCTAGCCTTCCTAGGTCATGTAGACACGGCTTAGAACTGGTGACAAATCAGTTGGTAAGGCAGCGTCTTCTAGCCATCATGCCAATCATTTTAATCCAGCCAAGAATACTTCCTGTTATGTAAATAAAACAAAGCACATCTTCATTTTTTACAGCAGCCACCATTTCTCCTGAGAGAAATGGGGTTATTGTAATTCCGGCTTAGTTGAAATATGTAAGGCTTACTCATCCTGTGCATAAAATTGATAACTTGTGCATTTGGGACTGTCTATTTCTTTCCTATTAATCCATTTTAGACTTTATATTGTCAACTGAACATTCAGCTTTTGAAAAGTGATTCTGGAAAATTATTTTGCATAAGTCCTAATAAATACTGGCATGTGTTCTTGGCAGGGGATGGAAATATTCCATTTTAGTCTCTGGTGGCCCCATAAGCAGAAATAGTGGCTGGAGAATTGGCTTGGTTTGGATGGCCGCAAAACATGTGCTGGTCAGTCTGAGTTTCTTTACACCAATGGGGAGTGATTTATTTGAAACTTCACAGTGGAAGATTATTCAGATTAGAGAAATGCACACACACACATATCAATAACCAGAATGACTAGTAGTGGGAAAATTGTTGCCTTCCTTCTTTGGGTTCATGTATATGGCCAATTGGAAGATTGTGATGTTGTCACAAAGTTTACATCTACAAACCAAAAAAGCATGGCCAAGCTGTTAATCTTTTTATAAATCGTAAGCAACAGGATTTTTACAGTGGTGTGATGACATGGCTGTTGGCAACGTCAGGCTGCTTAATTCTACCATTGGCCATCTCTCAGTTTTGAAGGAATGGAAATTGTGGCTCTTTAGAAAACGCCTGACTTTTTATGGACTTTCCAGGCATTGCTGTTTAGAAAGAGGATAGTGGCCTAATGGATTAACTATGTTTGTTCCTCTATGTGGATCTGGCTTTAGATTAGGTCTATATCAACATGGCAAATGGAAGATTAATACAATTAATCCAATAATTAAAGTTAAAAATATATGCTTTCAAATATTTTGTGGCTAAGACTTATTTTGAGACCCCCAAATTTAAACATTGCTACAGTTTTCCATTTCTTTTTTTGTTAGAATAAATCTGAACTTATTTAATTATTTGATCTTAAAAGAAATGAATTTATTTCTCATAATTTGCCACCCCATTGGTCTAAATTATTTTATTTACAGACCTGCTATAAAGTTAGCTAAGTTTTTCTACTTCTCAAAGCACATTTGAGAAACTATGGTAAATATATATAGGTGCCTAGAGCTGTAGGAGAATTGCATGAGGTAGAGAGGCAGGGTTTAACATGTTTAATGTTATACACATAATCCTTATTTGAAATGTATAAAAAGCGAACAAGAAAATTTTGCTTTTGGAAAAACAGTGCTGTAGTTGAATTGTGCCAGGCTTGGCAGGTGATGGAAACCAGTTTTGGATCCAGTAAAAGGAGGTCTACGAGGCTTCTAGAAGTGGTGGGCCAAGGAGGGGTGGGGCCTTGGGGAGGACGGACACACAGTGGCCATCACAGGGCTGGGGCCCTTGTGCTGAGAACAAATCTGAATATTCCCTGAAGCCTCAAGGCTTCACCTTAGAATATGGGTAGTCAGACAAATGCCAAATGTCTCCAGGTTGTGGTCACTGGACAGAAGTCTGATGTGTCAGTGAAGAAGGAAAGAACCACAGAAAGGAAGGACGGGGCAACTGCGCGTTAGAGTCTTGGGGAAGCGTTGTGGCATCAGAAAGTCAGACTCAAGGCAAGACGGCTGGGCCCCAGATGAAGCAAGAATTTGAGGTTAGGGTCTTTTCCTGGGTTGAATTGTGTCCCCAAAAGATATGTTGAAATCCCAGCTCTTAGTTCCTGCGAATGGGACTTTATTTGGAAGGAGTCTTTGCAGATGTGATCAAGCTAAGATGAAATCATTAGGGTACACCTTCAGCTACTATAATTGGTGTCCTTATAAGAAAAGGAAAGTGCCATGAGAAGATGGAGAAACACAGAGAATACCATGGGACCACTGAGGCAGAGGTTGAAATGCTGCAAACCAAAGAATGGCAAGCGTCAACAGGCACCACCAAGAAGCTGCAAGGAGGCCAGGAAGGATTCAACCCAGAGTTTCAGAGGGAGTGTGGCTTCTCTGACACCTTGCTTTTGGACTTCTAGCTTCTGGAACTGTGGGAGAATAAGTTTCTGTTCTTTTAAGCCACGCAGTTTATGGCAACCCTAGGAAACTCACCCAATCTTCTTACATATTGCTTATTGTACTAGTCTTCAACCATGGGTAGGTGCATGTTGGGACCCATGACAGAAGTGGGAAATGGGAAGAGGGGTGAGGAGCCAGGCAGTTCTTGTCTCCATTAACTGGTAATAAATCTGAGGATTGACGGAACTTTCCTCTGCCCGTGAAGCGATTGTCTTGGGTGAGCGAAGAAGTCCTTTCAGTATGAATAGGAGCAGCATGGCGTAATCACTGACTGCGTAAAACAGCTCTACTTTTCCCTCCCTACATTCTTGCCCTGATCACCTTATGTTATCCCCATGGCAAAGGAGAGGCAGAGAGCTCAGCATTTGAGTAGAAGAACACAATAGGACATTCTTAGAAATGAACCCCAAGACTTCAGGGAGTCCACATGGTACAAGAGAAATCCACAGAAGCCATCTTTGATTGTCTAGTTGAGGAAGAAAATTCAACGATTGAAGCCAACCGGGCACCATGTGGTTAGAAGAATTAGAAACGGTGGTAAATTGGAAAGCATTCAAATAAGATCTTTTTCTTTAAACATGACCTCTTTCCCCTGTTTCTCCTTCTCCCCTTCCCCCCTAACACACACACACACACACACACACACACACACACACACATACACACACATACACACACACCCCTGCAGGCTGAATTCTGTGAGACCACCAGAGAGTCGATGAGAATATTCTGGGAGGACTCTGGACTGGGGCCCTCTCTCAGTCCCTGCACTGGCATCCAGGCTGGGCAGCCTGGTGGGAAGTCCTGGTGCTCTGACTCCTCCCAGAGGCTTTCAGCTCTTGCAGCTGCACTGATCAGAGCACCAGAGCTGCCCGGAACCGACCAGGGACTGGTGACAGCACCTGCCCGGCCGCCCCAAGGGGCCATGTCCTCCTGGGAACCTTCTTCCCTCTCAGAGGCCCTAGATGCTGCCTGCTCGCCTCTCCTCTCCACAGCTGCCAACATGTACTTGCCCTTCTGGGATTCTCATGTCCCCAGAGCAGCTACAAAGGGGAATGGATGCGTCAAGCTCCCTCCTTCCTCGGGGCTTCCCAAAACTTCCCTTCATGTCCTACCTCCACCCCATATGCAGGAAGCATCTTTGCCTCTCTCTTGTTTTCCTGCTAACTACCACCAGGGAAAGACAAGGCTACAAAGATAAAAAGTCATGCAAGAAGTTAAAAAACAAAAACAAAAAACTCACAAAAAGCTGTCAGACTGAAAATTATTATTCCTTTTGGTCCCTTTCCATTGCGACTGTGTAACTGTAATCCTGACTTTCTAGGCAGTTCTGTAAGATGACTTGTGCCAATTAATACTCTTCCATCCTTGTGGGGGCTCATTAATTCCCTCCATGCTTTATTTTTAATGAAGGAAAGGCCAAATGATATAATCTTGATAATGTATTTGACAAAATGTTGCAGACTCATTAGCAATATTACTACTGAGTGTGTAAACCCAGTATTAAAAAAATAATAATAACCACCTTTCCAATGTGTCTCCTGTGAGTCATGTGGCAGGACTGGATAGCCCTGCCATTGTAGACACCAGAGAATTTCCTTCACTTTGAAGGAAACACAGGTCAAGTGTACCAAGAGTGTGGAATGACAAAAGGACAAATATTGTATGATTCTACTTTTATGAGGTACCTAGAGTAGTCAGATTCATAGAGAGAAGGTAGGATAGTAGTTACCAGGGACGGGGTTGGGGGAGGAGGGGACTGGGAGTTATTATTCAGTGGAGACAGCGTTTCAGTTTGGGAAGATGAAAAAGTTCTGGAGATGCATCGTGGTGATGGGTGCACACCACTTTGAATGCCTGGAATGCCACTGAACTGTGCACTTAAAAATGCGTCAGATGGTAAATTTTATGTTATGTACACACACACACACACACACACACACACACACACATACACACACTGACACACTCAGAATGTGGCCACCAGACCTGCGTGTGGTGGCCGTCCTTTCTTACTGAAGTCATCTAAAGAACAGACGACTCTGAGATAGTGTGGCGTGGTGAAAGCGATATTCCACAGACCTCTTACCAAGCGTTCTGTGGCTGCGAATCTGCACCAGGAAATCTGGGGGCTTCTCATATTAAAAAGAAAAAAACAATGGTAACACAATACCACTCACCAAATAATGCAAAATGATCACTCTTGTTTTCTATGGCTTTTCACAGCCAGCAAAAAGGTTCTTTATTTGTAATGCAAATACAGGAAAACAGAGCATTCTTGAGTCCCTTTTGAAATTTTCTTTTGAAACTAACAATTTCCTAAAGAGATTTATTAAATTCTTAGAAATTGCCAAGCAATTGCTTCTCATATAATAGAATTTTCCCTCAATGAAGGTTCTTAAATACTCCGGCTTTCAAGAATTATCTGTGAAAAAAATATGAATATACTTTCTCTCATTAATATGGAGGCTGATGTCACATGAGGGTACTTTCTTAGAATATTAACATTATAATATCATCCTGAAATTTTTCATTAAGGAAAAGTCATTCTTCATATATCTATAGCAATTAATTATTAAACACTACAATAAGCTATTCCAATCTTATTCAAATAAGTTCTGAAAACACCAACCTAATGTTAACTGACTTATGCTGGAAAGAGTTCCCCAGGATTTCAGAAAATGTGCAGACTCTTTAGAATCATGGTTTAAACATGGTTGGTATCAGACAGAATTGGTTTAAAACCTTGTCCTCTGATTTATTAGCTTATATGACCTTCGACAAGTCACTTAATTTTCCTGAGCCTCAGTTTTCTAATTTATAAAAATGATACTAATGATAATTCATATTCCACAGAATTGGTAAAAGAATTAAATAATACATAAGACCCCTAAGAAGGAGCTGTAACTGGGCACCCACCACTGTTTCCTTTGGATTTTTTGTTTATGTTTTGATTTCTGGATCATAAAGAATTTCTTATTAGGCTTTCCTGAACAAAAAAAATGAGTGTTTTGAAAATTGCTGTGATAGTGTCTGAAAAGTGCTTAGTACAGTGCTTGGTTTATATAAAAGCACCATTGATTCATAGCCAATTTACTTATCCACCCACCCATGTATTCATTTATTAAAACAATCATTTATTGAAAGCCTCCTGCTATGAATGAGATAGACAAAGGGTTTGCCCTCACAGAGCTCCCATTCTAATCAGGGAAGGTAAATAATAAAGGGAACCAGTAAATATTCCGTGAATTATCAGTGCTGAAAAGCAAATAACCACAGCAATGGTATAGAGAATAGGCAGAAATGAGACTTATTCTTTAGTGATTATTTGAGTCGAGACCAGAGTAATGAGAAGTCAGGTGTGTGGATATATGGGAGAATAGTATTCCAGGTACTTAGAAATCCAACTAGAATTAATTTGGAAATTCAGAATTTTAGGGAGAATGTTATGAATTAAAGTGGTGGCAAAGTCTACCCTCCCAGTTCGTTAGGTTCTAGGGCCCGAGGCCTGACTCAAAGGCCTCAGATGTCGGGTGTGGGCTATGTGCTCATGAGCCCACCATCCCAAAGTTGCCAGCTCCTGGCTCAGCTCTTGCTCCAAGAGCAGACTCTACAGTGCAGCTGTTTCTGGGAAGCTGGAATGCATCCTTGAGCTTTGGGAAGAATGTAGACATGGTGCTTGAAATGATAACAGCAAATGATACTGTGTTTGATGTCAGTAGCGAGCACCCTACTTCTTCTGTATTTCCTTCTAGGCAGATATGATGCTGAGGCTTTGGTACACTAGAGACAACAGTAGAGGAAGGAACCAAAATCAATGAATGAGCATACAGTGTTGGCAAAACCAGGGGCCAAGGCAGAATAGGGAATTCATGCAGCAGATCAGAAACAGGAAAAGCAGGCCAGCTTGGGTGTTCAAAGCTGGGGGTGTAGGGAGGTTAAGGGGCTGGATGAATTCTTTGTGTCACAGTAACAAAGCTGTACATCCTCAAATAGGGCATCTGTTGCCTTGGTCTTGGGTGGGGAAGTTGCTGGTTCAGTGACTGAATGGAGCTGTTTGTGAGGGAAGTCTTGGGTCTCTACCACGTTAGACTCTGAATCTTCACAAGAAAGGCGGAGAATGGGCTGAAATTGTTTACTTGTTGGGTGTGTGAAGGCTCTGTGGAGTAGTCCAGGTAATTTAGAGAGTATTAACTGAATGTATACTGTGAACTCCAGAGTATGCTAGATATTGTGGGGGACACATTTTGGGGTGCTCAATGGAACTAATTTAATCCCATAATTTCAGAGACCTAAAATCCTTGAGGTCTAACCTGTTCTTGGGTTCCTGCTCCAGAAGGATTCTAGAAGGTTCCACCATTTGTAATGGAAACCATGAGGATATTACTTAATGCTTCAAAATGCTTTCTTCCTTTGAAAACTATGAATGATTTCTGCCCTGTCTGACAATGTGTATGTAGGTACCTTATAAACCATCAAAGACTTTACAAATGCAAGTCTTTGTTGTGGTTAGAATTAAATGACACCATTGGAGTAATGGGTAGTGGTGGATGTACAGCATGAATGTGGCCACCGCGGCAGGGTTTTTAACCGATAATAACACCTTGATGAGGTTGAATCCTCATTTATGTTTAGAAATAAGAAGTCTTCAGATTAGGGGTTCCTCAGATTGAGTTTTGTTACTGAATTCAGAATGATCAGTTCCTGGGGGACCGGTCCATGACACTCAATCAAATTCAAGAGACTGATGTAACCAGACCACCAATGGTTTATTCAAATGCCCTTCCAGCATTAACATGTTAAGATCCTTAGACTCTGTGTTAATCTTCATTCTGTGGTCTAATGCATTTTACCTATAGGTTAGTTTTGGATTAAAACATGCAACTCACCTTTTGTGGTTTATAGGCTTGGGAAAGCTCAACCCCTTTTTGATTATGGAGAAAAGAGACAAACGTAGGTGAAATGACTCCCCACAGGTTACATAATGTTTCAGGGATGTGGAAGTGGAGACCTCCCGTGTGCTGGGCTTTACCACTTCTTGGGGAGGCCTGGTATAAGAAACTAATTTTAGACCTCTTTTACTAGTCATTGTTCTCCTATTAAGTGGCTTCAAAAAAATGCTCTTACACAGCCTTGATTCAGACATTTATAAGGTGTTGGTACTTTTTTTTAAGAATACAATTGGAGGAATAAATTTGACTTGCCTGTTAATACTAATACTAGACTCTTGGCGTACTAAGTTGTATAACCTCTCTCATCTACCTTTGTTGCCGTTTGGATGCCTACCTGCCCACCACACTTATGTTTCTCCATCGATCAAGAGGGAAATATAAAATCTAAAATATTTACCAATTACTACTTTACTATTGAAAATGTGCATAGGAATCCCCAGAGAAAAAGAAATGAAATACTAAAAATGTTATAAACATGAAGTTAGATTTTTCTTCATTTGCCCCAGAAAACACAAGAGACCCTTTGTGTGCTAATTTAATACTATATCAGAGGTCTGCCTCCGTGTGCATATCCAGAGACATTGCATTTTCAAAGGGAGTCTCCAGATGAACTGGTTTTTAATAAGATATTTTAGGGCAATATTGGGGTCATAAGACCTTCACAGATCTTATCAAAGCAAAAACGTCATTTCTAGTGGAGTTTGAAGGATCAGGTTGGCAATATGAGTCCTCCTATAGTTGCTTTGATGACCACCCAACACTATTCTCCTTCACGTCCTGATCATAATTATTATTACCCACAATGTTGTGTAGCACTTATAGTCTATACTAGCCTAAAAAACAAAAACAAAAAACCTCACATTTTCAAAGACTCTTATTTAATTTCTTGAAGACTCTGAAAAGCAGAAATGATCATTATACTCCCTTCATAAATGAGAAAACTGATGTCCAGAGAGGTTCAGCCATTTTCCAAGGTTATCTGGGAGGTCAGAAAAAGAGCTAGATTAAATAAGACCCAGTTCTCCTGACTATGGACGTTCCTTTCTTGATCACATTTCATCTTTTGGGGGAAGGTAATTCTTTAATGTATATTTCATTTCCAGGAGACCTAATCCAAATTCACAGAAAAGATAAGTTAAGGTATTATTCACATTGCAAAAAGATTCATAACAAAGTTCTATAAATTATCAGAATCTCCAATGTGCTTAATATCCAATCTAATTTATAAGGCACCATTCGTATCACTTTAGGATAGCCAACTCCAGCATGAAGATTTGTTCAGACAAGTGGGCTGAAGCCAGGGAGGGAAGCCATTTTTGTTTCCTTTAATGGCGCGAAAAACCGAGCAGATCTCTAAAAAACCTTTGGGTGGTGCCATTTGACCAATTCCTTTCTTGTGAGGGTGTGGTCTACATTCAAGACGGAAACTATTTAATTGCCTAGATGCTGAGAGCTTCAACACTCCAGGGAGTTGTTTATCTTGTTTTAGGACTGATGAGAAAATTCAGTCAGGATTTGAACCTCTGTATTGTTACTGTTGCTAGTACGGCCTTTTGAAAGCTGATGAAAAATAGCATTTCAATTGCTCCAGTTGGATTGGATCAGAAGAGACATGTAAGAAAATCAGGCAAAATCATTCTGTTAACAAGGTTGGTCTAGAGGTTGATGACTAAAGGAAACAGAGAAACCCTGAAAGGCAAGACCAAAAGAACTTCCCTTAGAGTAAGCCCATCTTATTAACAGCTGACTCTGGGTGGTGAACACACAATGTGAGCTATGGATAATGAATTACAGAATTGTACACCTGAAATCTATGTAACTTTACTAACAATTGTCATCCCAATAAACTTTAATTAAAAAAAAATAATCACTCTCTAAAAGTTTAAAAAAACACACAGAAATAACAAAACTCAAGCCTGTGGTCTTGCTTAGAAAGTCACATCAGTGAAATTGGCTTCTTGCAGAATGTGATTAAAGCTATGTCTCTACAATAGCAAAATACCAAGTTGAAAACTGAAAGATTCAATTAATACTTATTTTTTTTCCTTTCCTTCTAAAAGATGCTGAACACTGGTTCCGTAGCATTTTTCTCATTAAACTAACTGCACCAACCAGTTGGTCTGGTATCACAAGAATATGGTCCCTGAAATTTTTTTGAACGTTTTTTTTTCTCTTTGCTTTTAAATGTTCATTTGTAGATTTTTTTTCTTTCCTGGCTTTTACCTGGAGTTCTACAACAGTCCCTAGGAATTTTGAGAACACTGTGCAAAGGTTTCCATAGATTTTAGGGCAGCTTAGTTAAATGCACCCCAAGTGTCCTGACATAAATACCTTTATTCAGTGATTATCACAATTTCTTCATTTCCCAATTTTTGCTTAAACTGATCCCATCTGTGTGTTTGAGGATCAATGTGGGTGGGAAATCCAATTACATCAATATTTTATTTTCAGAAAAATAGCAGGCAGGAGGGTCCACTGAGACCCATTATGTTTTCAGAGTTCAGTACAATTGAGTGCTGTTAAATAAACCATCGGCATATAACCAATTGCCATTTATTTTAGTGCAGAATGACCTGTTACAGTAGATAGAAATCATTCAATACCATCGACAAACAGTTCCTAGCCTTAAATGAGTTAGCCTATTTTTGTAATGAATAGGGACTTAATTTGAGTTTCCTCATCCTGGGAACATGAAGCAAAATTATATTATATGGTGAGTAACGGTTTGAAAATTTTTAATTTAGTTTGGCACCGCGGGTTTTTCTAATTACTGCTGACTCTTCACACTGCAGAGACAAGTGACCCCGAGCCCAGGAGCAAAACAGCTGCTTCTCACCTGCAGACTAATTGTTGAACTAATTAGGGTTCCAATAATTTTATAATATTCCTGCTGAACATAACTCTGGACCCATATACACAGGTTTAATTCATTCTTAGTGGGCTCTCCTGTATAATCCTGCACCCCACCCTCCACACCCCATGTTAGAGAACTTGTACATCCCAACTACCTGGGAGCAAAATTTCTTGTTTTCTATCTTGGATATGAATTAGCATTCTGAACCCATGTTTCTAAAACCAGTGGGTTCCAAAGAGTGTTTATTAAAACCTTGTATCAATTGTCAGCATTTGGAAATTGGAGATTTTACATAAGAATCAGGATTTCTGACTTTTCTTAGAAATTAGACTATCAGGAAATGCTGAACCCCCTTTTCCAAGAGACAGCAATTAGCTAGCACTGAAAGTTCCCCTTTCAGAAGGGCCAAATCTTCATACCCAATGTCCAGGCATCAGCTACTGATCACCATTCTATACCTGTCTCCATTTTATTACCCAGTTCTAAGGGCTTGAAGAATTTCATGGGCTCTAGGCATTCTGGCTTTTAGAGGTCCAATTTCACATCATGTCAAACATATTTAACCCATATCCCACATTAAATACAGAATTTTGGGGGGCCATAAAGGATTTGGTAAGGATTTTATAATTTTTCTTTAGAAAATAATTTCAATTTTTCTGTTTTCATATCTTGGAGTATATATATATATGTATATATATATTTACATATATATAATATGCATATAGAATATATACATATAATGAATATATAATGTAATATATATTAATGTATCTACCCCCCCCCAATTATCAGGCATAATCATAGACCCTTTAAAATTGCATTGGCCCAGGTACTGTACCCAAATTGCTTCCAGAATCAAATGGTTTTTCAGATCCCTAAAGGCATTTGAGGTTGTGACCTGTGGCTATCCTCAAATTGGCATTTTAGAGAGTTAGAAGAGAGTGGGCAGTGTCCTAAGGGCTGAGGGAGGCAGAATCCCCTTGATATTGGGGTGGGAGGAAGGGTATGGCTTCCCAGATCTTTGTGAGTTTTTGAGTTCTGAGGTTGCCTTAAATGAGAGACCTGGGCCTTGTTTGCACACTGCTTCCAGGATTGCAGCAGGATAGTGCTGGGGTGGGTGAGGATGGTTCTGGGTCAGGGATGGTTCTGGGTATTAGACATTTGAAGACCTTGTTACCCCTGATCACATTCACTTTTGGGGATATCATTTCACATTCAATTTAATTATTTTTAGTTGCAGTTGACAGATTTACTGCATTTTACATTTGTAGACTTTTAATCAAACTATACATTAATTTTAGATGTTGCAGCTTTCTTTTTGTAGTTTGGAGCCAATGTGTTCATTTTCTTAGCATCCCAACTCTTTAATTTGTCCTTGACATCCTCTTAGATCTGAAGCACGTGTCTTTGCTGACTTACAAGGACGGGTACCTCCTCTGTAAACAGGCCCACAGTGTTTCTAAGGTCTGTAGGATTTCCGGACGGATGGTCGATGACTCCCTTTGACTTTCCATGGCTCAGCTCCTCCTCTCAGGTTTTAGCGGAAGATATCAGAGAGAGCTGCTTTTTAATAAACTCTTTTGAAAAATCTCTGACCCCAAGTCTATCGTCGTATAATAGCCCTGGAGGCCCCTTGGTGGAATGAGAGGAAATTTAGCGCAAGGGAAATGGCTTCCTGATACTCCTCATGCAACAGCCCTTAAGTCACCGTTTCTCCCAGTGCTCACCATAGCACCGTGATAGGCAGAAGCACTTGGGAAGCTTGTTCTAAAGGCACATTCCCAGCTCCACCCTGTACTTACTGAAGTTTTAAGCCAGGAGGGAATTCAGGGTGCCTTTAACTTGATGGTTAGAAAAAAAACAAACACAAAACTTCATTTTGTTCAATCTTTAATTGAAATATAGCATTTTGTTCAATTATAATGATAGGTAGAAAACCACAGTAGTAGCAGCAATGCCTGTGACTTGTTATCAATGGAAATCCCAGATATTTTCACATCACATGATGGTGTTTGTGGGTATCTTAAAATGTCTTTTATGCCCCTTACTACTTATGAAACCAGCAACTAGATCTTATTGCTTAATACAATAATAAAGATGCATATTTATTATTATTTTACCTTCTTATTTCTTTAATATTTCGATAACTGCATTCTGATATTGCTTTTCTCTGTTATTTTGTGTATTTAATTTTAGATATCTGAAAACATTCTGAGGTGTCCACAGACTTTGCTAGCTTACCAAAGGGATTGATGGCACAACAAGGTTGGGAAACCTGGACTGGAGTCTAGATGTGGCTGATAAGCAGATCCACCCTTCCATGATCAGGAGTAAAAAGATTCCAGGCTGAGGAAGGAGGTGGGGCAAAAACCCTTAGGTGGAAAAGGTCCTGGGGATTTTCCAAACAAAGAAGACTGCCAGGTTAAAAGTAGAGGGTGTGGGAAAAGTGGAAGTAGATGGGGTTGGTGAAGAAAGTGGGCTCAGGGCAGGAGTGTGGATTTAACTCTGTGATTGTAAGGCACTAGAGGGTCTTACCAGGGAAGCGAGATGATTATGGCTGTGAAATAGAAAGTTTATTTGAGGGAAACTGTTTTTAAGTATTAAAAAACCCCATAAAACTCTAGGCCTAAGTGGAATTACAGAAGATAACAATGATATTAGAATATTGTTATCAAAATATATCTTAAAATTGTTATATAAAACACATGTGCTTTATTAACATATTAAATAACACGATCTAGTGGTGGATATAACACTTAAAATGGTGTAGCAAGAATAAAAGCAGAAAATAGAGGACAAAGATGGATGACTCACAGTTTGAAACTTTAAAACTTACTGCAAAGTTACAAAGACAGTGTGGTGCTGGAATAAGGATAGGCATATAGTTTAATGAACAGAGTTAGAATCCAGAAATAAACCCTTATATTTGTTGTCAACTCATTTTTTACAAGAGTGTCAAAATAATTCAGTGAGGAAAGAATGGCCATTTTAACAACGGGCGCTGGGACAACTGCTTATCCAATGCTTTAAAACAAGTGAAGCTGGACCCTGTCCTCATAACATACACAAAAATTGACTTAAAATGGGTTATAGATCTAAACACAAGATCCCAAACCATAAAACTCTTAGAAGAAAGCATAGGAGTAAATCTTTGTGACTTTGGGAAAGGAAATGATTTTTTAGATGTGATACCAAAAGCACACGTGACAAAAGAAAAAGTAGATAAATTAGATTTCATTAAAATTAAAACTTTAATGCAAATGATGCCATCAAGGAAGTGAAAAGGCAACCCACAGAATGAAAGAAAAATTTGCACATCATATATCTGAATAGGGATGAGCAGCAAACTATAGAAAGAACTCTTACAACTCAATATAAAAAGACAACCCCATTAAAAATAGGCAAAGGATCTGAATAGACGTTCCTCCAAAGAAGGTATACAAATGAGCAATAAATAAATGAAAAGATGCTTCACATTATTAGCCATAAGGAAAATGCAAATCGAAACAACAATAAGATACCACTTCACGCTAGGATAGCCATAATCAAAATGGCAGAGAATAACAAGTGTCAGTGAGAATGTGGAAAAATTGGAACCCTCAGACATTGCTGGTTGGCAATGTAAAATGGTGTGGTCACTTTGGAAAAAAATTTTTAAATTTTTAAAAATTTAAAAATGTCCTCAACATGTTAAATATGAGTTGCCGTATGACCTAACAATTCCACTTTTAAGAATCTACCCAAGATACATGAAAGCACACACACACATATATATATAAATACACACAAAAACTTGTACACAGATATGCATTGCAATATGCAATAGCCATAAAGTGGAAACAACCTTAATGCCTATCAGTCTGTGCAAAGATAAACAAGATGTGGCACCTCCATACAGTAGAATGCCCTTGAACAACAAAAAGGAACGAAGTACTGATACGTGCTACAACTTGGGTTAACCTGAAACATAGGCTGTGTTCAGGAATCCAGTCACAAAAGGCCACGTACTTGTATGATTCCACATGTAGAAAAGACAGAAAGTAGATTGGGGGGACCTTGGGCTAAAGGGGTGGGAGTGAAATGGGGAGTGGCTTAAGGGGTATGCGGTTTCTTTTGGACATGATGAAAATGTTCTAATATTAGCCTGTGGTGATGGTAGCAGAACACTGTGAACACTCTAAATACCACTGAATTACACACTTTAAGTAAGTAAATTTTATGGAATGTAAATTATATCTCTTAAAGCTGTTAAAAAGATAAAGAACAGAACCAGGGAGACCATAAATTAGAAGGTTCTACGATAGTCCAGGAGAAGGAGACAGTGGCTTTGACTGAAGGCCAGTTATGGAGATGGAGAGAAGTGAATGGATTTGGTGCCTCTGTGTTTCTGGTGGTAGAGCTGGTAAGACTTGGCTGGGGGCATGTGTGGACCTCCTTGTATGATTCTGTCCTGCTCCACGCATCTATCATTCTACAGATAAGTGGTCTATGAAAATATCCCACTGGGTTATTTGGGCTGTAGTGGCTGGCTCACGGCATGGGAAACTTATGAGACCAAAGTCCCCTGATATGCCTGATGGCTGATATAGTATTTACTTTGCTAGAAAACAAAAGGAAATGTCCAGGATTCAGTAAGAATGATGTCTCTGAATTTTCTCTGCGATTCTGAAAAAAGTTGGCTATTTGTAGGTCTCTTGAAAAATAATAACCACTTTCGTCCAAAATGTTCCTATATAGGTCAAAATCATCTTTCTTCCTCATAAGCATTTCCTCTGAGTGTTGAGGGTCCGCTTTCAAGTTTAAAGCAGCTTTTTAGTGGTATCATCTCTTTTAAAACTGGATCAGAAGGTGAATGTTCTGGAGAGACTAAAATCACCTGGGTAACCATTATAAAAGACACATACTCATTTAAAGACCACAGTGCTACTGAGATATGAAACTTTCAGTGTAAATTCAGCCCAAGCTGAGAACATTTATTCCCCCCCTCCCCGGTTTTCCTGATGAAAACTAAGAACAGATATTTGAAGAGGGGGAATTTCACATCCAAAGCAATTCTTTTTTTCATCAGAATTCAACTCTAACGTTATTACCAAGAGACTTGTGAAATGCATGGCCACCCTAAAAGAAGATGCTGGCTTTTCTAAGAGTGACAAATTACCATCCAGTTTCCTCAATTTATATCAGAAAACTTATGGGCACAGTGTATAGCCAGGGGACCTGGAGACAGAGCAAACTGCGGGTTCATACAAGAGAAAGTAAAGCTTCCTGGGCTACTGAAGTCTTTTACTCCCAAGGTAGAGCTAACTGGTGAAGCAAGAGAGTAAAATTCCTTTGAAGATGGACCACCACCTGGTCAGAATGCAGTATGTGAATCAGTACCTTTCACTCTTTCAGATTCAGGTGAGGAAAGGCTAGAAGGGAGGAAAGAAGATAAGCATAGTCTCCCCTTATAGACCAGAATGCAAATCACTTAATCAATGAAAGGCAGTATAGCCTCATGGTTACAAGCACCAGCTCTTTGACCTGGGTTTAAATCCCAAACTCTTTGCTTATAATCTGTATGTCACAAGGTAAATTACATAACTTTTCTGGGCTTTAGATTCCAGACTTTACAGGGCAGACAATACTACCCAACTACCCAGCATTGCTTGGAGGACTAATTGAGCATAGGGATGTGTAAAATGCTTTGAACAGTGTCATGTCACATAGTACGTGCTCAATAAATGACAGCTATTAGCATTGATTGAGTGCTTATTATATACCGGGGAACGTACTAGATGCTGAGGACGCAGAAATAGACAAGGTAGAAAAAGTTCCTGTGCGTACAGAACTTACAGTCAATTGGACACTTATTTGCACAAATATCCTCATGGCATATGTGGTCCAGAGGCAAGAGATACTGTTTCGGAGCTGTCCCAACTTTCACTTCCCCTGTGGTGATGGGGAGTTTATTTATGACAAATACGTGGAGTCTGAATGCATGCACATAAAAGTCAAAAAGTGATTCTCAAATGCGGGCAGAATCACGGCTGCCCAAATAAATCACTGTTACTGATGGGAGTCGTTAGGGGTGGAAATAAGTCTGTAAATCACTGGCTTTAAACTCAGGAGGTGCTGAGTGTGCCAAGATCTTTGTTCCTGGCTTGGGAGTGGCTATCTCAGGAAAGGGAAAGAGTGAGTTGAGAGGCAGGTTTTCCAAAGGGAATTATAGTTGTGGCGGTATTGGGTTTTTTGTCTACTCTCAGTCCCATTGTTTCTTTCTCCTTTAACTCGTAATAGAAATGGGGATTTAGCATCCCAATGCATTTTTAGTATTTGTCATGAGGGGATCAGTATTGACAAGAAGGAGGTTTAATGATCTGAAAAGCCAGGAAGATCTAAGTCTACTCTTCTGAAGGGCTGAGTTACTACTACTAGCAAAGAATCCATCATCACGCCCCATTTTGGAGCCCAGAGTGGGTTTCCGTGATCTTGACCAATAGCCTTCTCTGCTAGAAGGATGGAAAGGTCACTCAATAGAGAAAGTAATTATTTTCTGCTGTCCTCTAGACTCCACATGTATTTCCCAACAAATACTGATATGATTAATTTCTTTAGGATAATATCCTTTAGCTTCACACCCCTGTTATGCTGGGGGAAGGATGAAAAGGTTAATTCAAATCTTGATTGAAATTCTATTGGCTGCAACCTACTATCTTCTGCCAGTCCCAATCTATAGAAGTAGAGTCAATTACCTATGGTTATTCTCTGGTCCTAACGAACTAGACTCTGCCTTGAGAGGAATAATTAAAAACAAACCACAAGCCCACACCTGGTAGAGTATGCATTAATTCTGAAACAGTCTGATGTATGTGTATGTAGGAGTCCTTACACTGTCTCTCTGGCTACTGAAAATTTAACTTTCTGGGACATCAATTTATCCCATCACACAATGGGGAGCAGAACATTATCTTATTAAGTTCAGCAGGAAGCAGACTGCTGGGTTCCATTCTTACTCATTATATGGCCTTTGACATAATCTATCACCATCTGAGACTCTGTTTTCTCAACTGAAAAATGGGGATTCTAATACTTATGGGATTTTTATGAGAATCGTGAGATGTATTTAACTTGGTAAACTTTGAAGGAGCACGCAAACATAAGGGGTTGCTATGTGTCCTACACAATTTCACACTCCTCTTACTCCCAACACTGTGACTGGCAGCCAGGGACCACACTAGTAGGTTGAATTGAATAATTAGTGTGATCTGATTTAAGTATTAATTTTTTTTGTTTCTTTCCTCTTTATTGCCTCTTTTAGAGCTATCATTTATTACAGCGTGGCCCGAGTGATTCATCTAAATTATAAATTGTAAATGTACCCATGCTGTTCCACTGGTTTAAAAATCATCAATTACTCCTAATTGTGCACTGAAGGGAATTCAAGCCCCTTACCTGCCTTTTGTCTCATATCTCTTATTCTGTGGCCTCACACCTGCGGTCTACTGGTACCACCTTGCTTCTATTCTGTTCCTGCCCCATCTTTCCCTACCCTGACACCAACCCTAGAAACACAGGGCATTTGATTTAATGGTTTGGTGGAGTTAACACATGGTACTCCCTCTGTCCTTCCAGCATCCTTTCAGCTGGCTATCATCTCTTAAGGTTCAACTTAACTATCACCTCCTCTGGAGTCTCTTCTCTGAGCCCCAGATCCAGTGAAGGGGCCAGTCTCAGTGCTTTCAGGGCCGCCTGGCCTCGGCCTTCTTGTAATGCTTGCCTCATAATCCTGAAATGATCTGTTTACTAGACTCAGACCTCCTTGGTGCAGGCACAGTGCCTTATGCATTAGTCTCCCTGCTATGTGGTGTGATGCTTGGTCGGTGCTCAATAGGAACTGAACTAAATTCTTGAAAACTCTTTATATCAATTAATGCACAACCAAAAAGAAAAGAAAAGAAAAGAAAAAAGCAGAAGCTACTCTGATTATCAAAAACAGAGGTATGATAGAAAAGCTGAGAACAGGGGACAATGAGCAAACCAGACAGTAGCAGCAGCAGAAGTTGCTACCACCCTAAGGAGGAGGTGGAGTTGCCAGAACAACAGGGTTGGGGGCCTCCAGATAGAAGCTGGACCCAAGGAGGTTCTAATTGGAGACAGTTGGAACCTCTACTGCCAAAGACGATGCTCAAAGTAGAGAGACCGGGAGAGGAATGCCTGGTGTCTCCCTGCCCTCTGCCCTCCATTCTTCTGCCATTTGCTCTCATTGGCTGAATCCAGCTGGAAGTCTGCTTCATGATGCAGCACACGGAGGGCAGCCTCCCTGTGATGGAGAGCAGGGCAGGAGAAGGGTGATGAAAGGATCAAGGGCGAACAGGCCTGTGGGACCACCTCACTCTGGAAAGAAGTGTGA
Source organism: Rhinolophus hipposideros (assembly GCF_964194185.1). Lineage (NCBI taxonomy): Eukaryota > Metazoa > Chordata > Mammalia > Chiroptera > Rhinolophidae > Rhinolophus > Rhinolophus hipposideros. The sequence continues at coordinate 85,956,287 of NC_138052.1, forward strand.
GGCAGAAAGAAAAACTACCTAAAGTACCATATGTATATTCATTTATCCCTTTGATCAGTGTTTACTGCAGTTGTTCATGACTGTTTTGGGGCTGTGACATATATATATATATATATATATATATATATATATATATATATATATATATATATATATATATATATATATAGATGGTGATTTGCCAACAAGTCCCCCTGAATGTCACAAATGTGCCCAGAGTTATTAGCTATTGCCAGTGCACATCTCTTCCTTTCCAACTCAAGAAGGACACTGGAATTCACAGGCCTGAAAGTGTCATTGTTATGGGAGACAGAAAAGAGTAAATCGGTGCAAATAAATTACCTGTGACAGGGACACATTTCATAACTAGTCCAACTGCCACGAAGGGATTCAGAACCACAGGCATGGTTAGAATATTCTTAGATCATATATAAATGGGGTAAGGCAATGTCTAAAATTGGAGTGAGAAATTGAAGGAGGATTCCAGAGAATTCATGTGAGAAGGACTTTTGTCTCAACTATTTTTATATTTCATCTTAAAGGATTCTTTTTTCATGGACAGTTGCCTTAAATATGAACCTAAATTTGTCTGTAGAGACATTGTCTATATCATACAAAGATAAAAAATTTCAAGAGAACAAAATGTTGTGTGGACCTTACGTTCCATAAATGGTTCAACCTACATGGATATAGTATGTTATTCATACTGTGATCCTGATGTGGTCTGGCACCCATCCCCCCATATTGTAACTAGTTCTTTGAAAACATAGAAGAATCGCTATTTTTTAGTATTGGACAATCCACTTTTTTTTTTTTGGATTAATCTGGGCTATTGCGGAATTCCACAATCATTATGTTTAAAAAGTTAAACCTTTTAAAATGATCCACTCACAAATAATGCCTTCCCCTCTTCAGAGTTGGCATTATATTTTTAAAATTTGGGGAAGAAAAAATATAAAAGTAACAGAATCTTGCTAGCATTGGTGATTATGTAATCACGTGGCTCCTGAGTACATAAAATATCTCCTATTGTTGAAATCCTTATCTGTCATTTAAAAATACAGAAATTCAAGAGCGCTCTATTTTATCTTCAGCATGTTACACATCAGAATTTTAAAAAATATTTATTTGTTTCAGTGCCTGTTGGCATTCTCCACCCCCAGGGGTGAGGAGGGCTGTGGTCCTTCTGTGTTGTTCTTTGCTCTAGAACAGTACCTGGCACACAGACGTGGCTCAATAAATATTTGTTGATGACTCACCACTTTCCTTCTTGCATTCCTCTGGAATGAAATATGAGAAAGCAGAAGAAGCAATTGACCTTTCTGACTAACACTTTCCTAGGAAGATGTTGTCTAGACCCGCTGTACTCCGCTGAGTTGGACCAAGCCAGGAACAACCTCTAATGTGTGCAGACAATCAAAGAAGGGGGAGCCTGTTAATTGCAAGCTGTTTTTCAGTGTTGCCAAAAGGTCACCACTATTAATTATGACATATATTTGAAAAGAAGAAAGTCCTGTCTATATGGCAATATATTCCACGATGCCTAATTTGTTTGCTGTAATAAGGCCAGGCTCAGTTATTGATGAATCCATCATCCGGGTCTTGTATGCTGATGACACCTCCTAAGTTTCTCTCTCAAGATAATGGTATTGCATACTGAGATTGGTGCTGGGCTGTATATTATTAAGCTCCATAAACACGTTGAACATTAATTGCTACTGCTGTGCAAGAAAATAATTTTTTTTTCCTCTTTGTGGTGGAGAGTTAAGTAATTTATACAGGATGACTCAAGCCGTGTCTCTAGGCAGCCTGCGAAATGCTGCTAAATCAATCCATATGGCTGGTCTCTGCGAGAGAATCAATTCTATGACCTGCATGGGTGAATGATACAGGGCTTCTCAGCCTCGCTGAATTCTTTCTTGCTATAAATGGACTAGCCCTTGAGGTTATGTCTCTACATACCTCATGGGGGAGAAAAAGTAGAAACAATTACAGGGTCAATTGGAACAAAAAATAAATGCTCATCTCAATTAATTCAAATGAATGGAACTTTTCCTAGGTTTTCTTTTCTGTGTGTGTTCCCCCTGCAGGATCCAAATAATGGTCTTAATGCTCCATTTCACTTTTCTGGCACCAACACAGGCTCAGTTCAGACGACTAAACGGCTTCTTATAAAGGCAGGGGGTGGGTTCTGGGACACAGCGACCTGAACTGTCAGTTCCCTGGAGAACCAGTCTATGTAGTCGATGCCAGCCTTTGATTACTTTCTTTGTGTGTCTTAGGGCGTTGCTTTAACTCTTTGACTTCAATTCATTTACATTATTGTTTTATAACTAATTTATCACCTTTAAAATTGTTTCAAATGGCAACTTACGAAGAATATGATCAAGGAAAGCAACGGTTCTTTCCCTCCCTCTCTGCCCCCGCCCCCAAGTCCCAGCTTTGCTTCTGGCTTGGTTTGTTTGTACTGCATTGGCAAATGATACTACTCTCTTAAGTACAAGGGCTCACCTATGTTTTCTAGACAAAAAGACACATCTTAAATGGTAGATTCAGAGTTTAGCTTTCCCAAGACATCCACGAATGATGTTTATATAGACTGGTAGACTAAAGAATAACCTGACTTACATAGATTTATCAAAATTTGATAACCTTTAGTTTTCAGCAGAAGCCAAATTGGACAATACCTTGGATTTCCCTTAATGGGCAGTGGGGAAAAGAAAAGATCCAGTGAATGCAGTGCTGGCTCTAGCTATGTGAAATTTTCAGGCCTTGAGTTTCCATTGGCAAGTGTGAACGGAAAGTTAGGGCAACCTAAATTTTGACTATACCTTGTAGAGGGTACTTGTTTTCCTCTCAGTTCCTTCATCCAACCGTGGTATCATCATTTATTCTTTTAATGGGAGGGTGTGAGGGTTCTCTTTGTATTATTTTATTTGATTCTGGTTTGGTAGACAACTGCAGTAACCACTATGCATGGACATGGTCCTGTGACCCAGGCCTGACTCAGCATAGAACCCTCTCCTTTGGTTATGGTGATTGGCTCAGGGATGGGTTTGTGACTTGAACCAAGTCAACGAGAATTGTTCTATGGCACTTTATATATATGGACACACTCTCTTTCCCCTCTCACATTCATAGCTGAGATGATATAAGCCTGGAGTTGTCTAATTGTACCTTCCCTAGGACACTGGGCCCATCCTCACTCATCAAGGAAACAGGCTGTAAGGAGAGAACAAGGGCAACATATCATGAGAAGCAACGGTGGGGAGAGAGAGAGAGAGAGAGAGAGAGAGAGAGAGAGAGAGAGAGAGAGAGAGAGAGAGGAGGGGGAGCAAGAGTGAGACTGAGCTAATGAAAATGTTTAAGTGACCATATTCCAAGTTCCTGGCCGCCAGCTCCTCCTCTGGATTCTCCTTGTTGTGTGTATCCAATTCCACAGCAGCTGACTTTGAGTTAGTTTTCTGTCATTTGCAACTAGAGAAGTTCAGGTTAATATATTCACCCCATGTTAAGCACCAATCACTGCTTTATTTGCCTGTGGAGTACCATAAAGTCCCAGATTCTTGGGAAAGCCAGGGCGCCAGAGGAAACAGAATGACTCTGGGGCTTAGCCTGAAGGCGGAGAATTCTAGACAGCTCTGAAGCAGACAGTGAGGAGAAAATGGCAGGAAGTTACATTCATACATCAACCTTAGACCCAAGTAACTTGTCATCTCAACTGACCCCCTGATATTCTTTTGTCATCCCCTCAGTCTTTTAGGACATGACTTTTCTTTCCCTCAATTCCTTTTTATCTCTTTCTTTCCATATGTAGCTGTCTACAGTTGCTTCTTTAGTTTTTGCTTGTGTCTCTTATTTCTGTGTACCATATTTTGAGAGATATATGCCTAAATAGTAATTATTATGAAGCCATGGTGGCTATTGCCTTTGAGATACTGGGTAAAGAGTAGGAGAAAATATAACTCTCCTACCTCTCTATGAATGGTGGAGAGCTAGTCGGCCATGCTCATTTGATAATTTAGTGATCAAAATCTTTGTTTTTCTTTCCCCTGACCTCTGACTTCTGTAGATTTATAACTCTGCTTTGGGAAGAAGATTAGCTGCCTTCTCTGCAGCAGTCTCAAGGTCTGACCTTCGGCTTGCAGTGTGGCCTTGAAAATGTGAATCATGGCTGAGAGGACTTGACATAGAGGTGAGGTGGTAAGCAGCTTCTTTCTCTTCACTCTCGCTCAGGAACTATATCATCATCCTGACGATGGTTCAAGGTCCTCTCTGCTGTGTGCTGGCTCATTTCATGGATATGTGGCCATTTTCGAGAGCTAGAGAGAAGGCATGCAGAGGACAGGAGCAAGCCCTTCAAGGTGATTTGAAGTCTGAGGTCCTCCAACATATCACTCTTGTTGCCAGAAGTGCACTTTCATCTTAACTTTTATTCAGGAGGGTGTGGCAGAGAGTGGGAGGAGGGCTGGATTCTGCGTCTGAGACAGGGATGGGATATCAGATTTGCTCTAACTAGCTCTGAGCCGCTGGGCATGTGCCTTTTATTTTCTGACTCTCAGATCAAGCATCTGTGAAATGAAGGAGACGGCAGTACCTGCTTGTTGTGTGAATCAAAATAAAAATGAGGCAATAAATATGAAAGTAGTCTGTGGATGGAAGAGAGTAGCTCAAGTACAAGGCATTGTTCTTATTAAGATGCCATAGTTTAGAAATAGCATCTTCTAGGAGTACATAACAAAATGAAAATCATTGTTGGGAGATGTGTATTTGGAAATATTCTTTTTCTTTTTTTTTTTTTTTTTTTTACTGGGAAATAGCAGTTTGAAGAGGTAGAAAATGCTACATTCAAAATCTTTGTGCAGTTTTAAAATGAAAAACTATATGTCTATGACAGTGGGACAGGTGAAACCTATAGATTGAACTAGCATGTGCATACATTTTTAAGGAGTAATCATTCTACTTAAAAATATATATTTATTAGCTTGACACATTCTGAATTATGGATTCAGACTGTATAATTTCAGAAAGCTCAATGTCGCCAGGCAGACACGTGCAGTTCCACTGGTTATTGTGGCCACACTTAAAAGTTTTTCCTGGGGAGAAATTGGAACATTGGTTTTCCACTTTGCCACACATAAATCTTTATACCACACACATGCGTGTACACACATACATAGACACATAACACATGCCCCCACTTGACAAATGACTAGAGAATTGAAGTTTCTGTGATATGGATTAGGGTCATTATGAATCATCTCAGAATTCACATACCCCGGAGTTTAATTTTGCCTCGACCGTGAGGATCGCCACGCCCCTTGGCCATGAGGTCAGATGATGAAGTTTATCACAGGGAAGGATAACTAGACATTTTCAAACCCTCGGGGACAATGAGGCTAGGAAAGGATCGTAATGTTCAGATTGAAAACTTCACAGGGCAAAGACGTGCCCTGTCTCACAGCCCTGCTCAGAGTTGTGGGCACGTGATGACCACTGTGATTTGCTAGGATTCTCTGCCTTTTTCCATGGAGGATTTTAAAAATAGCTCCAGGACAGTTAATTAAAAAAATTAAAAAAATTCTTCATTCCAGAAGAGTTCTGCAAACAAAGTTCTTTTTACTCAGCTTCTTTTCCAGATCAGTCAAAGGCCAGGAGATAACTACCCGAGAGCAGGTTATCAGGGGAAGTCAGACGACATTTGAGATCTAGAGTCCACCAATTTTTGCACACGTGTAAAAGATGATTCTATCAGTACAAGGAAGCCAGGACATTCATTAATGCAGAAGAATTTTAACTAGTCAATTACTGAGAATTTGGTGGAATTATTTGGCAAAAATAAACATAAATACATGGTAGACCACAACAAATAATTAAATGTGCACAACAACACACAGTCCTTTGAGTACTTCCCTAAAAAAGGAAAACAGCAAAACAAATGTATACTTTACTGGCTGAATCTGGTTAAGAAAGAATAAACAAGAGAATTCCATGGCAGGCAAATGCTCCTGTTACAAACTATTTTTGTTTTCTGAGCATAGGCTTAAAAGCTCCTGAGGTTTATCAGCTCCTGGGGTGAGAAAAGGGAAGGAAGGAGGAAGGGCTGGGCGAAGAGATGGAGAGAAAGGCAGTAGAAGGAGAGGAAGAAAGAATGGTGGAAAGTTGAAGGGAATACTGAGGAGAAGCAGGGAGAGGGGGTGAAAGAGAAAAGCAGGAGCTGAGGAAGATGGGGTGCCATGAGGACACCTCTGTGTTTCACCACAGAGAGAATGTAAAACCTCTTTGGAGGCTGGGGTTGTTGGGTTTAGCATGTTGGGTTTAACAATGGGTTTAGCATGTTTCCTCTCAGCATATACACTGGGGGTGCCAAAAAATGTATACAGGTAGACACTTTGGTCAACGTTGCTCAAGCAGTAATTCACCGTAATCAGAAGTGTTTGGATGCTGATGGTAACCGCTTTGAGCACCTCTTTTTTTTTTTTTTTAAAGATTTTATTGGGGTAGGGGAACAGGATTTTATTGGGTCAGGGGAACAGGATTTTATTGGGGAACAGTGTGTACTTCCAGGACTTTTTTCCAAGTCAAGTTGTTAATCTTTCAGTCTTAGGTGTGGAGGGCGCAGCTCAGCTCCAGGTCCAGTTGCAGTTGCTAGTTGCAGGGGGCACAGCCCACCATCCCTTGGGGGAGTTGAACCGGCACCTTGTGGTTGAGAGGACACACTCCAACCAACTGAGCCATCCGGGAGCTCAGCGGCAGCTCAGCTCAAGGTGCCGTGTTCAATCTTAGTTGCAGGGGGCGCTGCCCACCATCTCTTGTGGGACTTGAGGAGTTGAACTGGCAACCTTGTGGTTGAGAGCCCACAGGCCCATGTGGGAATCGAACCGGCAGCCTTTGGAGTTAGGAGCATGGAACTCCAACCGCCTGAGTCACCGGGCGGGCCCTGAGTACCTCTTGTAATTGCAGAAGTAAAACGTGACTTGTATTCATCTTTTGTTATTGGTATATATTGAGTATTACAAATTTAATAGTTTTCCTTTCTTAAAATGTATATACTGTACATTTGTTTGGCACCCTCTGTGCATCTCCCTCTTTAGCTTCTAAGGGAAGCCCAGGCCTCAGGTGGAACCACATAAACTTCCCTCAGATATGTACCCTCCACTCCCTCAGGAAGCTTTTGCTCAGAGAGAACCCCCTACCCTCCCACCTCCACACCTTTCTAATGGGTGATGATGGGGAGACCCTGAGGACAGGGCTTCATGTTGAGTTTGGTCTGTCTTGTATGACTCCCTTCCGAACGTTTTCCATGAGCAGGAAAAACCAGAGCTTAGATTACAGGTCTGAGCCAAGTAGGAATCTAGAGTGGAAGCAAATATCCACGTTTTATCATGAAGCTCTTCTGGCTGTAAAGCACACAGGAGATGTAGATCCTAAAGTACAAGCTGCAGTCCATCCCTTCAGCTGTCTTGCAGACTGAAGTAGACGAAGTAGATACATGTGCTCACAAGTGCTTTCAAAGGGTACAATGCTTCAGAGATGCAACTTACTACTATTGCTGTTTTGTGTGGAAGATGCTGTGCTTCTGTTTTCATCTGGTTTAATCCCGTTCATCTGATTTGATTGTTTGACTATAAACCATTAACAGGAAACATGGAAACTCCTATTCTTTCCACTTTACTATTTTGTTATCATAGGATATCAGGCCTCAGTAATGGACATTTATTCTCATGTAGTCCTAACTGAAGAAACTGAGTTTAGAGCTCGGAAACTGAGGTCCAGGGAGGCTAAATGACCTGCCCAAGCCCAAATTTACAAAGGTTTGACTCTCTGCTAAGTGTTCCTGACATTATACCTTCATGCTGCTCCGGAATGATGCTTGGGTGCATAAGACTCTGCACTTGTGGAGCTCACCCCCCGGACCCCATCTCTGCTCCGTTGTGGTACCCAGGATGCATGACATGTAGGTTGGCTGGTAGGGACCGTTTAGCGTTCTCCGAGCAACAGGTTCTAGAGGATTTTGGAAAATGAGTTGAGCCAACTTTTTACATGAACCCAAAGAGTTAAGGTCTAGCTGAAGGCAAGTGTTGAGGTTATTGACAGTATACACAGGCAAGTAGGTGGCTTTGGAAGGGATCTTGAGATAGCCGAGTGACCATGGAGCTGGGTGGCCAGTTCTGTGCCTGAGGGAGCAGGAAGGGTCCTAAAAGTCATGCAACCAGGAATCTGGAGGAATGTTCCATGAAGAGATGGAAAGCCTGGGAAGAAGCTTAATTAAGGGCTGGAAATTAAGCCTGGAGGAATTTAGAGCAGTGGTAATAATCTTGAATCCTTACAGTATTCAAACTTTCAGGCATAGGATATAAGGATGGCCTTGTGGAAACCCAAAACTCTTCTGAGCCTTTATCTTCAGGTTCCCCGGCAGCTCCCACATGCACAAAGCTTCAGGAGGTGCCCAGGAACTGCACAGGTGGCAACAGTGTACCTGCTGGCTAGGTGAAGAATAATTCCTCCTCCGCTTGGCCTGGCCAGTATTCTCCTTTGTTTCAGAGGTAGCTTTTCCAGGCAGAACCATTCCAGGTTGTAGTTGGATGAGGAAGAACGTACCCTACCAATCTCATTGTAAAAGTCTTGGGAAATCAGGACTATAGAAAGAGGTTACTTTATGGAAACCATCACAATATATTCTTGGCAGATTGTATACGGAGATGAGAATTCCCACACAATATCAGTCTTTTGGGTATCACCCCACATCACTCACTGTCACTAGCATGGGGGCAGGGTTGTTTTCCTTAGTCTCCTGCTGCATACTATGTGCTGTGTTCAGAGGAACGGATACTTGCTACCAGTCATCTCAGTCTCACTATGAACATTAATTACTAAGGATGCTGGCCGGCACTTCTGTTTCTATGGGCAGTGGAGTCTGGACCCATGACGTCTCCTATGGCCTCAGGACCTGACCTTGGCCTTTACCAGCATTCTACTGGAGTGCTTTCCGCCTAGTTATGGATTCTGTGTTTCTTCTCCTTGGCACAGGCTGGTCCTTAGCGACAACGTTCCACATTGACTATTTGCTCACACTTCTGCCATTCCTGTATCTTCTCAGCTTCCTTCCTAAAGAAAAAAACTTCATTAGCCATTATCACCAGAAACAAAAATTCCTTCTCCTTTGTGGGGTCTTCCATTCCAGGATGGGTTAACGTCCGGCTGAAAGTTCAGAACATGAGAAAAGTTCTTCCTACCAATCCCCATTAACGACCCATGAACTGACTAAAAACTGGGATGGGAAGTCTAGGACACATGCCCTTCTGTTTGCAGTCTCTCCCTGTATATACATATCCTGTTCCCTTTCATTCTGAGTGGGTACTTTGCCTGGAACTGTCTTGGGAGATCCTTCTCCTTACTTCTTTATAACCCAGTGAGGCCCTTCTTTGTTCATGTCTTTTGATGAAATAAGAGCCGATCTCTGAAACTGAGGTTGGCTCTTGAGGTGGCCCAGACAGCCTCTAAGAGCCAATTCCATTACAAGTTTACTCTTCCTTACAGACTTGGGGGTTTGAGGTCAAAAAGTTCAGGAAGGCTGCAGATTGGTTAATTAGTGAATTAATGGAGACCAATATAGGTATTTTAAACAGGAGTGCATTTAATAGAGGGAATAAAGTGCTTATAAGGGCCCCTGAGCAGGTAGGCACTGCTAGATTGGATTCTCAGAGATGATTCCCAGAAAAATATGGAACTGACCCACCTGGGAGGGAGCCCTGAGCTCTGTAGCTACCCCTGTTGGTATATTCAAGAGCATATCACACATTTATGATCCATGAATCAGAAGCTGGAATCAAGAAACTGCCATCCCTGCTGCCGTTGTGTAACTGCCTCTCTATGATGCCCAATAAACTGGAGGATGGACCCTGGAATGCTGTTGTAGAAAAACATCATGTTTTCTGGACCATGTTTTCCAGGAGGAAAGCAGCCAATAGGAGCAGGTAGGTGGTTGCCACCTCCCTCCTGTCTTTAAAACCTTACAGGAGTACAACCATGCTTTGTGCAGAACCCTCACTGCAGGAGACTCTGAGAACACAGTTTTCTGTTTTCAACCCCTCTCACTGAAAGCCTGGCGGCCTAGAGGTCTAGGGAGCTGGATCACAGCATCTACCTCAACTGTTGATGGGGTTTTATCACCTGCTGTGTCAATTTTGAAAGTTATGCTATCCTTACAGAGAAATATATTACAGAAAAAGACTTTGACAATGGTATATGATAATGTCATTTTATAGGTGGACAAACTGAAGAGAAGAAAAGTGACTCCTCTAAAAGCCACCCAGATAGTTCTTGGCAGAGTCAGGGCAATAATGCCAGCCTCTTGGTTCTAGGTTATTTCCAATTCAGTGCTTTGCACATAAGAGTCTATGGACCTGCAGGGAGCACACAGAGATGTGCTAACAGTAGAAGAAATCAGTGCAAAATGAGGTTAATTCAGTATTATTATACTTGGAGATTATGGAAGAAATGCTATTATTTGTATTAAAACAAAGAGCTATGTAATGTCTACACATCTGGGTTAATAAACATGGAATTCACTGTAAGGATGAGATGCGAACAGACAGCTTCAGGATTTTCTTCTCATAGTGCCTCTTTACTCCCTCTGCTGCTGGGGAGCGTTCTGGGAAAGGGTTTGAGGAGCTCTACAGCACCCCATACTGCCTTTTTTTCTCAGATATTGTCCGACTATATTTTGCTGAGTGACATGTAAAAATTAGTTTCATTTCCACTCAAATATTGCTTCTTTTGTAAAATCTTCTCTTAGTCCCTGTCGTAATTAATTGTTCCCTTGGCACTCCCCAAACCCCACATTTATTGCTGGATTAGAGTACAAATCACAGTGTACCTTGTTTCATGGTAAACTCTGTAATTCCTGTCTCCTCTATAAGGGTGTGAGCCCCTCATGGGTAGGGACAGTGTCTAGACCAGCACCCAGTACGGTGCCTTTGCATATGGAATGATATGGGTGGTGCTCCCTCTGGTTCTCCCCTCATCCTTGGGGAGCTTCAGAGGAGACTTCCCTGACCCTTGCACTTAGGAAGGGCCAAGTGATGAGATCCTGCCAATGAAATGAACAGAAGTGACATGTGTTATTTCTAGGCTGAGACAATGAAAAGGTCTTGTGTGACCCTACAGCTTTTTCTTCTTTGCTGTGTTGACTCTGAAGGATGTTGAGAGGGCAGAATCAGAAGGGAAAAAAAAAAAATAGGAGAGCTGCCTTGGAGAGATGCTCCAACCAGAAGAGAACTTTGCATAAGCAGGAAATAACCATTTTCTGCATTTAGTTACTGAGACATTAGGATTTGTTTGTTTCCCTAACACAGGGTAGACCCCCTAGTATGGAATTGCATGGAAAGTCTAGATAGCTACCGATGCATCTCCTAGAATGATACAGTTTATTTGCAACTTCCATTTTCTTTCACATGTAACTTCTCCTAGACCCTGAGAATTTTGAAAGTACAGCAAGTTGTTAAACTCTGTAGGATTCATGGAAACAAGTGGGCAGAAGTCGTCACCCAGTTCAGTTGTGCCTTGAAAGGTCTAAGGCCATTTGGAAAGTCATGAATATCCCCAGCAGGTGGGAAGTTACCATATTTCATCCAGGACTTGCTGTCCCTTTGACACCTCAGGGAAATTTACAACCCCAGTAGCTCACCTTTTCCACCTTGGCACATGCTAATTTTCCTTACTGGAGTTCTATGGATTCTAGAAGCCCAGTGAAATGCTGGTTTACTCAATGACTTTTCACCCTGTGGGTACTGATTTTACTTTGTTTATGTGTGATTGGTAACATAATGTATTTATTACAGATGTGTCACATACATTGTGATCATATATATATGTATATATATGTGTGCATATATATATATATATATATATATATACATATATATATATACATATACATATATATGCAACATTTGCAGATTATTTCCAGGAACTTGAAAAAAAAGGAAGACAGTAGGTGTTTCTAAATGAATTTATCTTTTGCTGTTTAATCTCTGACAATATTTTGCCATAGTTGATAGGGATTTTTATTCCAGCTAGACCTCAGGCAAGATATTTCTCCTCTCTGTGCATCCATTTCCTTCTCTGGAAAGTCGAGTGGTACTTACACTTCACGTTGCGTGGGGATTGAAGAAAATGTTTGTAATGGATCTAGCTCAGTACTTGGCAGTTTGTAGGTATTTAATAAACAATAATTGATAATAATTATGTACTACACTTAGGTAGATCTTCATTGTTTAAAAATACTTTATATTTTTTCAAATTTCAATTCACCCTCACAATGGCTTTTTGGGGGGTAGATTTTATAATCTCCATTTTGTAGCAGAAGAAAGTGAGGCTCAGAGAGGGCAAAGTGACAGACCAGGAAGTAAATGAGCTGAGACCGAAAACTATTTTTCTGACTCTAGTTCTGGTGCTCTACCCGGGAGGTACCTTGAAGCAATGGTAAAGAGCAGAGCTGAGCGGAACACATTCTGGGGTCAGGAGCACAATGCATGGCCCAAAGTAGGAGTTTGACTACTTTTGTGGCCACTGTTATTGTATTATATGTACCCATGGCTATCACTTATGTCTCCAAGTTTACCTACTTTAAAGTGATCCATCAGTGACCCTTTGGCCATATCCAAGTGACTTTTGTAAAATTGAAGCTGATATGTTGTTCAGACTACACGGTGTAAACGACTATCGGTAATCAAAGTATTGGAACAGAAGAGGAACAAGTTACTGAAAACTATACATGTAGTTCGTGTATAATCACCCACTGTACCAGAGAGCCATTCTTTGCATATGGAAATGTTAGAAATAAAATATGGTCCTTCTCTGCAGCGTAATAGGAGAACCAGAGGTTTGTTCCTTGAAGTTAAGATGCATCACATCTCACTCATGTGCCTCTCTGTTCTTCCGTGATGCCAGACAGCCAAGATATTAGATCAGCATGGAGAACAATTGTGCATGTCAATATTTATCCTATCCCCACACTCAAATTAGCCCCTCTAATAATCAAGCTGAAAAACACACCCTCCTTGTTACCTGCTCTCTTGCACCCAGCAGTCTTCTGATATAGTTATGCATTGCACTCAATGCAAAAACACAGGCGTTTGAGCTGCCCATCCATTTAGCAAGGGATTTGGGAATAGGATCAAAGTTGGTTCTATTTCAATAGGGTCCCTAGTGAGCTGTTAATTACTTGGGTTTCAAATCAGATGGCATTTGAAATAGAATATTGAATTACACCTGTGTTTGGGGGTCAGTTTATCTTCTGATACGAAGATAGATTTGTGGCAGGAAGGAACAGGAGGAAATGAAGTTAGTTTTCTTCCTGTGTTTGATGGCGAAGGTCTTTGTTGCTGAAATATTCCTCAGGGCTTTGCATACTGGGTTAAACCAATGGGGAAAATTCCGTTTCAGGAACTTGGAGCAAGAGCAGACCTCCAATTATCCCTCAAGCAGATTAAAAAAAATGTAATCTTAGACTTGTTAATATGAAATACGACTTGCATACATGTATATGTGTGTGTATGTATATATATGGTTTTGAGTACTTAAGATGATTTGAAAACCAGTTTGGTGGCAAGCAGAATAGTGGAATTAATGTTTCTGACCTCAGTATTCTAATATTTATCTCAAACATTTAGATTTTAATTTTAGTGAAAATAAATATTTTTGTTTGCTTACTAATTTATGCTTGTCAGAGGATGCTATCTTCTTTTAGAATATTTCACTTGTTCACTAACTGCCAACCATGCCCATCTCCTTTCCGTTCCTTAAGCGCCCAAGACCTTCACTGCCTCTCTACTGCATCTGTCTGTGGTGCTCATTTCCTAGCTCTGTGTGTCTTACCTTTCAGGTTTACACTCCAATTGCACTTCCTCCCAGGGGCTTTACCTCCCATTGACTCTGCCTTAGCACTGGATTTTTCCTTCAAAGCATGGAGCACAGTTGGCATACATCTTATTTATTAGTCACGCATATGGCCTTCTTGCTCATGAGAACAGCCAGGGGCTTGGGTTGTCTCACCCCCATATCTGTAATACAGCACTGTACCGGGCACACTGAGAGCTGAGTGTCCATATTTATTTAGTGAATGAGTGAATAAACAGAAGACTGAACAAATCGTGGCTAACCTCTCCTTTTCACAGAGCACTGATCAAACCATTAGGGGAGTATGACATTCAGGTTCAATCCTTCTAACTTAAAATATAATTTTATGAAACTGGACAGTAACTAAAAAACTGTAACAAAGCTGTATTTACATTCCACCATTTTGGCTGGAGAACATTCTGCCAATACCATGCACTGAACTGTTAATGCAATAAAACTGCTGTGACTTCTCTCTTGGTTTCACTCAATGTCGATCTTTGTATCTACCTCCTTGTGGGTTGCTCCTCTTGCCTCCTGACACCCTTGTTTTTATGTCCCACCTTTTGCCTTAATTTCTGTCTCAGAAAAACTGCTGACAATTTCCTCCTGGGTTAGCTACAAAATAAATACAAGCTATCTTTCTGTTATCAAATTCATAATGGCTATTACTAGTAGAACTGATCACAACAAAATAAAACTGACGACTAAAACGGCTCCTGGTAGAATTTATTATTGGCTAAAAATTGATGGCAAAATTAAATCTTCTTGACAAAATTTTGACGTGCAAAATTTGATCTGGGAAAATTGAACTTTATGGAAGTAAAGAAAATTCAAAATGGCAGAAACCATAACTGTTAAAATTAGATATGGCTAAAAAAAAAACCTGATTTAAAAAATATTTTTATAAAATTTCTAAGGAAAAGGATTGATGCTGACCAAATAATATCAGTGAAACAAAAATAAGGACAAGATAAAAGCATTTATATTATTTAATCAAGGGAAGATACGGCTCAGGGAGCTTAAATCTTTAATAAATCTTAAAGTACCGGAAAGGCGATTTATTGTAGTGAAGAATGGACAGCTGTTCTCCTTTTTCACTGATAGAAAAGAAAGATCTGAGAATACAGCAGGGAGTTTAGAAAGAACTTCCTGTCCAAAAGGGGTTGGGGGGCCCTGGAATGCATTACCAGAAGAGCAGGGTGTGGGGGAGTGAGGTGGGAGAGTAGAGTGTACTGGAATGTGTGTGTGTGTGTGTGTGTGTGTGTGTGTGTGTGTGTGTGTGTGTGTGATGAGAGAAGCTGGGGAGCCCTCTCTGAAGTTTCTGGAAGAAGGTGTAGTAGAGAGCTATCATTCTAAGGTGGTTTAAGTGCATTCCTTTCTGACTGAAAACACAAAGATGAATTAGGAGTTTTTTCTCTCTGGAATACTCGTTTGGGCCCATATTTCTATGACTCTATGACATTTTAAAAATTCTGTTTTGCTTGTTGGTAATACAGTAAAATGATGCTGTTTGTAAAATAGAATGATAAGGCCTTGTTGAGAAGTCACTTTATATCTCACTATTAAAACTTTTAGTTTTGTTTAAATGTTCTAAAAATTGGTGTTCTTATGACCTAGGTTTTGTAGCTCCAGTATCTTTTAGGAATTAGTTTTATGTATGTGGAATTCTGTGAATAAAACGGTCATTGTAACGGCTGTTAAGGATCATTGTTTTAAATCTGGAATAATAGAAGTTGTCATTCCATAGGGGGAAAAAAAATCTAAGGATTGAAGAAATAAAAATGATCCATCGTGATATCAAAAATGTAACTTAGTTTTATGAGAGAAAACATATGGGCCATCCAGGCAAAGAATCTTTGATGAGAGCCTCATATGTAATAAAAGAAAGATGCAGAAAATTAGATGACTGATTGTGATTGCTAGGGCTACAAGTTTGTAATAAAGGGTTGTACCATAAAGTTGGAGTGGGAGACTGAATGGGAAGGAAGGACACTTAGAGTATCCAGGATAGGAAGTAACTCTGATCAGGATGGGAAAAGTCATTAGTGTGAATGGAAATAAGATGGCGGCTATCAACAGTAGATTGAGGTTGACCTCCCTTGATTAATGGAAGGGTTACTCATTTTTCTGCTTCTAGTGTGTGGGCATCATATATGAAGCAATAACTCTAAGAAGGAAACCATGGCATCCAAAAAGAAAGAAGAAAAGATATCTAGTAAGTAGAAGGATGCTGTTGATTAAAGAGGACTTGAAAGGAAATTCTAGGGTTGTTTCCAAGTCATTGAGTTCATTGAAATCCTGGGAAATGCTAGGAGATTGAAAACAACAGTGGGTGCACTTCAGCTAACCTCTCAGAAAAGTTATAAACCATCAGTGGTGGGTGACATTACTGAATTTTTCAGACTGAAGCACCAGAAATTCTAAGGTATTGTTCACTACATCTTGGTCTGATGTTAAGTATAAATGATACAGCATATTTCTTTTTTCTTTCAGTTTTTCTTCTTTTGCCATACATAATTACAGAATTCTTTTTTGTGTGATGAGAGCTTTTAAGACCCGTGCTCTCAGCAACTTTCAAATATACAATACATCATTATCAACCATGGTTGCCAAGCCATATATTACATCCCCATGACTCATTCATTTTATAACTATAAGTTTGAACCCCTCACCCACTCTGCCTACCCCCACCCCCTGCCTCCACAGCCACCAATCTGTTCTCTGTAACCTATGTGCTTAGTTTTTCTTTTCTTTTTAAATTGTTATAATTTATTATTATTATTTTTTAGATTCCACATATAAATGAGATCACACAGTTTTTGTCTTTATCTGTGTCTAACCTTTTTCAATTACCATAAAATCTCCAGGTCCATTCATGTTGTTGCAAGTGGCAAGATTTCATTTTTTTAAAAAAATATTTCATTATATATACCACATTTTCTTTATTCATTGATGGACACTTTGGCTCTTTCCAGATCTTAGCTATGTTAAATAATGCTGCAATGAACATGTGGGTGCAGAAATCTTTTAGAGTTAGTGTTTTTGTTTTCTTTGAAAACCACCCAGAAGTGGGATTGCTAGATACTATGGTAGTTCTATTTTTAATTTTTTGAGGAAACTCCATACTGTTTTCATAGTGGCTGCACCAATTTACAGTCTCATCAGCAGTGCAAAATGGTTCCCTTTTTTTACATCCTTGCCAGCACTTATTTTCTCTTATGTTTTCGATAGTAGCCATTCTGACAGGTGTGGGGTAATAGCTCACTGTGGTTTTGACTTGCATTTGCCTATAGATTAGTGATGCTGAGCATTTTTCCATGTGTCTGTTGGTCATCTATATGTCTTCTTTGGGAAAATGTCTATGCAGATCCTCTGCCCAGTTTTAAAAATCAGGCTGTTTTTTTGCTATTGGTTGTATGCGTTCTTTATATATTTTGGACAATCACCCTTTATCGGATATATGATTTGCAAATATGTTCTCCCATTCAGTAGGTGGCCGTTTATTTTGATGATGGTTTCCTTTGCTGTGCAGAAGCTTTTAAGTTGGATGTTGTTCCACTTGTTTATTTTTGGTTTTGTTGCTGTTGCTTTTGGTGTGATATCCAGAAAATAATTGCCAAGATCAATGTCAAGGAGCTTACCACCTATGTTTTTGTCTAGGAGTGTTATAGTTTCATTCAAGTCTTTAATCCATTTTGAGTTAATTTTTATGTATGGTGTAAGATAGCAATAGAGTTTCACTCTTATATTTTTTAAATATAACTTTGTGGTAAGAATAATTGTCTTGTGTTTCAAACATAAGGAGTATAGGAGAATTAAATATATGCCACCTGTTGATATTCCATGAACCAGACTCCCTGGGGCAATCATACCGGTTTATACATGTTATGGTACCACACCAGGAAGACAATGAATATTTTTCTCTCTGCTAGCTTAGAAAATAGTCACATATTTTATTTAAAAAAAAAATAGCAACTATTGTGGTGATGATACTGGTTGACGAGAAAATCTCCTAGAATTGGATTAAGGTATTAGTGCTATTTGTTGAGAATTAGGAATTCCTAAGGGAACCATATTGGATATATTTATATGTATGTATATATAATTTGGCTTTTTCTTTCTACCTGGTTCTATGGAGTTTCCTATAATGATGAGTAATAAAGTTGAATATTTATTTATTTGTTTATTTATTTTAATAAAAGGTTTGATAATGATTTTATATTTAAAGCCATAATTGAGTAGATTAGACTTTTTATTTGATTACATTGCTATTTAGACCTCCGGGTCATAACCATGACCTACCCATCTGGTAGTGATACCCTATTTTAGGCCACGTATCAGTATTGCAGATCCGGGCTTCTAAATTGACAGTTTATGCTATGGCATCTCTTTTCTTCTTTGAATAAGTAGTGTTGGATCAGGCGGGAAAAATGGAGAATTGACCTGAAACAAAATGCTTTAGTACTATGCGTTCTTACCTTAATTATGTATCTAGCAGATGTCTGGCTCATCAAGCTGGTTTTGCACAACATTTAGAAATGTTTATCATGGACACTCAAACTAAAGGTGCATTTCCAAAATATTTATATTTGTCAGATTAAATTGCCTTATCTCTACTTCTTGTTGAATAGATTTTGTTCTTATTTTCATTTCTAAATTGTTTGAAGATAGTTTCCCCCCCTGCCTATGAAAAGCAATGTTGACAGGTCAATCTCATATAAACAGGATTACAGCCTATGAATATTTTTGAAAACTAGCGCCCTTATATGGATATTCTGTTGTCTCCTGAAACACTGCTCTCTGGGAAATTTCAACATGGAAGAAAGAAAGTTTTATCACCAATTTTGTGCCTGAAACTCAAGAGAAGATGAACAGACGTCTGCTGCATTAAAAAAGGACATAGGCATGCATTAAACCCCTTATGTCTTACTTTTTAATGATGCAATTGTGAATTATGTTCTTGTTGCATTTGTAATTAGAGGCTGCAGCAGATGGTGAAGACTTATTTTAAAGTGATGTGTCTATTAAAATAAGCCACACTGCCAATGATTGTTCACTGTAACAGCATCTTTACGCCCCTAAAACACTCCGACTCTTTGTTGATGTGCAGTTGATTACCACAGCTGATTACATATGTGCACATATTTGCTTGAAAATGTATCAGGGATATTTGATATGTGCAATACTTTATTTTAAAGTGTGTGTTATCACAATTATAGATAATGAAGCTTTCAATGAATTATTCAGTCGCACCATGTACAAAGGGAATGCACTGATTTCCCTTTTCAATAAAATGAGACATGAATCTTTCTAAACTATTGAGGCTAATTCACCCTACACAGTGGGAGAAGCCTTGAATGGAGAGTGGGGAGTTTTTGCGTATTCAAAGATTCTCTTCTGCACATTTTTATAAAGAGCAATTTTGTTCTGGGTGAACTCAGTCCACAGTTAGTGACGGAACCTCAGGCTTAAAGTGGGCGTGGAGAGAAATAGGCACTGAGACAGGTCGAGGTAAAAATGGAATAATAAGTAGATTGTCAAATGGATGGTATGTATTAGTTTATTTAGTCTGTGCTACAAACAACACCCAAATCTCACTGGCTTACATTTACAAAGATTTATTTATCTCTGGTTACACGTGATTATAAAGGGATTCTGCTCATTGTAGTCCATAAGGACCTGGCTGACGTAGGCTCCACCTCAACATAGGCTCTTCACTAACGGGAGTAGAGTGTGGTCACTTACATACCAGCTTTTAAAACTTCTTTCTTTCTGGAAGAGTTTCATGACCCTTCCACTTTTGCAATAAGAATATTTAATTGGCGAGAGCAAGTCATATGACTTAACCCAACATTAAGAGGGCCGAGAAGTCCTGTCCTACTATGTGTCTGAAATATTTGGTGAACAATAATCATGGCCACCTCGTGATGTAATTTTCTGCAAGGCTGTGTGCTCTTGAGACACTTTCTCTGCTTGGCTATTCTGACTACTCTATTTCTGTCATCCGGGTCCTGAAATATCAGCAGGTCACCTTTTTTATGTTCAATAATGTGTGAAACACTTTGAAAAGGATGTCTGTTCCCTGGAGGGACAGAAGCATCTTCCAGATTAAGATTTCCCAGACTCTGTTCTCTTCAGAGGTGTTAATAAGAAATAAGGATTCCATGGTCAGTTTAGTCTGGGAATCTTTGGGTAAGTTATACAAATTTAATTACTTCTCAGAGCCTGTGTGTTAATGTGAATATCTATGAGGCCAGCACAAACATGCATCATTTCTCTGTTCCACAGACTCACTTTTTTGGAGAGCTTCCCATGGGATGATATTTTGTGGGAACACATTTTGGTAATGCTGCTCAGGTTTCTCCCATTGGTACCTGGTTGAATATTTGGTCATTTAATTTCTGGTTTGAGGAAGAGATCAAGGTACTGGGAGGGTGACATGCCTAGAGAGGACATGGCAGCTCCATGCCACCCCCACCCCCATACCTTGCTCTATTCATCTCTTGCATTTGACTCTTCCTTAGTTGTACCCTTAATAATACACCAGCAAACATAAGCAAAGTATTTCCTGAGTTCTGTGAACTATTCCAGAAAATTATCCAAACTGTAGAGGACATTGAGGGAAACCTTGATTTATAGTAATTGGTCAGGAGTACAGGTAGCCAGGACTTGCAACTGGCATTGAAGTGAGGACAGTCTTGTGGGACTCAGCCCCTTTAACTTGTGGGATCTGATGCCAGCTCAAGGTAGATAGTGTCAGGATTGAATTGAATTTATTTGTTGGACATCCAGTCGGTATCTGTAGAATCTGAGAACTAGTTGTTGGTATTGGAAAACATTGCAAAATTGTTGATAGTTAACACTGGAAGATGCAGAAAGCTTCCAAAGCTACAACTTCTTCCCTAGCCCTCACGCTCTTCTTAGCCTAGAAAGGAAGGAGCATGATCTGATGGACGTGAGGGCAGAGGGGAAATTCTGCAATAAGAAAATATTGTATTTCACATGAAGACATGAGTTGGCATGAGAGGGCTGAGCTAGCACTACACGTTCTAGGTGGGGAGAGCTCTATGCCATGATTCTGTACTCAGATGATAATTATAATAATTTCTGCCGTGTGTGTGTGTGTGTGTGTGTGTGTGTGTGTGTGTGTTTCTTAATGGCAGAAATTATTTCAATGGAATTATATTTCATTTTCATATTATATTTTTTTGGTATATGCATATACCGGGGGTGACAAAAAATGTATACAAGTGGACACTTTGGTCAACGTTGCTGAAGCAGTAGTTAGCTATAATCAGAACTGTCTGGACGCTGATGGTTACCACTTTGAGCACCTCTTGTAATTGTAGAAGTCACACGTGACTTGTATTCATCTTTTGTTATTTGTATATATTGAATATTACAATTTTAATACAGTATTTTTTTTACCTTTTTTATTTATTGGGGTGACAATTGTTAGTAAAATTACATAGATTTCAGGTGTACAATTCTGTATTACATCATCTATAAATCCCATGTGTGTTCACCACCCAGAGTCAGTTCTTCTTCCATCACCATATATTTAATCCCCCTTACCCTCATCTCCCACCTCCCACCCCACTTACCCTCTGGTAACCAATAAACTATTGTCTGTGTCTATGAGTTTTTGTTTCTCATTTGTTTGTCTTGTTCTTTTGTTGTTTTTGGTTTATATACCACATATCATTGAAATCATAGGGTTCTCTGCTTTATCTGTCTGACTTATTTCACTTAGCATTATACTCTCAAGATCCATTCATGTTGTCATAAATGCTCCTATATCATCTTTCCTTAATGCCGAGTAGTATTCCATTGTGTATATATACCACAACTTCTTTATCCATTCATCTATCGAAAGATATTTTGGTTGTTTCCATGTCTTGGCCACCGTAAACAAAACTTCAATGAACATTGGAGCACACGTGTCTTTACGTATAAATGTTTTCAGATTTTTTGGGTAGATACCAAGGAGAGGGATTGCTGGGTCATATGGTAATTCTATTTGTAATTTTTTGAGGAACCTACACATTGCCTTCCATAGCGGCTGCACCAGTCTGCATTCCCACCAACAGTGTATAAGGGTTCCTTTTTCTCCACAGCCTCTCCAACACTTGATACTATTTGTCTTGTTGATGATAGCCATTCTGACTGGGGTGAGGTGATATCTCATTGTGGTTTTTATTTGCATTTCTCTGATGATTAGTGATGTTGAACATTTTTTCATATGTCTATTTGCCATTTGTATATCCTCTTTGGAGAAATGTCTCTTCAGATTGTCTGCCCATTTTTCAATTGGGTTGTTTTTTTTGTTGTTGTTGAATTTCATGAGTTCCTTGTATATTTTGGATATTATCCCCTTATCGGAGGCACTGTTTGCAAAAATCTCCCATTCAGTCGATTGCCTCTTTACTTTGTCAATGGTTACTTTTGCTGTGCAGAAGCTTTTAAGTTTCATATAATCCCATTCGTTTATTTTAGCTTTTACTCCCCTTGCCTTTGGAGTCAAATTCATAAAATGCTCTTTGAACACAAGGTCCATAAGTTTAGCACTTATGTTTTCTTCTATGCAGATTATTGTGTCAGGTCTTATGCTTAAGTCTTTGATCCATTTTGAATTAATTTTGGTACATGGTGACAGATAGCAGTCCAGTTTCATTCTTTTGCACGTAGCTATCCAATTCTTCCAGTACCATTTATTGAAGAGGCTGTCTTTCCTCCATTGTATGTTTTTAGCTTCTTTGTCAAAAATTATCTGTGATATTTATGTGGTTTTATGTTTGGGTTCTCAATTCTATTCCATTGGTCTATGTGTCTGTTTTTCTGCCAATACCATGCTGCTTTGATTATTGTAGCCCTGTAGTACAAGCTAAAGTCAGGGAGTGTGAAACCTCCAGTATTGTTCTTTTTTCTAAAGATGGCTATGGCTATTCGGGGCCTTTTGTGGTTCCAAACAAATCTGATGATTTTTTGTTCTATTTCTTTAAAAAATGCCATTGGGATTTTGATGGGGATTACATTAAATCGTAATTGCTTTGGGTAATATGGCCATTTTAACTATGTTGATTCTTCCAATCCATGAGAGTGGAATGTCTTCCATTTCTTTGTGTTTTCTTCAATTTCTTTCAAAAATGTCTTATAGTTTTCAGCATATAGGTCTTTCACATCCTTGCTTAAGTTTATTCCTAGGTATTTTATTCTTTTTGCTGCAATTGCAAAAGGAATTGTTTTTTGTATTTCTTTTACTGAGATTTCATTGTTAGTATATAGGAATGCAATGGACTTTTGTTTGTTGATTTTGTAGCCAGCAACTTTACTGTATTCGTTGGTTGTTTCTAACAACTTTTTGGTGGAGTATTTAGGGTTTTCTATATATAGATTCATGTCAGCTGCAAAGAGTGATAATTTAACTTCTGCATTCCTAATTTGGATGCCTTTTATTTTTTCTCTTGCCTGATTGCTCTGGCAAGGACTTCCAATGCTATGTTTGTTGAAAAGCAGAGGTGATAGGGGACAGCCCTGTGGTGTTCCTGAACGTAGAGCAAAAGGCTTCAGTATTTCACCATTAGTTATGAGATTAGCTGAGGGTTTGCCATATATGGCCTTTATTATGTTAAGGTGTTTTCCTTCTATACCTATTTTATTAAGTGTTTTAATCATAAATGGATGTTGTATCTTGTCAAATGATTTTGTCATCAATAGATATAATCATATGATTTTTGTGCTTTATTTTGTTTATGTGATGTATCACATTGATGGATTTGCAGATGTTGAACGATCCTTGTGCCCCGGGGATGAACCCCACTTGGTCGTGATGAATAATCTTTTTAATGCATTGTTGTATTCGATTTGCTAGAATTTTGTTTGGGATTTTTGCATCTGTATTCATCAGAGATATTGGTCTGTAGTTTTCTTTTTTTTGTGTTGTCCTTATCAGGTTTTGGTATCAGGGTAATGTTAGCCTCATAAAATGAGTTAGTGAGTATTATCTCTTCTTCAATTTTTTGGAAGAGTTTGAGCAGGATTGATATTAGATCCTCTTTGAAGGTTTGATAGAATTCACTAGTGAAGCCATCTGGTCCCGGACTTTTGCTTTTGGGAAGGTTTTAGATGACTGATTCAATTTCATTACTGGTGATCGGTCTGTTTAGATTTTCCAGTTCTTCATGGTTCAGCCTTGGAAGGGTATATGTTTCTAAGAACTTGTGCATTTCTTCTAGGTTATTGAATTTGGTTCATAGTATTCTTGCATGATCCCCTGTATTTCTGTGGTGTCCGTGATAACTTCCCCTTTATCATTTCTGATTTTGTGAATTGGTGTCTTCTCTCTTTTTATCTTAGTGAGTCTAGTCAAGGGTTTGTCAATTTTGTTAATCTTTTCAAAGAACCAGCTGTTTGTCACACTATTTTTTTCTATTGTCTTTTTGTTCTCTATTTCATTTAGTTCTGCTCTGATTTTTGTTATTTCCTTTCTTCTGCTGATGTTGGGTTTCATTTGTTCTTCTTTTTCTAGTTTTTTAAGGTGTAACATGAGGTTCTTTATTTGGGATTTTTCTTGTTTCTTGAGATAGGCCTGTAATGATATAAATTCCCTCTTAAAACTGCCTTCGCTGCATCCCAAAAATTTTGGTAGGATGTATTGTCATTTGTTTCTATGTATCTTTTGATCTCTCCTCTAATTTATTCTTTGACCTGGTGTTCTTTAAAAGTATGGTATTCAATCTCCATGTATTTGTGTTTTTTCCTGCTTTCTTTTTGTAGTTGATATCCAATTTCAAAGCCTTGTGATTAGAGAATATGCTTGGTATGATTTCAATCTTCTTAAATTTGCTAAGGCTGATTTTATGTCCCAATATATGGTCTATTATTGAGAATGTTCCACTTACACTAGAAAAGAATGTATAGTCTGATGTTTTAGGATGAAGTGCTCTATATACGTCAATTATGTCCATTTCATCTAATGTGTCATGTAGGGCTGCTATTTCGTTATTTATATTCTGTTTGGATGATCTATCCATAGCTGTCAATGATGTATTTAATTCCCCTAGTATAGTTGTGTTTTGGTCAATTTCTCTCTTTAGTTCTGTTAGTAGTTGCTTGGTATATTTCGGTGCTCCCTGATTGGGGGCATAAATATTGATGACTGTTATGTCTTCTTGTTGTATAGTCCCCTTTACCATTATGAAATGTCCATCTTTGTCTCTTGTTATCTTTTTCACCCTGAAGTCTGTTTCACCTGATATCATTATGGTTACGCCTGATATTCTCTGGGTACCATTTGCTTGGAGTGTCAATTTCCATCCTTTCACTTTGAATCTATGGTTGTCCTTATAGCTGAGATGTGTCTCTTGGAGACAGCATATGGTTGGGTTTAGTTTTTTGATCCAATCTGCTACTCTGTGCCTTTTTATTGCTGAGTTCAGTCCATTTACATTTAGGGTGATTATTGATATGTGAGGAATTCCTGTCATTCTATCTTATTTTTCTGGTAAGGCTGTGTCTCCATTGTTTCTTTGCCTTTTTGTTGTTGTCTATTATTTCTGTGTGGTGGTATACTATGATATTTCCCTCTGTTTCTTCTTTTATTACAGTATACATTTCAGTTCTGGATTTTGTTTTTTGAGTGGTTAACCTTAAGTTTATGTAAAAGAAAGTTTGATATTTAGAGTATTCCATTTTCTTCAGCACGCTTACTTTCTCCATTCCCATTTTCCGGTTCAGGTCTTTACTCTCCCCCTTTTTATGTTTTGGTTGCCACAAATTGTCCCTGTTGATGGTGGTTGAATAGCCTCCTTTAGTATTTCTTGTAGTGCAGGTCGTGTATTAGAAAATTCCCTCCGCTTCTGTATGTCTGGAAAGGTCTTTATTCGTCCTTTATATCTAAAGGATATATTTGCTGGATGCTTTATTCTCGGCTCATAATTTCTCTCTTTCAATAGTTTGAATATTTGGTTCTACTCCCTCCTGGCTTGTAGAGTTTCTGCTGAAAAATCTGATGATAATCTAATGGGCTTTCCTTTGTAGGTTACCGTCTTCTTTTCCCTGGCTGCCTGCAGGATTCTTTCTTTGTCGTTGATTTTAGACAGTTTCAATACAATGTGCCTTGGAGAAGGCCTGTTGGGATTGAGGTAATTAGGTGTTCTATTTGCTTCTTGGATTCGAGGATCCAGTTCTGTCCACAAGTTTGGGAAGTTCTTATCAACAATTTGTTTGAATATATTCTCTGTTCCCTTCTTTCTTTCTTCTCCTTTTGGTATGCCCATTATTCTTATATTGCTCTTTCTGATGGAGTCAGAAAGTTTTTGTAGAGTTCTTTCATTTCTTTTAAGTCTCAAGTCTCTTTCTTCTTCCATCCGTGTCATTTCCAGGTTTCTATCTTCGATGTCACTGATTCTTTCCTCCATCTGGTCAACTGTACTACCTAAGCTGGCTATTTCATTTTTAATTTCTTCTATTGAGTTCTTAATCTCCAGAAATTCTTTTGGTTCTTTTTTAAAATTTCAATCTCTTTCATTAAATGCTCATGTTGTTTTTTGTTTGTGTTTCTGATTTCATTAAACTGCCTTTCTGTGTTTTCTTGCATCTCGTTGAGTTTTTTCAGAACTGCAATCTAGAATTCTCTGTCATTTAAGTCATATGTTTCCATATTTTTAAATTCCTTTTCTGGAGATTTTTCACTTTCTTTCTGAGCTGTCTCATTGCCTTGGTTATTTATGGCATTTACTGATTTATTTCTTTCCTAGACGTCTACAGGAGTGGCCTCTGCAACAGGTTGATAGGAAGATGTCTTTCTTTTGTTTTCCAGTACTTGTGGGTAAAATGTTTTGTTTTCTTTCCAACTGCATCCTTTTATTTCTCTCTCACACGGTAGTGCTATGTTTTCTCTGCACTATTCCAGCTTCTCACACAATGGGGGGATTCCCTGGGAGATGGGCTTCTCGTCTGTTAATAGTTTGCCTGGGTCACAAGGCGCAGTGTCCGTGTGGGTATGTGGAGAGCTGTTGAAGTTCCAAAGCTCTTCCTGCACCAGATTCAGAGCCTGTATGTTTCAGCAGTTCTGTTTACTCCTGCAGGTATCCACCCAGATAGGTGGGGCCAGGGCAGGGTGAGCTGTGAGAGGTGGCCCAGAGCAATGGCGGCAACCACCACCACAGCCGGTCCTGCTTCCACAGCTCCCTCTGCTTTGTTGGAACTAGTTGGGTTACGAATGTGTGTCTGCGGTCCACAGTTCTCAGAACAACAAATATTCTGTCCTTTTGATCTGACACTGCTACTGTTCTGCTTCTAGCACCGGGCAGGTGGGGGTGGGGCGAGCTCTGGGAGGGTAGGGAGGGGGCAGCTAGTCTCAGTGCCTAAGTCTTCCATTCTCTGCTCACAGTGAGGGCTTAAACCACCATTTTCAGCCTTCTTCCCTCAGTCTTTGCTCCGAGGTCTCTGCCGTGAGCGTTGGGTTCAGCCGTGTTATATGCTGCCCCCTCAGCCCTGTGTGCCATAAGCAGAGCCCTAGCAGTCTGAGTTGTTCCCTGTCCTGTAGCTGCAGTAGTTCCGGGAGTCTGCGAGCTCGGATCACTGAGCTACGTCTTCCTCCTGCGCCCGCGCGGCTCTGTCTCCGCGCTTCTCCTTTCCCTCCTCCCTTGCTCAGGCGATTCTCCCACCTTTAGGTGAATTCAGTAGTGGACCTGTCCGTCTTGCCTGTCTGCTGTGCAGGGAGTCCTTTGTGCAGTTATTGTTGTTTGATTAGTTGTAAGTTGCAGGGGAGATTTACCAAGGCTCATCTCACACCACCATTTTGATGACTCAATACAATTGTTTCCTTTCTTAGATGTGTAT
The DNA here is from genome assembly GCF_964194185.1 of Rhinolophus hipposideros. NCBI lineage: Eukaryota > Metazoa > Chordata > Mammalia > Chiroptera > Rhinolophidae > Rhinolophus > Rhinolophus hipposideros. The sequence continues at coordinate 85,984,034 of NC_138052.1, forward strand.
ACAGTTTTTTGGTACCCTCTGTATATGACATACATATATATATCTAGAACCAGGCACATGGTAAGCACTACGCAAGTGTTTATTATTTTATATTATTGTTAGTTTACTACAAGAATAATGATTATAAAATTAGTTAACGGTTTTGAATAATTTGTAAGTATTTTTAAACACTGTGCTAGGTATGGATTATCTGATTTTGTCGAGAAAAAAACCTCCTGAGAAGTGGCTACTGTAATTATTCCTATTTTATAGCTGAGGATACTCAGATTCATTTAGGTTAACATATCTGTCCAAAGACACACAACTTTTTATTTGCTAATAAAAAGCAAAGCTATGATTAGAAAAACCCAGGCAGTTTGACCATATTCTTAACTACTCTGTGACTGTAATGATTATTCCTTTTGTTTGTTAGTGTTCTATGGTATTTAAAGGACTTATGCAGAGATTATACCTTTTGTCCTCCACAGTAACACTATTTATCTGATGCCATGTTCTCCATTTTTAGAGATAAGGAAGTTGAGTCTCAAGGAGCTAGGTGAACCTTCTATTAAAAGCAGGCAATTTGAGTTGTGGTCCATTCTTTTCCTATTATGGGTCTTATGTCTTCCCACTTTTATTTTATTCAGCTTTATTCCCATTTCTCTGATTTTCTTCTCCCTTCTTCCTCCATCGTTCAATCTGGATTTGCAGCATGTGAACAACTAGGAAATGATTTCTTGGGATAGTCACAAAAAAGTCCAGGGCAGTATTAATATAACCTGCAAATGATGAATCTGGTCACCTGAGCCCAAAATAAATTTATGCAAATCCCACTGCATTCCATTTAACTTAGTAAAAATTTACCCAACACATTCTGTGTGTTAGGTCTTAGGGATTGTCAAAAAATGTCTAACACACACAAATACACATGTGCCTGTGCATACACACACACAACATCAACACCAACAAAAAATCAACCAATTTAGGTGACACAAACACCTTTAGACGAGAATTAAAGAGAGTCTGAACAGCTAAGATCACTCTACCCATGTCTTCTCTATTCTTCATAACTTCCCCTTTATCACTCTTTTTCCAAGAAATAAAAACAGAGGGCAAGATGGAACTACAGGGAAATGGGACTGTAAGTTGGGAACCAGAGACCATGGAAAAGTGTGAAAAGGACAGGCTATTGACCTACATAAACATGGTTCACTGAGTGGAATTTTAGTCCCTTTCACCTCTGCAGGCCAAATGCGGGTGCGTGCTGGAGGGAATGGCATGAAGCCATAAGGGAATGACTTCACCGCATTCTCCACAAAGACGAAGGGCATCTTGCATGTAATAGTGAGCAGCTGTCTTTTTGCTCAAATGACAACATGAAAGGGAGAGCCCTGGACTCTCAGCATTTGCCAACAACGTTAGCTGACAGCTGTTCTTCGTCCTGGGTCAGAGTGTTTGAGGAGCAGGGCAGCATCGGTGGGCATAGTCAAGTTGGAACATTCAAGAAATAGAAGAGCCTGAAGGCCTTACAGCTAGGGTTCTTTAGAGTTGCGTCCTTTCACTTGAATAATGAAGTTGTTCCTTTTGTGATAGACTGAATTACCTGAGTGTCGAAGAATTGTTTTAGAAATGCTGCACCCGGGGTCACAGGGCATCAGATGATTTTGAAGACATCTTTTGTTTGCGTTATCAGTGTTTGTGAAAATTGATTGTGAATGCCTAATTTAGCATGCATGCATTCTCCACGTAGTTTCTTTGTCCAGGAGACAGTTGGTGTAAGCTGGTGGGTGGCTGTTAGATGCTTGTGAGGGGTTTCTGGTCGGAACATGGAAGTGGGGATCCATTGGTGGGTTCTTTCATAATTTCAGTGTTTAGAACAATCCTGAATCTATCTGCTTATTCTTGGCAGGAATGAATAACTTTAGATGGCAGAAGACTCCTGTGCCTCCATGAATCTAAATAGTCAAACCGTTAATCTAACTGGGGATACTGAGGTAGGTGAGTTTCTGTAAGACATTTGCTCAGTCTTGATTCTTTAAGTCAGTGGCTATTATATTTTCCCTAGGGATGATGTGTCAGGGTGGTTTCTTAGCTAACAGGAAGAAGACAGCAGAATATAGCTGAATATATAATGTTGAGTCTGGAGACCTTTATTTTAACACTGGCTTTGCCTATAACACTATGTCACCTTGTGAAAATGGCTGATTATCTCTGATGTTGGCTCCTTATCTGAAAAATGTGGAAGTTGGTGAGATGACCTCTAATGCCCTGCCTAGCTTTACCATTCTATGATGCCAGGAATATGGTTTGCTGAAAAGTCACTGAGCCGACTTTGGAAATTACTTCATGCCAGTGAATCTCTTTCTTCCTTTTAGTGGAACATGATCAGAAGAATGATTTCATATTATAAAGCATGAATATGTTTCTTTCGGACCTCTCCTCCACTGCTTTGTAGAAACCAAGTGCCGAAATCCATTTGTGTCTGAGACAAGTGTTAAACAGCAAATACTTCCAGAGTTCACTATTGACATTGAAGCTGCTGTATGAATGCCCTGTTTGGTAACTTATTACCAAGAGGCTGGGGACCATGAAGAGAAGGTGGGTTTGAGAATCTTGTTCACTTTTGTGATGCTTTTCAAAGCTTCCCTACTGGGAAATCACTTGGATCAGCACACTGAAAAGATCCCTTGGGAGCTATTCCTATATTGTGAAGCACCCAGTGGTATTGTAACGTCTTTTAGAATGATGCTGCTAGGTGGACACAGTCTCTGAATTTTACCGCCCCCCCCCAAGATTATTTTCCATTCATTGAAGCTCTCGACTTGATTCTAGTTGTTCCCTTGGCTGGCTCTGGCCCACTCTCAGACAGTCTCAAGCCTCTTTGGTATTTGGTTAGTTTTGATGGGGTGCCAGGAATTCATTCCAAAAGACTGACACACTTTCATATTTTTCTTCTGTGGCAAAGGGGGTGGGTCAGAAACACAGAATAAACAATCAATGAGTGCTTCATTCACTAATCTCAGAACGCTATTTTCCATTCACAGGGCTTATTTTCTGGATGACTATGGCTTCTAGCACTGAAAGAATTACATGAATTAGACAGGATTTCTTTGTTCTTGATATTTGGTGATCACATGTCTTTGATTTTTATAAATGTTCAAATTAATATAATTTTTATTCTTGTCTAGAAAGATGATTTGCTTGATATAAAATAAAGAGGACTTAATTTTCTATCATTAGATTACTTCTCACATTAATTTATAAATAGGAAAAATTCTCTTGTTAGACTGCGCCATTGGGTTCTGATTTCAGAAACTGGGAATCCTATGATTATAGGCTTATGTCTCGATAGCACAGAAAGAAGATTCAAGTGTAGTTAGAAAAAAAATCAAGAAGTGGTGGGTATAAAAACATGGTTTACGTATCTCTATCAAAACCAAAGCAAGAACAGAAAGAGGAAAAACTCAGTCACTAGAGTAAGCTCCTCCCCTGTGGGTTAGATGATGAGCATGATTGTGTGTTGAGCTTGTTATTAATTGGATTTGCTTGTTTTTGTGTGTCCTTGATCTCCCCACATAGGCCCAGACAGACAGGCAGGGTATGTATAAGTTTATAGCTCCGGCAGTGCTCAGTGCTGGAGACGGAGGAAGTTTAGAGCATAGGAAAGAGCCCTTGGTGGGGTGTGTGGCGGGGACACCCCATGATGAGGCACACGATAATCGCTAACAATGACACAGTGGAAGGACACAACCCAACCAGTGTCAGACGAATGGGCAGCCACTCATGGGAGTTGGTTAAAGTTACTGTACTAGAGTGTGGTAGAAATTTCTGCAAAGGCTTCTTTGTGAGGTGCACTTGAAGCAGGCTTTAGAAGAAGAAGAACGGCTGCACAGCAGAGCTGTGGGTGGGGGCGGGTTCAGAGAGAGACGGGGGAAGGCCAGGCAGGAGCAACCAGTTTGGAGTAACTGAGCAGAGAGTATGAACTTGGACTCTGAAGGAGGTGAGGGCGTTCAGGGAAGGCTTGGAAGGGCAGAGGAAGATGATGAAATCCTGTGAAGGAGACATGCTTGAAGAGCCAAAATGTAAGATCAAGTTAAGAACTGTCAAAATACCTTCTTGCCCTGAGGAAAGTCAGACAAACCTGATAACATTTCCTTTGTTTGATTCCGAGTATGGTTTTTAGTGTAGGGTCCTACTCTCCGATACTAAAATCCTAATTCCTCTTTTCTTCCCTCACTTCCTTTACTATACCATGCTTAGGGATCAGAACCAGCAGCCACGGGCTGGTCCTAAGGTGGATTTTGTGGCACTTCAGTCATAGTGACAGTGGCTTCTCTTGTCCTTTCACCTCCGTGTGAGGACTATCAGACATCTGCAGACAGATTAGCCTGAAGCCAAGCTTCTGTTCCCAGGGGCACATCTGCTTGTGTGAACTTGCTCAGGAAGAGCTCTTCTGGGACCAACACCCCAGTTCCCATACCTGAACCCAGTCGTATGACCCTCCCCAAAAGGGCGTGTTTCACTTATACTGACACAAGGAATGTGTTCTTGTCCTTTTGGGCAAACAGTTCTGCACAATAGATGGTGGGGACAGATTTAAAACAATAGTCTGGGATTATGTTGTTTCTCAAACACCTGCCTCCCCAGGGTGAGCTCTCTGCTCGTAATGACACACTTCCAGTCCAGTCTGCCCCTGCCGTGCACCCCCCCCCTTCCAAATGCTGGGGGGTGTTCACCATCCTTTCTGCTCTGCTGCATCTAGGAACTCACCGCTTTTCATGCCGGTTAGAATTGGATGGTAAACCTTTACGATCGCCACGTAGAACATGTGTAGATCTGTCAGTTGTTAGCCTGCACGATTTTCATTTCTAATTAGACTCGTTTGCTCAAGAACTACAGATAAAACCAAGGCGTGCTTCCTCATGCTGTTGGAGTTAGTGGCAAGGTAGCCTCTATTTTCTACTTTGTAGTTCGTTTTAAAATTCCAACTACAAATGTGAATTACTTTTCTAGCTGACTCCTACAGTGTAGGTTATTGTTATGCTAATTCAGGTGTCTGTCTTCCTGGACCTTATAAGTATATAAATCTTGTGTTCTTTTGAACAAATTGGGTGGTTAATCCTTTAATCAGTTATTGAGAGATTGCTACAAGCACAGACCAAAGGCCAGACCTCTAAGCTCACTTGTTTGAAGGTCATCATTGTTATGCATTTGGTGTTTCTCCTTTGTGTTCTCTTTTTTTCTTCTATTAAATAGGAAAGTTGGCCTAATCCTACAGCAAGCACTTTTCTTTAAAGTGGAAAGATGGAACCAAGAGAGGAGAAAAAGGTCTAATGATTCAAGTAACAGGTAATGCTGCTGATGGGAGCAGTCTCTCACCCTCCCTCTTTCTTTCCCTCTCCTCCTGCTTCCTTCTTAGGTATTTTCTGAGAAGCGATATTTATTTCCAGCAGGTTGGCTGTATTTGTCATTTGGCTTCTCTGTTTTCTTAACTAAGTATTTACTATATGTATTATGTGGATCACCTTTTATTAGCCTAAGTAAGCTGGTTTTCTTTGATCGGTTCCTGGAAAAATTAGTGGAGACTCCATCAACTGCTCAAAAATAATAGGTTAAATTCAAACACATTATCATCCATTGACAGCTGTTTCTGACAATAAAGGAGAAGGAAGTTTGAATTCATCTGAATGGTTACTGCTGACAATAGAAGTATGATTTCACAATTTGTCATCAAATCGCCTTTGTGTGGAGGGCCTGGCTTGAACCCTGCCCTTACTTGGGTTGATATGGACCTATGGCCATTCATGCCCCCTGGACATTTGTGCTACATGGTTCTACAGGATGTGTTCAAAGCTGACTTACGCTTGCAAGAACCATGTCCACCTTTCTGATACTCCAGCTGACAAAAGCATGTCATTTCATATCCTCTCTTCTAGCCAGGCCTCATTCTCAATAGAGCCCAGGGAGGGCCTTTTTAGGGGTGCTTGTGCAGCAAAAGCCCCGTATGGAAATGGCAACAAGAGGCATTTGAAAACAAATGGCAACATATATGATATCAACTGCAAAAGAAAGCAGAAAAAATCATAAATACGTGGAGATTGAATAACATACTTGTAAAGAACACCAGGTCAAAAACGACATTAGAGGAGAGATCAAAAGATACATAGAAACAAATGACAATGAAAATACATCCTACCAAAATTTTTGGGATGCAGCAAAAGCACTTTTAAGAGGGAAATTTATATCATTACAGGCCTATCTCAAGAAACAAGAAAAATCCCAAATAAATAACCTCATGTTACACCTTAATGAACTAGATAAAGAAGAACATGTGAAACCTAAAGGTCAGCAGAAGAAAGGAAATAACAAAAATCAGAGCAGAACTAAATGAAATAGAGAACAAAAAGACAATAGAAAAAAATACTGTGACAAACAGCTGGTTCTTTGAAAAGATTAACAAAATTGACAAACCCTTGACTAGACTCACTAAGATAAAAAGAGAGAAGACACCAATTCACAAAATCAGAAATGAAAAAGGGGAAGTTATCACGGACACCACAGAAATACAAGGGATCATCCAAGAATACTGTGAAGGACTATGTGCCACCAAACTCAATAACCTAGAAGGAATGGACAAGTTCTTAGAAACATATAGCCTTCCTACGCTGACCCATGAAGAACTGGAAAATCTAAGCAGATCGATCACCAGTAACGAAATTGAATCAGTCATCCAAAACCTTCCCAAAAGCAAAAGTCCGGGACCAGATGGATTCACTAGTGAATTCTACAAAACCTTCAAAGAGGAAAAATTGAAGAAGAGTACTCCCTAACTCATTTTATGAGGCCAACATTATCCTGATACCAAAATCTGATAAGGACAACACAAAAAAAAGAAAACTACAGACCAATATCTCTGATGAATACAGACGCAAAAATCCTAACCAAAATTCTAGCAAATCAAATACAACAATGCATTAAAAAGATTATTCATCACGACCAAGTGGGGTTCATCCACGGGCACAAGGATGGTTCAACCTCCCCAAATCCATCAATGTTTTACATCATATAAACAAAATAAAGGACAAAAATCATATGATTATATCTATTGATGCAGAAAAAGCATTTGACAAGATACAACATCCATTTATGATTAAAACACTTAATAAAATAGGTATAGAAGGAAAATACCTTAACATAATAAAGGCCATATATGACAAACCCTCAGCTAATCTCATAATTAATGGTGAAATACTGAAGCCCTATGCTCTACATTCAGGAACATGACAGGGCTGTCCCCTATCACCTCTGCTTTTCAACAAACATAGCGTTGGAAGTCCTTGCCAGAGCAATCAGGCAAGAGAAAGAAATAAAAGGCATCCAAATTAGGAATGAAGAAGTTGAATTGTAACTCTTTGCAGATGACATGATGCTATATATAGAAAACCCTAAAGATTCCACCAAAAAGCTGTTAGAAACAATCAACGAATACAGTAAAGTTGATGGCTACAAAATCAACGAACAAAAGTCCATTACATTCCTATATACTAACAATGAAATCTCAGAAAAAGAAATACAAAAAACAATTCCTTTTGCAATTGCAGCAAAAAGAATAAAATACCTAGGAATAAACTTAACCAAGGATGTGACCTATATGTTGAAAAAAGACCTATATGTTGAAAACTAGGACATTTTTCAAAGAATTGAAGAAGAGACAAAGAAATGGAAAGACATTCCATGCTCATGTATTGGAATAATCAACATAGTTAAAATGGCCATATTACCCAAAGCAATATACAGATTTAATGCAATCCCCATCAAAATCCCAATGGCATTTTTTAAAGAAATAGAACAAAAAATCATCAGATTTGTTTGGAACCACAAAAGACCCTGAATAGCCATAGCCATCTTTAGAAAAAAGAACAATACTGGAGGTATCACACTCCCTGACTTTAGCTTGTACTACAGGGCTACAATAATCAAAACAGCATGGTGTCGGCAGAAAAAGGAACCCTCATACACTGTTGGTGGGAATGCAGACTGGTGTAGCAGCTATGGAAGGCAGTGTGAAGGTTCCTCAAGAAATTACGAATAGAATTACCATATGACCCAGCAATCCCTTTCCTGGGTATCTACCCAAAAAATCTGAAAACATTTATACGTAAAGACACGTGTGCTCCAATGTTCATTGAAGCTTTGTTTACGGTGGCCAAGACATGGAAACAACCAAAATGTCCTTCGATAGATGAATGGATAAAGAAGTTGTGGTATATATACCCAATGGAATACTATTCAGCGGTAAGAAAAGATGATATAGGAGCATTTGTGACAACATGGAGGGATCTTGAGAGTATAATGCTAAGCAAAATAAGTCAGACAGAAAAAGCAGAGAACCCTATGATTTCACTGATATGTGGTATATAAACCAAAAACAAGACAAACAAATGAGAAACAAAAACTCATAGACACAGACAATAGTTTAGTGGTTACCAGAGGGTAAGGGGGGAGGGAGATGAGGGTAAGGGGGATCAAATATATGGTGATGGAAGGAGAACTGACTCTGGGTGGTGAACACACAATGGGATTTATAGATGATGTAATACAGAATTTTCAGGTGTAATACACCTGAAATCTATGTAATTTTACTAACAATTGTCACCCCAATAAATTAAAAAAAAAAGAAAAATAGAGAATTTAAGTCAATTTCTGTAGGAATAAAACTCCTAATGATGATGGTAGTCTTAGTTACCAATTAGTGAGCATTCATTGCCTTTGCTAGTGCAAAGTGGGCATTACTATCTATCAGTCTGCAGAGAATAATCTGAGGCTCATGCCAGTAAAGCAAGCCAGTAATACAAGAATGGGGGTTCAAGTCTAGGTATGTTTGCCACAGTGATTGGTTCAGAGGTGGTCACCTGACCCAAGGCTGGCCAATGGAAGATTTTAGGAATAATTGCAGGATTCTGGGAATCCTGAAAAGTTAATATAAACCTGAACATTCTGTGATCAACTCCTAAAGGAAACTTGTCTAAGAATGAAGCCAAAACAGAGGCAAACACAAGAAATAGAGAAAATTGCATCCCTGAGGACATGATTTCAGGACCTGGATATAGCTATGCCTGAAGCCAACTACCACTGGGTTGTTTAGTTCCATGAAACAATATATTCCTTTTTTTTTTTTTCTTTCGGTTTAAGCTTCTTTGTTGAAAAAGGTAGTCTCATGCACTCATGCAGACAGTCTTTCACCCCTCACTTGGCTATACAAAAATGGGTTTTGGGCCTGGAACATTTCCTTGCCAAGTGTAGAGTTCCTGTAGCCTGCATTGGGCTTATCACCTTGTGTTGGCATATCTTTCTGTTTCAGATGCACTGTGTGCTCTTTTGTTCTACTCAAGTGGATATGTCATATGGCCAACCCTACTACTGTACCGTATCTGTCCTCTTCACGCAGGGAACTGGGTGCATGCAGGCCAATCGCTCTGCCTATGCTGCTGGGACAAACCTGCTAGCTGTGGGGGATTGACCCTCACCACTGCAGCAGCCCTTGCTCTTTCCCTTCTATGTGTGAGTGAAGGGTTGTTCCATCTAGTGCTTGACTGAGGTGTTTTCTCCTAGCGACTCATGTGCAGTGGACAGAAGTGTTTGGGCTTCTGCTCCTGGTGATAGGCAACCGGTGTCACTTGCTTGGCACTCTTTGAAATAGTTTTCTTTCTTGAAACTGAACACTGAAAGGATCTTGACAATTCTGTCTCATTGCCAAACTTTCGCCTAGTCCTCCAGGTAAACCCAGTAATTTCTCCTACACTTCCCTCATACCTGAGTGGTGGTTGCCTTTTTTTTTTTTTTTTTACATATCTGTCCTTCACTAGACTGCAAAATCCTGCAGAGCAGAGCCTCTGTGTGTGTGTGTGTGTGTGTGTGTGTGTGTGTGTGTGTGTATGTGTATGTATGTATGTGTGTAATTCATGCCTCTAGGCCCAAACTGACTCCAAAAATACAAAGCAATCTTCACGATTTAAACAGGAAATTCTTTAGGTAGCTTTATGTATGAAGGTGCAGGTTCTCCAACCCCTCCCCAGTATATTATAATAACCCCTTCTATGTTTGGTACTTACAGAAGCCAAATATTGCGTTATGTGTCATTTGTTCTCTCCAGGGAGATGTCCGGCCGGAGCATGTAGGAACATTCTGATAAATCCCTGGCTTGTTAGGTGGTGAAGTTGTATTTTTCAAGAGCTAAACTCGATTTCTAACTTTATTCCCATGGAGATTAACTTAACAAAATAAAACTTAAGGCACGCAGAGCCATTATTTTCTTAGTGAACCTTTGAGCACTTTTTGAGTACTGATTTGAGCTTAGCTATTTGCTAAACGTAATGACATCCAGAAGAAATATGTGGGACACGCTCCGTGGAACCAGTTTTAGACTGGAGAGGCATGAGAGCTGGTGATGTTAGGAGCACTAGAAAGTCTGTCATACCTCAGATATCTTTTCTTTCCCTATTGCCTTTACAGTTTTTTCCCTGACATTGTGAACAAGAGAAGCCCCTGGAGCTCATCATCCATTTGCACCTTGACTTGAATTAGTTTACTCTTCTTTCCTCTCTCTTATCCAAAGAGATCAACCCAATGAGGGAATGGGGATTTTGCTCTGGTGGCCCTGCCAATGCACAGGGGATAATACTCGGCGAAGGCAGTGGGGATGTGTATGGGGCCAAGTTCTTATTGCTAGATTTCCTTAAGAGGATGCTGTGTACCCAGCCATGTTGCTCAGCAGAAATGGCACCAAAGAAAAGATAAAGTCTGCTTATATTGAGATTTTATATCTGGACCATGAACATTATCTGGATCATTGAACATTAGTGATAACAGGGAACTCAGTGATTTTTTGGTTCAATTCTATGACTTTGTAAAGAAAGAAACTATAACCCTGAGTGGAGTCGACCTGCCTCAAACACACTTCTAGTGCAGTGTGGGCCCCATTCCGTCCAGTCGGGGCTCTTTTTACAGCACCAGAAGCATCAGAGCAGCGGCGCTAAGCGCCCATGCTCTCCTCTGCAGTGAGGCTGTCTGCGTTTGACTCCTACTTCTTGAGCTGTTAGTGGGCTTTGAATGAAGTTGTTTATTTTTTTAAGTCTCTTTGTGTCTCAATTTCCTCATTTATAAAACGAGGATAGCGGTAATAACTACCTCATGGGCCGTTGTTGTGAAGATTACATGACTTGACGCAGGTGAGGCACAGTGCTCATCCATAGCAAGTGCCCAGTAAATAGAGTTGCTCATTATTATGCTCATTACTATGTTGCCTTCCAGGATGTGGCCTTGAGGTGACCACGAAGGGACCTTCTGCTATATTCTAGCCGTGAACCTGACACCTTCCCGTATGCACTTGCCATTGCCTCATACTCTGTTATATAAGTTAACTGTGCTCCCTGTCCCTCCCTCCCGCCCCCCCCCCCACTCTCACATCACACAGTTGACAATATGGTTTAAAATGCCAATATCCCTGAGAAAGGAATCATGATAATTTACTACCATCCTACATTAGGAAGAAGCAAGAAGTAACATTGGATCCTTTCCCAGGAACAGGTTTGCAAAGAAGAAAGACCACAAGGCTTTGGGAGCCTGGAATGTTAGGGGGGTGGGGAAAAGGGTGGCTGTAAGGGGTGAGGGGGTTGAAGGTACAGAAAGCAGTTTGTCCAAGGCCAAGCTCCTCAGCATCTTTAGTATTTGTGATCTATTTTCATTCTTGTCCTCCCCCAGTTTTTGCCCTGTGGTCCCTTTTTTTTCCCTGTGGCCCCTTTTTTTCCCTGTGGCCCCTTAGGTGGGGATAACTGCACATCCAATCTTTGATTCCCTTTCTCCCATAAAACTCTGAAAGGCTGTTGAAAATTGCTCCCAATTTTATAGGGGGAAATGTAGCTCAAGGTTGCTGGGCCCAGAGCATCTCAGGGAGGGACTGACTTAGGCCATTGATTCTCCACTTTGGTGCTGTTGACATTTGGGGTGGACACCTTTTGCTGTGGGGCTGTCCTGTGCATTATGGGATGTTTAGCAGTGTCTCTGGCCTCTGCTGACTAGATGCCAACAATACTCCTCCCCACCAGGTTGTGACAACCAAAATGTCTCCAGACACTGCCAAATGCTCCCTGGGAGCCAAATTGTTTCCAGTTGAGAACAGTTGGCTTGGGCTTTCCTTAGACCTGTTGATTTTATTCTCCTTGGTTAGACAGACTGGACTCAGGTCACTGGGGTCAAGGACTTACTTGCTTCTACTCACCACAGGGAGATTTCTCTTCCACTCCTCCACCTTCCTCTGGAAAAATCTACTTGGGCCTCAATTTACCCGCACCAGCTGCTCCCCTATGATAAGAGAAGGGTGTTTTCTCCTGCGTAGAGTTGTCCAGCTGAAAACATAGGCAGCTATCCGAGGCTGGAGGACAGGCTGACGCCTTAATGCCCATGACCCTAGTTGTCAGCTGGGGTCACTCAGATTTTGACAACCAGATAGGATCATGTCAAACTCCTATTTCCCCAGAAATATATCAACCGCTCCACCATCACCCTGCCCTGTATTTCTGAAAATTCCCCAACTTTCATCTTTGCTCTGGGGTCCTATGACCAAGCTTGCTTTCTCTGGGCTTCACCCACCAGGTCATAAAACTTAGTATCTTTTTTTATTTCCTGTCATAGAGTTCACTCGTGTAACAACATTAGTTTCTGAAGCTTTTTCAGGGCAGACAGAGAAATGGCTTATATAACAAATCCCACCAAAAAAACCTTCAAACCATAAATTAGATATATCTCTTCCCTAATCTCCCTTTCAGTTTTTCCACCACTTGCTGGGATAGCGGTGCTTAGGTTTGCTTTTTCCTAGGCCCTACCCCAGACTCTGTTATTCTTGACTCTCTCCCAGATTTCTATCTGAAACAGATTTTTTTCTTTTTCTATGTTGCTTTAAAGTAACCATTCTCAAAGCGTGGTCTTGGCAACACTCTAGTCCCTAAGATCCTTTAATGAGGTCTTCGAGGTCAAAACTATATCATCATCATCATCATAAGTGGCTACTTGCCTTTTTTTACTCTCATTCTTTCACAACTGTACAGTGGAGTATTCCAGAAGCTACATGATGTATGATGACATTCTATAATGAAATGTGTCAACATTCATTTGAACCAGTATTTTCCAAATGACCGATGCATGGTGTTACAAAGTCATGCATAAATGAAAGATCCATTCAAAGTGTAAGAGACTTCGGAAAGTAAGTTTGTTTATATAGTTTCAGATTGTTCATTGCAAGTGGCCTTAGAGAAACTACTACTTGCAGAATTTTAGTGTTACATCAAAGAAAACGATCCACAACTATCTGAAAAGACTAATAAAGTACTCCTCCCTTTTCCAAGTACACATCTGTGTGAGGCTGGATTTTCTTCATCTACTTTAATGAAAACAACATATCACAACTGATCAAATGCAGAAACAGATATTGAGAATCCAGCTGGTTCTATTAAAGCAGACAATACAGAGCTTTGCAAAAATGTAAAACAATGCCACTCTCTTCACTAAATTATTTGTTTTGGAAAAATATAGTTGTTTTTGTAAAAATGTTACGAAATGTGTAATGGATTTATTAGTGTTATTTTTAAATGAGTTAGTTTATAAATATTTAAGGGTGTTTTCAGTTTTAATTTCTAATATGGCAACCACTAACAGATATGATCTACATAAACAAATACTCTTTGAGGTCCTCAATAATTTTTAAGAATATAAAGGGTTCCTGAAACCATGCTTCTGAGAACTGCTACTCTACAGCAACTTATCTCATTGGTTGCTATCCCAAATCTGCTATACAAATGTGTGCAGTTGCTCAAGCATTGACTAATTCCAGGCACTTTGTTAAGTGTCTTACATGAAACTTAATTGTTGTTAACCCTGGGAAGTAGGTATAGTTATTAACTCACATTTATATTCACAGAAACTGAGGTTTAGAAACTTGCCCAGATTCACACAGGAAGTAGTAAAGGAAGAATTTAAATTTAGGTGTCTGACTCCAGAAGTCTCACTCTTAACTTTACAACCCAGCTCAGCTGGGGGGAAAAGAAGAAGGAGAAGGAGAAGAAGAAGAAGACCACCCCAGAAAATAAATTCTTTTTCATGAACATGCTCCACTTTCCTTACAGAGCAGTGGGTGTTATAGATTCACTTTACAAACTTTGTAGACAGACTCCTTTCTCTGCTCCCTCAGTCCATCTCTGGGAGGTGACGCTGACCCCACTCACCCTGGGGCTGCAGCCTGGTAACTAAAGATCCCACGTGCATCTTTCTTAGTGTTCCTTCCACGGTTGGGCATCGACAGGCCTTGTTCTCCAATTGCCCGGCAGCCTTTCTCTGTGCTTCTCTCTCAGCACTTCTCAGTCTCCAAGTCTCTTCCGAATGTGTATTTTTCAGTTCTCTAGGAGATGCTGGACTATCTGTCACTGGCTGAGCCTGAATAAGCACCTGGAGCACAGAGATTTGATCGAATGCGCGTTTGGCAGCAAAGCCAGGCTCAGTGGGGGCTCCTGACACACGCAGTACATGCCACAGCCCAGACACTTAGGCAGGAGGTGCTTTGCTCTGGGCCCTTCCAGAGCCCACAGTCACGCCCACGTGGGTGCATGGAACAGGAGCCGCGGGTGTCATTCAATCATTGGTGACCACCTTATCACAACTGTTTTAAGTTGCAAAGATGAAGTTTGAGATGCCTTCACTGGGAGGGGAGAGGGGTCTGAGTTTGTGTGAAGGCAATCAGTATTTCAAGACGCACCATCTGGAAAATTCTCTCATAATATGAATACTGTAAATATTTATTTAAACTTCCTCCACCACCCGCTGCTATTTCAGAAGCAAGAAAATTGTTCAAGAGGCCAGATTTTTTGCACATAGTGTTCATAAAGTATACTATGGGCAGGGAGAGTGTAAACATCTCTACCTTGCAATTTAACTCTTAGCAGAAATCACTTCTTTGTGCCTGAGATTACGTTTTAGGTTAGAAATGGAGAGTTGTGGCATTTAACTAATCTGCCCAAAGTTACATAGTGAATAACTTGGAAATCAGACAGAACTTGGTTTAAATCTCAACCTTGATTGTAGTTATTTGTGCAATTTCAGGATGTTGCTTAGTCTCCCAGCTTTGAGTTCTCTGTCTGGAATATGAAGGTAGGATTGTTGTGATGATCAAATAAAATAAGGACTATCAAGTTCTGAGCAGTGTTTGGCACAGAACATGGGCTCAATAACTTCAGCTATAATGATAATTATACGGTTACCTAGGTTGTTGTTTTATAGCTTTTATCTGTTCTCATGAGCATTCCTTTACTTGCTGGCACCAATGGACAGTAAGTAACCTGTCTATGTTCAGTCAGTGCCTAGCACAGTACTTGATTTTTGGGGTATTGACGAAGTGTTGAATGAACGAATGAGTTAATGAATGAACAAATGGACAAATGATGAGATCGCAATATAGGAGATTTTCATTGATCAGGGAATGTCTAAATTGAAATGCTGGGAAAGCTTGCTGAAAATATCTGAGGCTCAGCAATGATTGCTGTGTGCAAACAGTGATGAACGAGGTTGAAGAAAGCCCTGGAGCAGGAAGACAGCCCGAGGGCAGAGTCTCTAACTGACTGACATGGGCACCCTTACACAGGTGACTGATTGATGGCAAGCCCCAGCTGCAAGTCTACTTACACTGTCTGTGTGCAGGTAACTTTTAAACTACCAGGTGATTTGCAGGGAATTGGGAAGCTTCTTTCACCCTCCCAAATCTGCCCCAAGTTTTTAGGGAAGTATAACTGCAGAGAGAGAGAGAGAGAGAGAGAGAGAGAGAGAGAGAGAGAGAGAGAGAGAGAGAGAGAGAGAGAACACCAAAAGTGTATTTCTTACTTTTTAATCACACTGGGAGAGCGAATATGTACAGGGGTGGCCATCTACCATTAAGGCACTCATCGACCCGTGTTAATGGAGGTTTGCCCAGTCACCCTGGGGTTATCTCCCTTCCACCAGCTGCATGGGGGAAAGAGCAGAGAGAAGAACTGTATGGAAGGTGTTCATGGGCCAACCTTGCAGTAGCACTTATCACTTCTGTCTCCATTTCGTTGACCAGAACTCAGTTATATAGCCACAGCTGTCTATAAGAAACTTTGGGAAGTAGAGTGCCTGGCTGGGCAACCACTCTCCAGTAACAACTGTGCAAAATAGGAAGACAAACCCAGGCATTTGGCAAACTGTGAATTGTCTTTCTCATATCTTTGAAGGAGGCAATAGCTCTGGGAAGGACAGTTTACTGTAAATTTGTTTGCCCCCAGCAGAGGAACGATAGCCTCAATAGGAAGGCTTGATTCCAGAAAAGGTTGGGGAGAAAGGTTCAGTGCTACGACAGCTGAGAGATGCTGGCCGTGGGATAGAAACTGGAACAGACTTGTTGTCCTCAGGTCCTAGACTCCTGGGCAAGAGAAGTGGGGCTTTAGAAGAAGACAGAAAAAATATAAGATAGAGACAAAAAGGCTTTGAAGTCACAGTTTTGCAGAGGATAAGAAATGGCTGCCCTACAGAGAAGCAAAATGGTGCTTGTGAGCGGCCTTTGCAGTAAAGCACTTACAAGCCATTTGGGGGCTCCACTCAGGTGCCCTAAACTGTGGAAGGAGAATAAGGACATCCTCCTCCCTGCCCCCCACCTCACTCCCCCACACCTCACCTATCCCCCCCCCCCACACACACACACACACTGCTTTTCCTCCTCCAAGAAGGAGAGTCAGGCTCATTATGTCTCTAGGTGGATTTTATAGTTCTGGATTTGAGCCTAAAAGTTGCATGTGGTTTTCAAATACTTATTTTATCACACTCCACGATTACTTCCATTATGTGTGGCTAACATTTGAGTCTTTTCAGATTTAGTAGGGATATAAAAGGTTTAAATAAGCCCAATATCAGATGTGTCTGGGATTCCATTTCTTGCGTGCACACTGTAAATAAACGCTGATGAAAAATATTTTAGTTCCAAATTCTGCCACCCCAAATCCTACAAATATGCACATTAAAGCCCCATAATCCCATAAAAGCCTTTTTACTTGTAAATAACACTATCTTGTTTTCCATCTCAAATTTCTTCTCCTGTAATTACACAATATTTGGTTTCCCCTTTTTAGGCAATTCAAATTAAAACTTATTTCATTTCATAATTACAAACATTCATTTTGAGTAAAGACTAATCTGACGGGAATTTGGTTCTAGTGATATTATAACCCAGACTTGTAATAGCAAAGCAATCCATCTCCTGACTAATGTCTTGGAATCTTTTAAAACTCTACTCCAGCTAAACATTTGCATTTGGAAAGTTTTAGCCTTTTCCTTGAAATAATAATGCTTTATTAAGAGCACTGTGTGATTTGATTTTTTAAAAATAATGATTTAAATCAAAGACTTCAAGATACAAAGAATTTAAAGGGTGAGCCATTTCACCCTCTTAGTTTTGGGTTATTTTATAACTCCCATGAGTTCTGGAGTAGAATGTTGCTTGGAAAATGTTCATTATTAAATTCATTTTCAACCGTTTCCTGAAGAAGGAGAAAGAAAATATTCTTTGTCTGGATATCATGATAGGTGGTAATTTTGAAATATTAGATAAAGTGTATGTTATTACTATTCTGAGTATGGGTAAAGGAAAAAAGCATGCTGACTGGACATTTAGGAATGGGTAGTTAATATCAAGAGAAACATAATGTTTACTAACTAAAAAGCATGTTGAAAAAAATGCCAAATGGAGTGCTTTCAGGGTGATTACTGTTTATTCATTGTAAAGCAAGACCCATTCAAAAATGGAGTGATTTAAAACAATGATTTATTGTGATCTTTCACAGCTCTAAGGGTTGATGGGCTCAGCTGGGCAATATTTGCTTGTTGGGATCCCTTATGTGATTGCAGACAGATGGTGGCTGAGGCTGGAGGCATCTGAAGGCTTTGGGGCTGGAACACTCTCTCTCAGCAGCTTCAACATGTGACTACCTTGGGCTTCTTCAGAGCATGGTGGTTTCAGGGTAGTCAGACTTCTCATAGGGCAGCTGATTTCCACGCAGAGTGAGCACTCGGAGACAGCAAGGTGAGCTTGCAAAGCTTTTCCTAATTTGTCTTTCAAAGTCCTGCAGAGTCAGTTCTGCTTCATTCTGTTGGTTGTGAGTCACGGGCACAGTCCAGGTTCAATAGGAGGTGATTATCCAAGGTCATGATTAGAGGGAGGTGTAGTTCATTGCAGGGCCATCATTGCAGACTGCTGCCACCATCACCAAGCTATTGATCCGTGTGCCTACTCAGATCATTTGAATGGGTGAAACTACTACACCAGCTCAGATGGGTGTTTGTCTTCTGAAGGATTTGATTTGGTAAGAGCTATGAGGGAAGGAGCTGATAAAGGCTCTTTGTCAGGACTACCTCACACTATTCAAATGATGTGTGTGTGTGTGTGTGTGTGTGTGTGTGTGAGAGAGAGAGAGAGAGAGAGAGAGAGAGATTGCACAGTATTTTGGATTACCCTTTGCAGTTTGATTTAGGCTGGGGTCAGGAAGAGAGAAATATTAAGTGCCCACTCTGTGCCAGGTTCTGTGCCACACACTTTAAACATTTCACACTTCGGAGGCTATTAGTGTAGTGGTCATGTTCCAATCCTCAGTGGCTTTGCCACTCACAAGCCTTGGGACTTTGAATAAGGTAAGTTACTTCACTGGGCCTCAGTTTTCTTACATGTAACATGTTGGTGGGGCTTTTGTTCATGGAGAGAAACAGTTCTCTTTGTACTTTTTAAATGCCTAATTTATTAATCTTAGTAATTTATTAATCAATGAATATTTGAAAAAATGAAAGCTCAGCGATTCTCTCTTTATATACTTTTATACAACAAATAAATAGAAAGACATGAACTCAACATGGGAAACATGTAAACAGTTATTGCTGGTTAAACGTAAGATTTCTAAATATTTAAAATTAAGTCTAATTTATCATATACTTGTAAATGTTGTAAACACTTTAGAAAGCTGACAACACTCATGCGGTAGTAACATGATGTAGAGTAGGCCCCAGTTTGGACAAGTGACTCTAAAATATGCTTACCAGGTGCTAATCGGGACGTTTACACCAAAACCTGGTATAAAAACGGTAATATACCTATGTGTTTCCTTATTATCTTTATTTTTATTCTGTTTTCTTTTTCCCTGGCAGAAGGACTTGGCGCATTTACTAACCTGGAGACTCAGAGTGACTTCCTCTGACCTATTGGGGTTGTAGATGCAGCTTGACATCCCTTTGTCCCTTTGCCTCATACTCTAATCAGAGCTCCTAATTTCCTACCCCTGCTTTATTTTTCTGCACGTTTCATCAACTGATGTGCATTTTACTTATTTATTTGTTTCATGTCTCTATAGCCACTCAAGAATGTAAGCTCTGCGTGGGCAGATAGTTTTGGTCTCTTGGTTCACTGCTGTCCAGTGTCCAGAACGGTACCCGGCACATAGGAGTTCCTCTCAAAGATTTGTTGAATGAACAGATGACGAATTTGGGACCAGGATAGTGGTTAACTTACGAGACTTGGCTGTCTCTTCTGTAGAGATTCTGACTTGGCTACCCAGTTGCCTAGGCTCTGATCTAAGTCAGGTGCTGGCGTTTTATGGTGAACTGTTCACGTTATTGGCTTTGACCAAGGTAATAGTTGTTATTCTTTTTAATCAAGCACTCCTCCTGAATCACACTGATTTATAGCCTATCTTTACAGAACCTGGTAAGTACATTTTAGAGTTGCTTGCTCCGAACTGGGTCTAGTCCACGTCCGTCACATCTAAAGCGTGGGGTGACTTGGGTGCCTTGAAATGTCAAGTTTCTTTCTAATTGACCCTAAAGACCTACAATACTAAAACCTGCATCACAAAGTTGAAAGGATTAAAGGAGATAATCCGTGAAAGGCGAATAGAACAGTGCCTGGCACATATTAAACTCTCAATATTATTACTGTTATCCATAAAGCCATGTTTTCGGTTATTACCGTTGCTACAAAGAGAGCCTTTGCTTTCTCCATAGGTCTTTAAGAGAAATTCCTTTGTCCCAATCTGAATGACAGGACATGTGTGTGGTAGTTTTTCACCTATAGAATCAAGGGCCATTGATTCTCACAGTGAGGTGTGAGCAAGTAAATGATGAATGAATGAATCCTCGAACAGTCAATGTCTGTCCCCAACTTTCCCTTCCTCTCTCTGCACAGCTCCTTGACTACATATTAGAGGCGCAAAAGTGAAGAGGGGACTAATATTTGTTGAGCACATAATATCTGCCATGAATTTTGCTGGCTGATGTACAACTCTTATTTATACCAACCAACAGCCAACCAAGTTATGAGGTTTTCTTTTTTTTTTTTTTTTTTAAAAAGAGATCCGTTTTTTACATGCATTTTATGGAAATGGAAACGGAGGCTTAGAAAAGTAAAGTTACATAGTTAGCAAGCATCAGAACAAGAATTAGAACTCATATATGACTGACTCCAAACTGATTATTTTTTTTTCCATTATACCTTGTTTTAAGGGGAGCAGAGCATTCCTGAAGAACATGATAATGGCTTCTTTCAATGTGTTATGGCTTTGGCAGTTGAGTTATCTTTCCAATCCCATTCAGTAGGAGTTCATTATTGAGCCTCTACTCAATTTTTATGGAGTAAATTTTCCAAATGAAAACTTGCATCCAGTATGGCCAGATACCTAATGTCAAATACATGAGTGCAAATGGCATTTATTTGTTGAATTGACTGTAGAATTATTTAAATATCATAGTTTGTTATGCTAAAATGTAATTATGCTAATATTTCAAGAAGACGTAGTCCTAAAAATGGAAGTCATAAGTACACATTTACAATTAATTGGATATTGTGAAATTTTACTCCAAAATGATTGTAATAACTTACATCTCAAAATGTTTTTGCTTATATAGATGTCTTTGGCTTTTAAACTTTCTACCACTGTTTTTGGCAAATACTGCTTTAATGGGCATTCATTTGTCAATGAGGTTATGTCTTTTTTGTTGTTTATTAGCTGCACAATTTCATGTGTTCTCTGAACTCTTGTTCCTACGTTTTTTTTGCCCATTTTTAGATTGAGTTTTTTCTTATTTATTTGTAGATTTTTTTTTGTACTAGAGATATTAACCCTGACCATTTTATGTTACAAATGTTTTTCACATATCCTGTCATTTGTCTTTCAACTTTGACCACAGAATCCATTTTCCTAGCAAAATTATTTTGTAAATGGCATCTCAAGAGAGAATATGATCTGTTATGAATGTTGGTCTGATAATAATGGAAATAATACATATGTTTAATAAGTGAAATAATAATCACAGGACTAAGTTATCCTCTGGAAAAAAATACCTAATTCAGTATGTGGAAGCTCTAAACCTAGAAAGTATAACAATATAATTTTTCTTCTGTCGAAAGTATAATAGTATATTATGAACAGCAAAATATAATAATTTTTTGGAAAAATTCACCCTAGATAGAATGAAGACAGGGATATTTTAGACTGTAATAGCAAAATATGCTCAGGTTCCAGAGTTGTCATATAAGGGAAAAAAAGAGTATAAAGGAAAATCTTCCCTGAGTGGCTCAAAAAAGCCCATTCCAAGAAAAACTTTTTCCTCTCTACCAGACAAACTTATAGTAGGACAATCTCCTCTCACACAAGCATGGATCCTCCCACCCTTGTCTGTCATTTGTCACCGTTGGCCCTGGAGAGGTAATTACTAAGCAGTTTGATTGAGATGGCAGCAGTGGGATAGTGGGAAGTCTTGGTTCTACCACTTATTATCTGAATGGACTTAAACGGTTTACTTAACTCCTTAGCCTCAGTTTCCCCCTTTATATAATGAGAATTAGAATGTCTAGTAACAGGGAATTTGTGAGGTTTAACATGAGATCAGATATATGAAACTATTTTAGAACCCCTACATTGCTATAAAGCATCATTTATTTCATATGATAGTCCATTTATAGCATCATTTTCAAAAAATGAGTAAATTAATCAGTTCGGTTGTCTTTTACTGAGGAAGTGAGGTATGGGAAGAAAAGAAGATAGGTTCTGTTTTAATAGGCCTTCAACTCTATTAATTATGCTCTGCATTTATGTAACACGTTAGAGTTTACAAAGTACTTTCACTCACTGTGTTATTTATACATTCATTCATTCAATCATGGAACTATAATGGTGATAAATAAGACAGAGTCCTTGACCTCATGCTTAGAGAAAATATAAGTACATAAAAGAGTAAGTAAACACACACAAGTGATAAGACTTGGGTTGTGGAGGAATTATGCATGGTGGGAGGATGGGGAATGACAGGTACTTTTGGAGCGTGGTTGGAGAATGTCTCTCTGAGGCAGTCACTGTCAAGGCATGTTAAGAGGTGCTGGGGCAGGAAAATGCTTAGCGAGTGTAAAGAGCAGAGTGCTGGGCAGTGTGTGTGCAAAGCAGGAAGCGCCTCAAGCTCAGGATGGAGAGACAGCGTGGCGCTGAATCCTGGAGGGCTCCCTAGGCCACACTAAGGAATTCGAATTTTATTCTAAGTGCAGTGCAAAAGCACTGGAGACTTTTAAACCAGAGAAATTTCCAAATGTTGAGAAGATCACTTTACTGCTCTGAGAATAGATTGGAGGGGACAAGAATAGAGGAGGGGAAACCACTAAGGAGGCTGTTGTATTAGTCAGGGGAGAGAGAATCTTTCTTCGATTATGACCAATAGAATGTGTTAGTTTTTAGAGCAGACATGTAGACTCTTCACTTACCTAACCCCATCTTGTCTCCGTGGTCTCAGGGATTTGGAGGAGGAAATGTTATTTCGCCCAATATCAGGATGGCCGTGTTCTTTATTTCGGTGGTTTTGAGAGTCAAATGGAAATGATCGTGGGATGCAAGCAATTGTGTTGTGGATTTATTTCAGCTGAACTGCCCTACGTTATCCACATCAAGCATCTCCAGTTTGGGATTCTGTATTAGTTTGCTGGGGCTGCCATTGCAAAGTACCACAGACCGGGTGGCTTAAAGAACAGAAATTTATTTTCTCACGATTCTGGAAGCTAGAAGTCTGAGGATCAGCAGGGTTGCTTTTATCTGAGGTCTCGCTCGTTGAGTGCAGATGGCCACCTTCTCCCTGTGTCTGTCTTCACATGGTCTTTCCTGTGTGTGAGTCTGTGTCCTAATCTCTTGTTTTCATAAAGGCACCAGTCATATGGGATTAGAGCCCACCGTAATGACCTCATTTTAACTTATTTCTTTCTTTAAAGACCCTATGACCAAATACAGTCACACTTTGAGGTCCTGGGAGCTAGGACTTCTTCATATACATTTTTGAGGGGCACGATTGAGCCTATAACAGATTCTAAGACGAAATTTGTGTTTGGGGAATTGGCCATGGTAATGAAAGTCAGGATCTATTTAATTCATTTCTGGCACATGCTGAAATAGTTGCATTTTTCGTTAAGTCTTAAAGAAAAAAATGTGGTTTCCTTTTATAATTAGTGCCAACTACGATGACTTAACTACCTTCTCAAAAGATTGTTCAGTACATTCACTATGTCTTTCTTAGACCACCAGATTACCTCTTAAAAATATCCATGTGATTTTTGCTCTTTCTTTGAAAGTCATACTTTAACTTCATCAAGGTAATTTTTAGGGAAAATGCAATAAAAAGAAACACGAACTATTGTTGATACTCTGCATTTTGCCATTGTGTGCTTTCTCTGTGATGTCTAATTGCAGGAGTCAATTTCTATGCAGATTTTGTAACTGATGGTTGGAGGCACTGCCTCCTTGATTGAAGCAGGGAGGGACTAAGTCACAAGTTGTTCAAAAGGGATTAGCACCTCTCTCCCTGGACACAGCTCAAGCCCTTGAAAAGATGGAATTATGAGGAAGAGGTGGTCAATGAGAGAAGTGGCCCAGGTGGGTGAAGACTATGGAAAGCTCAGAAGTCCTCCTGTGGGCACTGCCTGGCCCTACTCTGCGTCCTCACTCATAGGTAGCACTTTGGGCTTTTCTTTCTCTTGGCAAAGAGAGAGATTTATCGCTATATGGAAGTCATTTGATATTCAAGTGTCTCATGTAGATTTTGGATGAGCTAGTTTACAAAGCTTTGAGACACTCGAGGTACGTGCATGTTTATGACTCTGTGTGTCCTATGGAGTCCCAACCTGTGAAAAAGCTCTCCGTCCACCATGCAAATTACCATGCTCAGAACTAGGAATACCTGTGGGCAGCTTCAGGAATCAAATTCTGAAGGCTTAAAAGAAATTTTGAAACCATTTTTTAAAAAGGAAAAAAAAATAAAATAAAATGTGAAATTAAAAAAAAATTCCAAAGCCAGAGAGTTCTTTTTCACACCTTGGCGTTGGGCCGAGAGCTGTGGTATTGGGGAGATTCTAATGGGTCACTTGGAACAAGTGCATGGTTAACCTCAGAACTGTTGAGCTGCATAAATTGTCATCGACACCTTCCATATCATACCTATCAGTCTTCAGGCTTCTATTCTCTGTATCATCACTCAGCCTTTGGAAATAGCTTGGTCTTTGTATTCAGACCAAAAGTCTGTTTAAATGCTAGCTCTGCTGTTATAAGTTCTGTGAACTTGAACAAGTTCCTTTACTTCTCTGAGCCCGAGTTGCCTCATCTGTAAAATAAGAGTAATAAACAAATGACGTTGCTGATGTATTTGATAAAAATAAAAAGAATGTGTTTAAAGCACTTAATACAGTTCTGGACATATAGTTACTATTATTGTTGTTATTGATTCTAATATAGTATAAATGGAAGCCCCTTAAGATAATTTCTAGCGTGGAGTAACGTTCGGTAAGTAGCAGTAATATTTTTTAACTTTTATTATTGTCACAGGAACTCTTCAAACGTCACATAAATCTTCCACCCATCCGTGTAACTTTAAAGGAGCCTGACTTAACCAAGCCCCAAGCTGCTGATGCCAAATGAAAACAAGCCTCTGACCCACAGCTCCAATGTCAGCAATTGCCTTGAACGTGCTCATTTGCTTTTGACACCCCCGTATCTGCACTGTTTTCTTGCCTCTGGCTTCTGATTTCTCAGTTTGGCCTTGCACTCTCAGCACTGTGCGTCTCTGGGACCCGGTGGCCAGCCAGGTCTTTCTGTTTTAATGTGGGGACTCTCTGAACATGGGTTACCTCAACTTCTGACTCCCCCATGCGATATCCAAGGCTTCTGCTGTCCCTGGCTTCTGTTGGGTTCTTGAATTCTCAAGGAGACCTTGGAAAAATTCTAGCCATGGTCTGGGTTTGGTTATTAGGAAGTCCTTGATCCGTCAAATTGCCTTGTTATTTATCTCAAAATGATTATTTGGCATGAAATTCTGTCCTGGACTCTAAATTCTGCTCCTTCGATAATGTCCCTTCTTCTCTACTAGTTAGCTTGTAGGAGGATTCTAAGATCAATTCGCCTTTTCCCCAGGGTGAGAAAGCTGCTAGCAATCTCTTGTTCTTATACTATTAGCAATATTTTGTCCATTCTGCCCATCACCTATTTTTATGAAGATTACTTTACAAGGCCTGGCCTAATGATGAGGAGAATCATTAGTCCAATGGGTAAAGCTCATGGAAATATGTTTCGTCTAACTGCCCTAGTTTTATGCCAAAATGTTTAGAGAGGAGACTGTGGTTCTTGCCAAAGTCCTGAGTCCCAATGCTGGCTCATGAATCCTGCTAGGTACAGGGTTAGCCTGCCTTAATTTTAATTAAAATTTTGGCTGTACAGTTGCTTGATGGCTGCACTGTTTCTTACCAGTTTGAATTCAATAGACTTCCATCACTTATTACTATTTAATATATACACTGCAGCAAATCCTTACCAAAATAAGCTCAATAACTAAACAGGTAGGTTTAGCTTTCTAAACTGTGAACTTCCTCTTATACAGAAGCTTCCTGGTAACAATTAATAAACTGTGGTCATGCTGCTTAGGTCTCTTGGGATCTGAACAGATTTTTATTCCATGCAGAGCAATAGAAAGGTAGGAAGCTTAAAAAGAATGCGCGCTCACACACACGCACACACACACCCTTCAGTAAAAACAACCCAGCGTTTATTTCAGGGTCATTTCATCAGGTAGAAAGCTGCCTTTTAGCTGCTTCCATGCTTTCTGAAACCTTTCAAGCTACAAGGAGAGTGATTCTGGTTTTTGTGGCTAAAATGCTAGAGAGGATGATTGGTTTCATTAGCCAGGGAGGAGTGATAATATGCTGCAATACTTCTCCTGTTATTGGGCACTTTATATTAATAACTCATGATGGCTGGAGTGTTTAGGTGTATATTTCAAACTCAGTGTAAAATACCATGCCATTAAGAATTTAAACACATTCTAATTTAATTATGGCCAAGAACTGGTTCCAAGCGATCTCGTGTTTTTGTTGGCAAGTTTCAATATTGCAAATTTTGAATATGGAAAGATTTATTTTCTTTTACTCTTTGGTCCTTTTATTCTGGATTGTTAAAAACTGTAATCATTTAAAAGGGTACACATTTGGAAAATGAAGTGCAATCGAAGTTATGGAAAATCCTAGTTTTCTTCAATACTATTTTGTTTTCCATTTTGAAATGTGCCAATTTTTTTCCTGTCCATGATATATTGATTACCCACAAGTTCTTTTTACCTTCTTTTTGTCTATAAATGATGTTTCCTCTCCTTGAACGGCTACACTCTTGTGACATAATTTTTCTATCAATGCCTAAAAAAATGGGGGGAAAAATCTACCAGTTGAAAAAGTTATCAGAAACTGTCATTTAATTAGCATCCAACTCAACGTGGGATATGACAACTAGAGGTGATTTCCGGGGTCTTCTCTTGTAGGGGCCCCTGTGCAGTGACTTAGCCAGGCATCTATAAGGGAAAGGGAAGGAATTAGCATAGGACAGCTGGTAATAAATCATATCTGGGCTCAACGTGTAAACTCAATCATGTTTCTACAGCTCCAGCGTCCTTCTGTGCACTCTTTAAGCTAAGCTCTTTTGGTGGCCTTTGATAATCAACTTAAGTAGGCCTAGCTTATATAAAATTATTTTTAAAAACAAGGTGGAGGAGAGGAGGGTCCTCACGGAGGCATTTTCCTTGAATCTTGAACACCCTGGACTTTTGGCCATAACTCTTCAACGTTTAGGAATAAGCACAGTTATCAGTGGTCTGGGGAACTGGTGGAAGAAGTGGACCTAATGCTCATGCATCGCTTATGTACCTAATGGCACTTTTAGGGCCAATTCTCATTAATCTCTGCCATCTCCAGCCATGGAAACCTGATGATCTCCAAATGTAGCAGGCAGTAGGCTCTCGAAGCATAAACCTCAGGTCTCTGAGTCCTCTCTAACTTTGAATTGGTTAGGAATAATGGGATGATGGATTCCTAGGGTGAGGCCATGTGTCCTGATTAAAAGGAACAGCATACCAGTCTAGTATTCTTATATAACTGCAAAATTTAAAAAAAAAAAATGTTTGGTTGGAATACGACAATGAATCTAAAGGATTCAGATGGGAGTTTAGGGAGAGAGTGAATTTAGATTTTGGGATTTATAATTTTTAAATACAGAGGGTAACAAAAAAAATGTATACACATTTTAAGAAAGGAAAATTGTATTAAAATTATAATAATATATACCGATAACAAAAGATGAATGCAAGTCACATCTGACTTCTGCAGTTACGAGAGGGGCTCAAAGTGGTTACCATCAGTGTCCAAATACTTCTGATTATGGCGAACTACTGCTTGAGCAACGTTGACCCACGTGTCCACTTGTATGCATTTTTTGGGCACCCCTGGTATATATATCAAAGATGCGTAGTTTGGAGAAATGTCTCTTGTTTTGATGGTTTTGAGCGGCAAGTAATCATTTTCAGGAAGTGTGGTCAAAAGGACTGTCCCTTAGGAAACAAGGACTCCTATCTGTATGGTCCTTTGCTGCCCTCTCATTTCAGGGGTTCCCCCTGCCTTGTTTGCCATCAGGTCGTTCGAGTTGGACATTACACACTTTTCCGAGACAGCTGAAAAGACCTGTAACATTTTTGTCAAATTATTTTCAAAACTCCAAAAATAATAATAAAATAAAAATATTAAATGTATATCTAAGAATTGTTTATCGACACGTCTCCCTACCCCATTAGCCCGTGAGAGCACTTCAAAGACAGACATTCTGAGCTAGTGCCTAGCTTAGAGCAAGCTCATAATCAATACTGAATAAATGAATTTATAAACAACTTGGTTTTGGAGGAGGGATACATGAACCAGATGAAATTGCCCACATGTGAAATTACAATGCTGGAGGAGAGAAGTCAGTACCTGGACAAAGTGTATTTCTATAGGATGTCACTCGTTACTCATCTGTATTTTAGCTATTTGTGCTGTTAATGTATTGGACATTTCGTCTTTTGTTTTTTTTCTAGTTAACCACTTATTATAAATATTTGCCCATGTGGTTATATATTATATATATTATATATATATACATATATATATAATATATAAAACATGAGGGTTTTGAATATTATATGTAATATATAATATATATTTATATTTAAATATAATATACATGTAAAACAGGGTTTTGAATATTATATATAATATAATATAATATATTATAATATATATTATTATAATATTTATTATTATATATGTTTATATATATTATTTTTATTTTTTTTGAGGAGGGCACAGCTCACAGTGGCCCATGTGGGGATCAAACCAGCAACCTTGGTGTTATTAGCACCATGCTCTCACCAAATGAGCTAGCTGGCCACCCCTCATGTTTTATATTTTTAATAGGTGAATGAGCCCTATTCCATTGAGTTGCTATAGGATATTTTTCTTAAACTTTATGTCCTGTTGAATTATTGGTGTGAAATTGTTGAGTAAGGGGAAGTGGACATTGTGACTTTTGCTATTAATTGCCTTGTGATAAAAAGAAAAGCTAGCACAAATTTTCATGGCAATAAGCATAGAGGAGTGAACCAATTCTCAGTTCGACTTTACCAGCACATCCCCTCCCAGAAGCCACTTTCAAAATGCTACCTCCCACATTGCACACACCCCTCACCACAAACACCCACAACCATTTCCTGAGGCTTGCCTCTATAGGACACCAAACAGTCAGGGGTAAAAAAAAAAAATGCTCCAAATGTTTCCAGATGTCGGAATGTGTGGCATAATTTGGCGTCGAAATGATTGGAGTTTTCATTTTTCAACTAGATGTTTTGGCAACCTGCAAACACTACCTTAACACAGTAAGTAAGTTTTTTCTTCTCCCCACAAATAGACAAATTCATAAAGTATTTAATGAGCACATACTAAGTGTCAGTTACAGTGGTGGGAATTATAGAGAATGCCAAGGCTTCAGTAAGTTACAGAGCACATATGAAGAATTTTAGGCTTTTATGAAAGATAAGTATGCATATGGCCTGTTTGGGCAAATGTCTTATTGCAAATACTCATACTTTCAACTAAGAAGATTGTATTTCTCACACACCTCTTTAATATGCAAATTTAGTATGCTAATTACAGTCTCGACAATGTGTCACTTGTCTACCAAAATGGAGACACAGAAGGAGCCCACCTATGCTCATGAGAAGAGGGCAAAACAGACATGTGCTGTCCCTTCTCAGGGCTCGTTCTCCATCCTCTGGGCTGTGAGAATAGACTTGTCCTGTGAGTGTGCACCCATGTCAAAAAAGAAGCAGAAGGAAATTGTATCCACCAAATCTTGTGTTTGGGGTTGTCTTTAAATTTAGTTGTTTCAACCACATACTCTCAGTGATAGAGGCAAACATAGGATAAATTAATGAATCAATATTTTGCAGTGCTAACCTGAACGAGGCAGAGTTCCAGGTGCTAGAGAATATACCTGTCTGTACCTCCAATACAATGCTTTAGGTAGGCGACTAATCGGAAAGGTCTACAGGGAATAATCTGGTTTGAATATAGAATATCCAAGTACTAAGATGCATTAAGATAAAATAGTCTATCATACTTCTTTTCCAGATGAAACCCCAGAGACTCAAAGGAAGAAAGCGATTGGTTCAAAGGATACAACTCAAGATGTCATGGTGACAAGCAAAACACAGTGTTTCAGCTCTTGATCTCCTAGACTCCTGTTTTATTTTTTTCCCAATGCCCGATATCCCATGATAATTTCCTAGTGAGGAAAAGGCAGTGAATGGAGAAGTGAACGTCTAGAGCACATTCATTACTGAGCAACCACTATTTCCCAGATGCCTCTCTTGTGGAAGGTTGCAAAAAATGGCCACGGTTTTTCATCTCTTCCTGTATCCATACTACATGCTATGCAACTTTGCAGCAGCTCCTAGCAAGACATGGAGTCCATTTCCACACCCTTTAAATTTGGGCTGACTCCGAGACTGGCTTTCAGTAATAGAGGTGGCCAAAGTCTCAGTGCGCCAGTACCCAACTTAAGCCTCAAAAAGTTTGTGTGCTTCTGCTTTCTTGGAAACATCAGGAGAATAGACCTGGACTAGCCATAAGGTTGGAAACTATATGGCCCAGTTTCTCAGTTATTCCATATGACAGCTAGACAACTGTTAGACCTGTGACTGAAGCTATCCTAGACTAGCCACCCGCAGCTCACCTGCCACCTGACCACAGACGTACAAGAAAGCCCAGAAGAAGTCAGCCATGTCTTCCCTAAGTCAGCTAAACTGCCCAGCTGGACAATGAGAAAAGCTCAGTTTTGTGCTCACCCCCAATGAATTTTGGGGCTACTTGTTATTAAACAGATAACAACTGTAATGGTGTCTAGTCATGTGATCCTGCCTTTGCTCTGGAATTCCAAGCTATATGTTTCCCAAGTGTCTGCATCTTGAGTGGCAGGAAGTATCCGGCACACGTTCTCCCTGGCTCATCCAGTTTGGGTTTATGCTGAGCACTGGGCAAACTCTCAAATGCACAAAGCCTGTGGCACCAACATGGGTATTACTCTGGTGAGGCCCACTCATAGGAAGCTCATCGGAGGACATGGTTAGTAGCACTGAAGACAATGAGGGAGCCAGGTGGCGTGCTGTCACCGGTTCTGACGCACTGAACCTTTGTCGAGGGCTTCCACACGGGCACCAAGTGCTGGTCTACTTAATACTGGAGATGAAGCTTGCTATGAACTGAAGTGTGTCCCCTGAAATTTATCTATTGAAGCCTTAACTTCCAATTTAATGGCATTTGGGTCTGGGGCCTTTGAGGGGTAATGAGGTTTAGGTGAGGTAATGGGGGTGGGACCGTCATGGTGGAATCAATGCTATTATAAGAAGAGACCAGACAGTCTCTCTCTCTCTCTCTCTCTCTCTCTCTGTATGTAAGTATGTATGTATGTATGTATGTATATATATGTTGTGGGGACAGAGCCCCAGAGAGCAATTTCCAGGCTCTCGGCCTCATGTGGAGAGGTGCTGGCTAGGATAGTAGATGGCTGTCAGCTGTGGCTGGTTGGCCATCAGCTGTAACCATTGAGCCATTGGTCACTGATATAACTGCCATGGCTATGGAGGGAAGCCGAGGAGAGTGAAGGAGAGTCGAGGAGAGTCAGTCGGTTGGCAGAAAATTGGACAGCAGGTCGAATGTCATGTAAACCCAGCCTCCAGTGAGACCATAGTGGTATGACTTCCCTACCTATGGCTCTGTGGGTGTTCCTTTTTGGCCTCACCATGTCCTGCGTTCTTATGTGGGGAGCGAGAGCTGAGACCCTGCAGGCCGCCCGCACCAAATGGCGCAGCGAGCAGGGTATGGTGTCAGCCGAAACTCTCTGGAATGTGCTGGAGCAGTTTACATGTATAAAAGCTCAGTTTCGTAAGCAGGGTACGGTGCCGGCCAAAAGCTACCAAAGCATGGTGAAGTGGTTTGTGCGTGTGAAAGCTCAGCTTCAGGAGGCCCATGAGGAGCAACATCGGGAATGGGAGGCGCAGTCTGCCTGGGAGACTCAAGCCTCCAGCTGGCACACCACCCTCTTGGCCATGGACGGCGATGTCTTCATTTTGGTAATCTGCTGTGGCCTTAGGCTCCAAGGGTTGTGGACATCTTCTGTGGAGGTCTCCACCCACTCAGACACCTGGCATGATGAGCAAGATTCCAACCAGGTAGGAATGGAGTCTGACTGGGCAGGAGTACGTGTGGCCCCCACACAGTGTGTGGTGTCCGGTGGCCACTGTTCTCAGGAGTTGGACCCCCAAGGAGAGGTGGGAGGACATAGACGGCTCTCCGGCCAGTGTGGAGAGGGCCCTACAAGCTCTGGCTAAGCGGTTGCCAGAGGAGGAGAGGGCTATAGCCGGCCACGTGAGCTGGATGTTCCTCAGGGTCTTGAGTCTCACCACGGAAAATGCTCTTAATGAAATGGCCCAGGTGCCAGACCAGGTGTCCCGGTTGGAAGCGCTAGAAGCTCGGGTCCACCTGTTAGAAGAGGGGCCCCACAATGGAGACAATGTAGCTCCCAGCCCCCAAGCCCGGCCAATCTTGAAGCAAAGGGTAAAATGTGAGCAATCTTTGGGCCCTGGTGGTGTTGCTGCCAGTAACCCAGCTGTGACTGAGTTCACAGCCTACACCCCATACATTCCCACTGAGTTGCAGGAGCTAGGGGGGCAGTGCCGACAGCGCCCTGGAGAGCCAGTCTCGGCTTGGCTACTACGTTTATGGGATGAGGGAGCAGACAACATTCTCTGCTCCCCAGGCGATATGGAAAAGCTAGCCTTTGTGACAGTGCATCTATCCCTGCGACAAAGGTTACAGAACTGCCATAGGTCGGCCCACGACCAGGGCAACCATTCTCTAATGGAGTAGTTCACTGCTGCGGTACGCACAGTATGGGGACAGGCTGGTGAGCTGCCAGACACTGTGAATCAATGGCAGTCATATACGGAGTTTACCCAAATCATCCGTGAAATGGGTATGAGACATGCTATTTTTAACCTTAACATGCAGGGGTTGGATGATGAGCTTTTTACAGCCAGCATGAGAGATCTGGTTTTGGATACTGCACCTGCGAGTGCTTTTGGATCCTTGGTTGCTATTCTTACACCTTATGCAGGGTGACGGATCCATGAAGTTACAACTGCCATGGCCACGCTAGGGGATGTTGAAAGCCGGAAGCGAAGAAAGTTAAGACAGGAGGTCCGCACGGTTGAGATCTGGAAGCCCAAACCAAAGGTAAAGGGGCGAGGTCTCGGGCCTCAGAGAGTAACATACACACAGATGTGGTGTGATCTCGTGGCAGTAGGGGTCGATCGTGAGAAAATAGCCCAAAAATCCAATGCACTCCTGCTGAAACTTTGGAAACAGTTGCGTCCGGAACAACAATTCCGGAGAAGCCTAAAGGAGAAGTCTGGGAAAGCACGACCCGTGTCCCTCCAGGACTTCATGCCGCCGCTTGAGGACGACTCCTTTCAGCTTGATTAGGGGCGGGGCCAAGGTACCCCGTCAGAGGGGACAAGCAGGGCCCGGAGGCCCCACGTGGAACTGTCCATACATTGGTCCCCTTCTAATGTGCAGAGGGTTTTGGCCCTAGTTGACACTGGCGCAGACTGCAGTCTCGTTTATGGGAACCCAGAACTATTCCCCAGACCAGCAATCTGTATTGATGGCTACGGGGGAAAGACTGTGACTATAAAAGCCGTTTCCTTACCACTGGGTATAGGAAGGCTTCCCCCTCGTACCTACAAGGTATATGTCTCCCCCGTTCCGGAGTATATTCTAGGGGTGGATGTTCTACATGGCCTCAGCTTACAGACGTCAGTAGGACAGTTCCTTCTCCGGATCCAGGTGGTGAAAGCGGTGACACGCGGGCATGCTCACCACCCTCCTCCTGTGTTGCCACAGCCCTGGCGCGTGGTTATAGTGTGACAGTACCGCCTGGCAGGAGGGCAGGAGGAGATTGGTCGCACAATATTGGAATTGGAGAAGACACATATTGTGAGGCCAATGCACAGTCCCTTTAACTCCCCAGTATGGCCTGTCAAGAAGCCAGATGGGACCTGGCGAATGACTGTGGACTATAGGGAGTTAAATAAGGTGACACCACCCTTGCACGCTGTAGTGACTTCAATACATGATTTGATGGATCGTCTGACTGTCAGCCTGGAGACATATCATTATGTAGTGGACTTGGCCAATGCTTTTTTTCTCCATTGACATTGCACCCGAGTGTCAAGAGCAGTTTGCTTTTACTTGGGATGAGCAGCAGTAGACTTTTTAAGTCCTTCCGCAAGGATACTTGCACAGCCCTACTATCTGCCATGGGCTCGTGCCCCAGGATTTGGCACAGTGGGATCGCCCATCCTCTGTGGCCTTGTTTCATTATGTTGATGATGTTCTATTAACATCAGATTCTCTTTCTGATTTAGAGCAAGCAGCAACCTCTCTTCTCCACCACCTGAAGTCACGTGGCTGGGCAGTGAATGAGGAAAAGGTCCAAGGTCCTGGCTTATCCGTCAAGTTTTTGGGTGTTGTGTGGTCGGGTAAGACAAATGTTATACCTGAGGCAATTATTGATAAGATACAAGCCTTTCCCTGGCTAACCAAGGTCTCCTAGCTTCAGACGTATTTGGGTCTGCTAGGATATTGGTGGGTGTTTGTACCCCATTTAGCACAAATATCAACGCTCTTGTACAATATGATAAAAAAGAAGGCCTCATGGGATTGGACAGAGGCTGTAGAGCAAGCCTTCATTGCCACGAAACGGGCAGTGCAGCAGGCACTGGCTCTGCAAGTCGTGGACCCTGGCCGCCCATTTGAACTTGATGTTCACTAACCCAAGAGGGATACGGATGGGGCCTCTGGCAACGGCAGGAGCATCTCCGTTTGCCAGTGGGATTTTGGTCCCAATTATGGAAAGGAGCGGAGGTCTGTTGCTCTCTAATAGAGAAACAGCTGGCTGCTGTGTACGCAGCCCTAGTGGCCACAGAAGCCATTACAGGAACGGCACGGGTGTTGGTTCGAACAACGTATCCTGTCCAGGGGTGGGTCTATACGTGGACCCAGGGCCCCAAAACGGGGATGGCACAGACCACCACCCTCACCAAGTGGGGTGCCTACTTGGAGCAACGTAGCACCCTTAGTTCAAGCCCTTTAAGCACAGAGCTACAACAGGTCCTGGGGCCTGTGGAGCTTGTAGCCCAGGCTGAGCCAAGCGCTCTGCCTTGAGGGGAGGACTTGGAGCCCTCGCCCTACAAAGAAAAACAGCCCCCAGTACCTGAGGATGCCTGGTTTACCGATATTTCTAGCCAACGGGCTGCAGCTGTTTGGACGGCTATTGGTGTGCAGCCCAAAACAGACACCATTTGGTTTGATACTAGGATGGGCCAGAGTAGCCAGTGGGCTGAATTATGGGCTGTGTGGATGGTAATCAGCCACGAGCCGGGGCCCCTAGTTATTTGTACTGACAGCTGGGCGGTGTTCCGGGGCCTAACGTTGTGGATCCCTACACGGAAACACCAAAACTGGTGTATTCAGAATATGAGAGACAGTGCACGGTCTCTCCGTTGACAGGAGACCGTGCACTGTGGGGTCAAGCCATGTGGCAGGACCTCTGGGACCTAGGGCAGAGAAAGGCGGTAACCCTAATGCATGTCACAGGTCACTCCCCCTTAGTTTCCCCAGGTAATGATGAAGCAGATGCCCTAGCACGGGTCCGATGGTTAGAACGAGCTCCTGCCACTGATGTGGCCCATTGGCTGCATAGGAAATTGCAGCACGCCGGAAGCCGAACCATGTGGCAGGTGAGCAGACGCTGGGGTCTGCCTTTGAAATGGCAGGAGATAGCAGATGCCTGCTATGACTGTGCCGTCTGTGCCCAGGACAGCCCCCAAAGGCAGAGGCTTCCCTGGGAGACACAGCAGATAACGCGAGGGAGGGTGCCCCTCACTCGCTAGCAAGTGGATTACATTGGACCCCTGCCTAAGGCCCGCAATGCGATATATGCATTTACAGCAGTGAACACTGTTACGGGGTTGATGTTTGCTTGGCCGTGTCCGGCTGTCCGGCTGCGGATCAGCGGAATACAGTGGTCGTTCTTACACGGCTGTGCGCCCTCTATGGGTGCCCCCAAGTCATTGAAAGTGACAGGGTACCCATTTTACGGGGCAAGAAGTGCAACGCTGGGCTGCCAGGATGGACGTGCAATGGTTGTTTCATACTCCGTATAACCCACAAGCAGCTGGCATGATTGAATGCTATAATGGTCTTTTGAAGCAAGGTCTCCAGGTGTCAAAACACCCTCCCACGATGCGTGACTGGGCCTCGCGTCTATGGGACGTACTGAGAGTCCTGAATGAGAGACCACGGAAGGGAGGGCCCACACCAGTAGAAGCTCTGCTACATCGACGGCCTCTCCCATTCAATTACAAGTTACCACCAGTGAGACTGTTAAAGCCAGGCTACGGCAGAAATGGAAACATTTTGCTGCCAGCACCCACATGCTTGAAAGCAGGGGAACGGCAGCAAAGGACTTGGCTCTGGCATGTCAAAAGCCCCCACTGTCGATGGTTGGGCCTGATACCCCCATGGGGAGCCAGTTTGACTCATGATTTGCAAGTGATGCCGGGGGTGGTGGCTGAGTGGCCACAGCAAGTGACTGTAGTATATGGAGGTCCGGATGCTGGGATGGTTTTGCATGTTGAAACTATGCAAGGGACCCCAAGCACTGCCATAAAAGTCTGGTACCATAAACCGGGAAAGGTGTCAGTGGCAGCAACCCTCCTTTCCCAGGACAAAAACTAGCGTGTATCCTCCCAGATGGAAGGGATTTGCCATTGTTGGTTCCTAAGATTACCATTTCTTTTCGTCCGTAGGTGTCAATAGGCTAATATGGCACAGGGACCCTCACGGACCCTGGCGGAAGGCACTTGTGTAGATTATGAGGCAAGAATCTGTAGGGGTGGAGTGTGGGGACAGAGCCCCAGAGAACAGTTTCCAGGCTCTCGGCCTCATGTGGAGAGGTGCTGGCTCTGGTAGTAGATAGCCGTCAGCTGTAACCGTTGAGCCATTAGCCATTGATATAACTGCCGCGGCTACGGAGGGAAGCCAAGGAGAGTGGAGGAGAGTCGGTTGGTTGGACAGCAGGTCGCACATCGTGTAAACCCAGCCTCCAGTGAGACCATAGTGGTATGACTTCCCTACCTATGGCTCCGTGGGTGTTCCTTTTTGGCCTCACCATATCCTGTGTTCTTATGTGGGGAGTGGGAGCTGAGACCCCGTAGGAGACCCTGCACGACATACATATATATATATATATACATATATATATACACACACACACATATATATGTGTATATATGTATGTATATATATGTACACACACATATATATGTACACTCACATCTATATATCATATATATGTATATACATATGTGTATGTATATGTGTGTATATATATGTGTGTGTATATATATGTGTGTGTATATATATGTGTGTGTGTGTATATATATGTGTATATATATATATATATATATATATATACATAATATATACATATATATATTTCTGTCGGCAAGAGAGAGCAAGAAGTGAGGAAACAAACTAGGAAGACAGCCCTCACTACAACCAGATCATGCTGGCACCCTGATCTAGGACTTCCAGCTTCCATAACGATGAGATAATAAATTTCTGTTGTTTAAGCCACCCTGTCTATGGTATTTTGTTATGGCATCCCAAAACTAGTACACAGCTGTTTCTCGTTAGACAGATGTTTGGCACTGCTTCAGGGGAAAATAATCTGAATGATTAAATGCATTTTTCACTCCAGATGTTTTGGCAACGTGAAGATGTAGCCAATATGTGCTTGTGGGACGGCCCCACGGCTGTCCTGGGGAATGACTTCTGGACAAAGGGGGCAATTCTGGGAGGCGCCAGAGGCAGTTCCCTTCCCTTCCATGCCAGGGAAGCTCATGTTCTATTTTTGGAAAGAGGATACTACGATTCCATGCGTAAACTGTTGGTCCCTGGAGATTTATGAAATACATATAGCCCCCTTATTTTAGGTGCAAAGAGACTACATTAAACAAGCCCTCCTGTGGCTATGTCATTGTCCTTTTTCTTTCTGGTGCTAGTATGTCAGTGTCTTTCTCCCGTCAGGTCCTGGTAGCCATAATTAAATTTATCGTTGAAAATTGCAAGAAGTAAAATCTGGGCAAGGTCAAATGAATGAGGAACAGAATACAAAACAATGAACATGGTGAGGAGGACTTGTACTGAAAAAGATCCCCAGTAACTACACAATCATAAAAGGCAGGTCCCAATGCATAAATATTAGGTATGGACAATCGTGCCATCCTTTAAACTCCCTCCCTTCCCAAACCCAAGAATTCTGTTAATAGCAATTCTAACTTTCTCACCTGTAACTTGGTGAGTCACGTTTGCTGACCACACAGAGGGGAATTCACTACTGTAGGCTTTGAAAACTGTTTCTATAGAGACTAGACAGTGCATATTTTTGGTTTGGCTAGCCACAGGTGTTGCAAGTGGTCAACTTGGCTGTTGTCACACAAAGGCAGCCATAGACAACACTGAAACACGTACACAGTTAAATGAGTATGGCTGTCTTCCTAAAACACTTCATTTACCATAAGAGGTGGGCAGGCTGGATTTGCTCCTGGGCTATAGTTTGCCAATGTCTACTCTACTGGGTTAAATGCATCAATGTTTCTAAGATGCTTTAAGCATGGCTATTAGTTTTCTTTGTCTGTTGTGTAGCAAAACAGCAGGAAGTACTCACTAAGGAGAAGTGGGTTAATATGTGGTGAATTTGAGACTCAGTCAAATGAAATAAGAACAGGGGTTGGTTGAGGAGAACATGTAGCCCCAGCATTTGGCAAAGAATTGTTTTCAAGACTGTATGTCTTTATCAGTCTGGCTGCTATAACAAAGTACCATAGGCTGGGTGGCTTATAACCAACAAAAATTGACTTCGCACAGTTTTGGAGGTGGACAGTGCGAAATCTGGGTGCCAGCACAGTGGCAGAAAAGGGTTAGAGGGCTTTCTGGGGAGGCTTCTATAAGGGCACTAATCCCATTTACGAAGTCTCTGTCCTCATGATCTAATTACCTCCCAAAGGCTTCACTTCTAAATACCATTATGACACTGGGGGGTAGGGTTTCAACATACGAATTTTGGGGGGACACAGACATTTAGTCCACTGTAGTGTGATTCTCTTGCGGTGCCAGGAAATCGACATGTCACGTTTTGTCAGGGAGTAGGCCATCCCTTTCTCTATTCCATCCGCTTTATGAGCTAACCATCTGTAGATATTCTGCATGCATAAGCTATCTTGATATCCTGTACACTGCAGGATCTAGCAAAATATGGGCCATCACTGTAACAAGGAAAAGCAAACAAAATTCTGAACCCCCAGGCAAAGCGTCATCTTGCATCATCTAGACTAATTGTCCGCACTGAAAACACGCCTGCCTGCGTTACATACAAACCTTTTCACTTAGTTCTGGTTGCACTGGCTTTCCGTTGCTATATTAGCTCAGTGCAGGTGTGTGAAAACATTTGAGCATGATGAATTGTTTCTCCAAGAGCCAAAAAGGTAAATGATGAAAGAATTGGATAGAAAACATGTTAACAAGATATTTTATATTAGCTCCAAGGAGCGAGATCAATTACTATGATGTGTTACATGTTCAGAAGTCAGGAAATTCTAAATTATGGTTCCCAGTATGAACGTAACTCAGCCCCTTTACACATGTAATATTTTATGTGACTGTATATGGTGTTA
Organism: Rhinolophus hipposideros; assembly: GCF_964194185.1. Classification (NCBI taxonomy): domain Eukaryota; kingdom Metazoa; phylum Chordata; class Mammalia; order Chiroptera; family Rhinolophidae; genus Rhinolophus; species Rhinolophus hipposideros. The sequence continues at coordinate 86,023,835 of NC_138052.1, forward strand.
ACTTTAATGCTTTAACATCTATGCTTAATGTGGCAACTATAAATTTGAATTTTTTGACTTCAGAGGTTGTAACACTTAACCATACAGCTGCACTGACACACTTATTGCATTCAAAAAGTTGGTATAATATTTTGAAAAATATACCCCTATATGGATAGGTCTGGTCTGTTGTTATCATGCAGGAATAGAAAAAAGAATGTGGCCCTGCCTAGGTCATTGAACTAACAGGAATATAACTGAATCATTTTAACTTTCTGGTAGTTTCTACATGAAATCCTATTTTGAGGAAGAAGGATTTTCTGAACATTGTTGTGTCATTTATTTCAAGAGGTGTGACCACCCTAGAGATGGTGCGGAAAATGGAAGACAAGTTCAGAGTTTAATTTGAGGTTGAACTATTTACATTGTAATAACTGTAAATGGAATCCTCTTTTCTTTAAAACCCAACATGAGAGTCAGAGAGGAGGTTTATAAGTGAAAAATGTGCATGCCTGGCGTATAACCAACTTTTCATGAAACTGGTATCAGGGTCATTTGTTCCTCCTAGATATGTTTCTTTGCTACTGTGTGCACATTGTTTTAGGCAAATAGGTTTCTCTAGTTTCAGAGAAATCCACCTCTGATCTCCCCTCCCCCACCTACCCCCATAGCACTCAAGGCTACAATTTCCCCTGAGTTGAGCAAATAAGCTGGGGAACACCTGTCCAGGCCACTGCTGGCAGGAAGCTAGAAGAGCCAGGAGGGAGTCTGTGCTCTTAACCACTTTGCTATTATAATTAGTCCCAAGTTCCTTGTTCTTGGGCCAGGTACTCACCACACGCACACCTACATGTTGGTACAGTGAGTGTGGATTTTATTTCCTAAACTCAGGTGTGTAGGAAATGTAGCTTTAAATTGTTTTTTTAAATTGACTTAATTTTAACTCCTTAATTTTAACCCATCCTACCAGGAGATATTATATGCTGCTTACCAAAGCCATGTTTTAAGTAAGGGATGCAGAAAGGTTAAAAGTAAAATAGTTAAAAAAAGATATATGAACATGAACCAAAGTAAGGTGGTATACCTATACTAATATCAGACAAAATAGATGTTAAGGTAAAAAGTACTACCAGAGATAAATGGGAACATTTAATAATGTTTAAGGGACCAATTCAACAGAAATAATAACCTAATAACATAACCTCCAAAAATATCAAGCAAAGCCTAGCTGAAGTAGAAGTAGAGATTGACAGATCTACAGTTGTAATCGGATTTGTTATAATGAGCAGCTCTTCTAATACAAGTTATTCTAATACAACCATTAGAATCTGCAGACAAAATATATGTTGAGGATATAGAAGAGATGACCAACATTATCTACCAACTCTACCTAATTGAAATTTATAAAACACTCTATACTCAACAACTATATAATACAAATTCCTTTCAAGTAGACATGGAACATTTATTTATCCACATTTATTCATATGCTGGGTTATAAAGCAAGTCCCCAAAATTTCAAAGGATTATAATAGTCACAATATGAAAGCAACCTAGGCATCCATCGATAGCTGAATGAATGAAGAAGACATCTACACACACACACACACACACACACACACACACACACACACACCACACCCCACACCCAAATGGAATATTACCCAATCATAAAAAATAATGAAATCCTGCCATTTGCAACATGGGTGAACCTAGAGCATATTGTGCTAAATGAAATAAGTCCGACAGAGAAAGACAAAACCATATGATCTCACTTATATGTGGAATCTAAAAAAAAACAAAACAAAAAAACTAACAAGACAGAAACAGATTCATACCGTGTTTCCTCGATAATGAGACCTAGCCAGACCATCAGCTCTGATGTGTCTTTTGGATCAAAATTTAATATAAGACTGGTCTTATTTTACTATAAGACCCGGTCTTTATAATATAATATAATAAATATTAATATAATATATAATATAATACCCAGTCTTATTTTACAATAAGACCTGGTCTTATATAATATAATATGGTATAATATATAATATAATATAATATAATATAATATAATATAATATAATATAATATAATATAATACCAGGTCTTATATTAATTTTTGCTCCAAAAGACGCATTAGACCTGATGGTCTGGCCAGGTCTTATTTTTGGGGAACCACGGTAAATACAGAGAACAAACTGATGGTTGCTAGAGGGAAGGATAGAAAGGTGATACGTAAAAAAGGTGAAAGAGAATAAGAGGTACGAGCGTCCAGTTATAAAATAATAAGTCACAGAGATATAAAGTACAGTACAGGGAGTGTAGTCAATAATTTCATAATAACTTTGTATGGTGACAGTTGGTTACTAGACTTATCTTGGTGATCACATCACAAGGCATATAGAGTTGAATCACCATGTTGTACACCTGAAACTAATAATATTATATGGTGATTATACTTTAATGAAAAAAATTCAAAAGATTGAAACCAAGTATGGTATATGCTCCAAGCATAGTGCAATTAAGCTAGACATAAATGCAAAACAATAACTAGAAAACACTCGCTATTTGAAGATTAAGAAATACACTTGTAAATAATCCATGGGCCAAAGAAGAAACCACAATAAAAATTAAAACCATTTTTCCACTGCATGATAATGAAAATACAAAATAAAACCTGTGGGATAAAACTAAAGAAGTGCTTTGAGGAAAGTGTATGGTCTTAAATGAACATGTCTGAAACGAGAAAAGGGTAAGAAAAAGCAAAACTATGACTTACCAAGAGTCTGCTATGTGCTAGGCACTTCATTTTCTGCAATACACTGGGCTTGTTATGGTCAGGCAGTGAAAACCCTGAATTTCTCTAGTCCTATAATTCCCTGTAAATTGAGTGGATTTGATCATGTAGCCAGCCCTGCAGCAATGCCTGTGGTAGGAGGAAGCAGTGTGAACATTGGTATATGTCTGTGTGCCTTAGGCTAGGGGTGGGCACTACCCAGACCCTGTAAAATGAGATTAGGGAAGGGGACAACTCCCAGAGAAAAACCAAGGCTATTTCATGAAGAAGGAGAAATGGATGCTGGGTTAAAAGTCATCGATGGTCACTGGAATTGCATAGAAAATATCATACTCTCTTGTTTAAAGGTAGCTTTCCCCCTCCCCCCGCTTGGATCCCCTTGTAAAACTTATTCTTTAAGCTAAGCGACAGAATTATAAATCCACACTTTTATGCCCCTGGAGAGGCAGAATAAGGAATACAGGGCAAAAGAATAAAAAGCCAGCTGGAGAGAGAGCATATTTCAGGGCCATGCAAATAGAGCAAGAAGCAATTTTCTTGGTGGTAAAGCAGCCAATGGATGAAAACGCTGTACTTAAGTGAACTTTGAGTAACTGCATAAACTAGGGCTGGGTTTTCATTTTGGCAAATAGTACAAAGGACTCAGATATACAAAATTGGCATATCTCCATAGCTGACATGGGACACGAATTGCACAGGTCTAAATTAATTAGGTAGAATTGGAAATTACTGTTTAAAACTCATTATTACAGTAGTTAGTTACATTTAATTTAGCTTTATCCTCAATTGTATACACAGTTCATTCCAATATGTAGATGAAATCAATTTTAAATTGTCCTTTTAAGGTATGTTTTTATTTTCTTTCAAAGCCCTGAGTTAGAGCATTCTTTGGTTATGCTGTGTGTCAATATCTGAATTAGCTAGAAAGAGAATCTGATTCTTCTTGTAAAGAGACAAAGTAGGCAGTGACTCTTATAATCTCTTATGGGAGCCTAAACTCTAGACCAAAGTATCATAACGGAGAGTCAGTCTTTCTGGATGAGGTTTATAGTACTCGTTCATCACTGTTAGTTCACTGCGGTCATAGCATTTGCAAAAGTAACAATAAAAGCTATGGACTCCAAAGGGCAAATGTGTGACCCAATGGTTAGTGTCAGGGAATTTGAGAGAAGAGTTCACTGTGGGCTGGAGAGGACTTCATAAAAGGGGTCCGCGGCCAGGCACCTGAAGGGAAGGTGCCGTAGTCCATTCATGGCAATATAAGCTCTTTCCAGCATGCACCGCAAAGCTCTTCCAGCCTCTACCCATTACCCAGTTCCAAAGCCACTTCCACATTTTGAGATGTTTGTTGCAGTATTACCCCACTGCTCAGTACCGATTTCTGTCTTAGTTGGTTCAGGCTGCTATAACAAAAATAGCACAGACTGGTGGCTTACAAACAACAGAAATGTAGTTCTCATAGGGCTGTAGGCTGGGAAATCCAAGATCAAGGCGCCTGCAGATTCAGTGTCTGGTAAGGTCTTGCTTCCTGGTTCTTAGATGGCCATCTTCTCACTGTATCTTCACATGTTGAAAGCGGGAAACTCAGGTCTCTCCAGCCCCCCTTTAAAGTCACTAATCCCATTCATGAGGGCTCCAGCCTCATGACCTAACCACCTCCCAAAAGGCTTACCTCCAAACACCACTGTATTAGGGGTTAGATTTCAACATGGATTTTGGAGGACATAACCATTCAGTTTATTGCAGGAGGCAAGTCTTAATTAAGAGGAGTGTATGACAATTAAAGATAGAATCATGGAGAAAAATACCACAAAGAGAAGTATGGAGGACCCAGATTTGATGTTAGATACCTCTTGAGGCAGGCTGCTCAGCTCTTCCAATTCTGTTTTTTTTTTTTTTTCAATTTTCCTCTGGAAAATATGAATGGGCCTCCCAAGAAGTATGTCTGCAATACATGACGTTGATTCTCTACCCATGGCTGATTAATCTATTCTGGGTCTTAAGGACTTAGAATGGAAAACTGAGAATCACAGAAATGGGAAATCCTTGAGCTGATTCTCCATACTGATAGATGTACTAGAGAAATGTTTCTCGACCTTTTAAGGAGCCTTTTTAGACATTTTTTTCCCTAACAACTCCCACCACCATGAAAATTTAATACCACATATATACTGTATATCTGTGTATGGATTTTATATCAAACTGTGTGTTATACATAAAAGAGGAAGACTATTTTTGCCCTTCCCCCAGGAATCAGCTTTTGCCCCCTTTAGGGTAATATCACCCCATGCAGAATGTGATTTTTAGAGAGAATATTCCTGATCTCCTCTAGATGGTCCCCCCCCATATCACTATTTCCTTACTTTTCTTAGCCTTGTTTGTTCAACTCTTCATTGAATTTTGTGAGATAGAATCCTCTTTTTAAAAACATTCACTTTCAGTTACTTGTAACCAAAATAACCTACAAAGAAAAGCAAAAAATATCAACTAATCAAAGCTTTAAAGCAATTCTATTATGTTTAAAACACCCAGGATCTACTTCCGGGACTTTGTGTCATAATACTCCTTATCAAATATGTTTTCATATCAGTATCTGCTTTTTGTATGGAAAAAAGGCAGATACTGGTTTTTAATTCAAATTGAAGGCACTCTAAATACCACGTTTAAACCTACATGTTATAGAAAAGGCAACAGGAAATTGCTTTGAATAATGGAAACTATATCTGTGTCTGAATAATTTAAAGATACCAAACCTATTTTCATTTGCATGTTACACATGTATACCAGCCATCCTACAAAATGCTGAACAAGAGAATCAATAGCTGAATTTAATTTTTGCACAGAATTTTAAAAGCTGATAGAAATAGAGGACAGAAGGATCTTATCTCATTTCATGCTCTATTATTATACCATCAAATCAAATCTGAAATTAGTATGTAATTTGTTGTCTATTTAAGATACTTATTTTGAAAGCATGTATTATTTTTTTTTTTTTTGCTTGAAAATTTATTTTAAGTTCCCCTTGATAGGACTCAAGTTATGAGTTTTAGATTAGATTTTCATTTCTGACATTTGGTATATATGTTTTTGTTTTCACTTTTGCTAATAGTGGAAATTAAGGACCCTATGTTTTTTATTGTCCTTATACTTTGTTAACTTATTTCCTGATGGTAAAGCTCTTATTCTCTTTGTGTTATTCTCCTAGAGTTGATGAATCTCTATTGCAGCTTTTAATTCCTATCCCTGTCGCAAGTATATGTATGTATATATCATTTTCTTTACTACTTTCTTATTTTCAATGATATCCTCCTGAAATCTTTAGATTATTTTCCCATTACACCAACTGTTAAACATTTTTTCTCAGTTTAAAGTACTTCTTTATGTTACACTTGTATTATTTTCTCTACTATGTAATTGTTAATAATCACAAAATAGAAAGTAGAATCAAACAGCTTTCCTCTGCATACCTGGTTTTACATTGCTTCTATAGGAGCTTCACATAGTCTGTCTTCAGTAAAACAGGTGGGTTCCAATCCCTCATCAACACAGACATGGAAAGGAAGTGTGGCTGATCCTTACCTTAGGAGGGGGAGCCAATTTAAAAAATAATGTTTAGTAATGTAATAGATTAAAATTAAGCCTTCGTTCATTGAGTGCTTTACAGGGTAGGCTTTTTACATATGATCTATCTTAATCTCAGGACAATGCCAAGATATAAACTTGCAATTTCAACACCTCGCAGGGTCACTTAAAGAAATGGAACCTTACAGAGGTTGTTTGTAAATAAATGTCACAGGGCTGGAGAATGGTTGAAAAAAAAAATCAAATTGAAATAAAATATATGTCTATATAATCCAGAGGCCTAAGCTCTTTCCACTCAGGTAAAGATTTTTGGACATTTTAAAAATATTAACTTTTTAACAAATATCCTGTAAAAGGATAACAGATCCATGTAGATTTATCAAAGAACTTGGGGTGTTTAGGGGGTATACATGTGCCTGGAGCACAATTAGTACTTACTCCTTGTTTGCTTTTGAATGGAAGATCGATGAATGAATGAATAAATGACTGAATGAATCAATGATTTGAAAGATAAACTGTGTAGTGGAGTCTTTTTTGAGGTAGGTAACAAGTCAGGTGGCTTCTTTTTTTGATGTACTTTGCATGCCCATGCAACTGATATTGCAGAGGTGTTTCAGTTGGGTGAAGAAATGCGTGTTTTGTGTAGGTGACTGTAACTTGCCCCCTCCCTCTGTGTCTTGCTTTGGCTCCCACACCAGCCATACTAACAGCCAGGGCACCTGCAGCCTGCAGGCTCAGCAGTTGCTTTAGAGGATGACAGCAGCTGTCAGCTGAGGGCCCAGGGGGTTTCTCTCCACCGGTGATCAGATGGTCTCATCACAAAGAAGGCATTGGAACTTGGTCCACTTCCTGGGCAAAGAAGAGCTCTCTTCTGGTTAGGATGTAATCAAGCTCCCTCTCTAATTAAATTGCACATGGGTGCTTCCAGTTACTTTGAGCTGGTGTCTATTTGTACCCATCAGCACATTGATTGGATGTAGGCTTGAGGGGAAGGGGACCGCATTTCCCATTGAAGAGAGCAGAATGGGAGTCTAAGAGGCATAGAGACAGTGTTCATTTTTATGTTTATTTCACAGACCAAATTGCAAGATTCTGCAGCAGCGAGGAGGACTGGCTAGAGAAGTCGGGAAGAAGATCTGTGAATAGGTAAGTATCTCAGCAATTATTGTGGATCACATAGGTACACTTTCGTTTATGGAGGAGCAGATAGGAACTACGTGTGTATCATGGCTGTCCAGCCCAATTCCCAGAAGAATGGAAGCCTAGCTCTCTTCCTGTATTGTCCTGTTCTGTTTTGTGTTCACTTACATTCAGATTAACGATATTTATACAATATCTACAAGGAGCTAATCCCTGTGCTGGATGATGTTGTGATGACATAAAAGAAAAAAAAAAATCATGAACTACGTGGAATGCACTGGCAGGACATTTTCACATGTATAAAGCTTACATGGCAATGGGAGATGGCGTATGTTGACATGATCATGACACAGGCCGTCGATGACACCTGCAAGCTCTCATGCACTACAAGTTTCATGAGGACAACCACCCTGGAGCTTCACTGCTATAGCCCGAGGACCCAGATAGTACAGAGCTCAAAATAAGGGCTCACGAATTTGTTGAATGAAGGAGAGAATCGGAGCTTAGAGAAAGCAGAGACAGTTAAGAGACTGGGCTCTGGCTTTTCGGTCATGGGTGCGCCCCTCGCTGTGTGCCATTGAGCTGCTTTCTTAATCTCTCCAAGTCTCAGTGTCCCTGTCTGTAAAACAGAGTTAAAATGAATACCATAATATTATGAGAATGGAATGGGATTACATATTGAAGATTAGCGCAGGGCCCGGTTTATATATATTAAAGGCTCAGTACATTTAGCTGTTTTTGGTATTAATCCCCAGAGTGTCAGTTGGGATTAATTTTATTTGTTGATGCTGGATTAAGGAAGATCTGGCATCTACTCCCAGCTCCGCCACTAGCAAGATGTGTGATTTGGGACAAGTCAGTTCCCTTTTCCGGATCTCCAATGCTCATTTATAGAAGAAGGCTGATGTTCTCTGAGACTGCATCCAGCCTTTTCAGCTTGTTGTGGAGCTGCAAAATCTAATGCCTACAGGAGTCAGGCAGGTAATAGTAACAAACCAACTGAGTCAAGTGTGAGAAAAACTTGACTTCAGTGTCTGGGACAATGGAGAGGGTGGAGACTCGGTAAACTGCGTGCTTCTGTTGAATGCTGCCTCGGAGGGTGTGTGCTCTTACCATACATACATTCTGAATTTTTTAGAGAAACTGGAGATCTACCTTTTCTATGAATTCTCACAATTTTGGAAAACAACAACTAAATCAGTTTTGTGTTAATTTGTTTTAAGTATTGTTTGGGGCACTACTTTGTGAGTCAAACAAAATATGTCTGTAGATCACTGGTGTGCTGCTTCTGGTTTGAGTTCAGGAAGATAAGAAACCAGGGTCTGAAAAATGAGAGTCTTCAGGGCAAGTTTTAACAATAGCAGCAATCCTCACTGACCCGGATACAGTGGCTTTCCCTCTGCTTTGCAAGTAAAGCTTTCTAGGGGGGGGTCATCCCATGCCTACCAACCCAGAAAATTACCTGCAGGAAGTAAGAGGACTGAAACTGAATCCTATTCCTAACTGGGTCAGAGTACTGAGGTTCCTCTTTCTCTGTTTTTTTTTTTTTTTTTTTTTTTTTTTCCCCAGCCACTTTCAAGCTGTTTTTAGTTGCTTAAGTATGTTGAGAATGGCCTAAGATTCCTCAGAGGGAACTAAAGCTAACACACACATGTGACAGTTTTCACCTTAAAGCCAACTCTAAATGGAAGATTTTAAATCTGAGAAGGGGGACGACCTCTCAGAATTTCGATGTTGGTGGAAGATGTGGCATAAAGATGTCCCTACCCCCAGGGGTCTTTGATATGCCTTCTGCAAGATGAGAATTAGGAGCCTGGGATTTCCCCACACTGCTGAGAATCACAGTCCTGGGATTGGAAAGATGAAATTCATTAGTCAAGATAGGGCAGGGCCAGTCAGGACTGTGAGACTCCCGGGCTGCTGGTCCAGTAAGAATGTCCTTCTGGAAAGATGGGGTCAATTTCTATAGATGGAAAATTTATCTTGATTCAACTGACTGGCTTCATGTAGGCATCAGGGGAAGTCAAACTGAGCACGATGTGGTCTTTAGTTCATCCAGCAGCCGACCAAATCAATTGATTTTTTTTTTTTTTTTGTAACTGCAGCTTTTCATTTGGCATCATAAAGACACAACCTAAATAAAGCATTAGCCTCTAGAATATGTTTAAATTGAATTTCTGGATACTTTGGCATGTGTCCAGTTTTAAATAAGTTCTGATCTAACTGTATCTAATCTCTAATCAAAGGATCCTAGTCTATGGAACATTCCCGTTAATAATGATACCTTAGACATCCATTAAGTTGGGACATTAATTTTATGGAAATTCTCCAATACATCTCCATTAAAACTTTTTTTCTGGGCAAAATTAGTAATAAAAGCTTTTAATAAATGTCATAAATATCTATGCTCAATCAGACTATTACCCAAATTAAAGCCAGACCAAAATAGAAAATAGTTACTTCTGCTGAAAGTCATGACCTTCAGAAGACATTTTGAAGAGAGAAATCACATACTGTATTATTATTCAAAATATATGTGTTACAAAGAATAATTGGTAGTGGGAGCAAACTACTAATTATTTGACTACTGTGTGAATTCCCTCATTTTGCACACCTAATGTCTCCTGCAATAAATTTTATGGTTTGTCCACATTGTGAAAACAGGTTTTGCAGTGAGGAAGGTCAAAGTTTGAGTCCTATAGTTTTTTTCTGACTAGATCTGAGGTCCTGAGCCAATTATATACCTTTCTTGAGTTTCACTTTCATCATCTTTAAAATGGCTCAGTAATACCTAGTAGGAGTGTGCTGAGAATGAAATGAGATTATGTATGGAGAGCGTCTAGTACTGCACTTGACCCACAAGTGGTGTGAAATGAGTGGAAGCCATTACTGTGAAATCCAGGATTGAGGGCGAATTAGGTGTACGGGTTTTCCTAGGGTGGCAAAGAAGGGTAACAAGGAACAAGCGCTGGCTTTTATTCTCATTGATACATCGAATCAACTACAAACCCTTTCCTGCCGTTCTTTGGCTTTTTCTTCCCCGTACTCTTGGTAATTAACTAAACTAGAAGTGACAATGAGATGTAAATATGTATATGCTCCAGTCCTTTTCTTTCCGTTTAAAGCTTTGGGTGTAGAGTATAATTACCATATGATGTTTGCCTAACTTGACCTGGCCTGTAGAACCACAATAAAGCAAATGCACCACTTCAGAAATGTATGTGGTAGGAGTTTACCTGGAAAAGTGGAAAGACAGGATGTAGAACCAGATTCACACTGGTTTTCTAGCCGGACGGGTGTTCACTTGCATTGGGCCTGTGTTATTTGGCCACCACCTTTGTCCTCAAGTTTCAGGCATCTGGTCCTTGAATCCTTTGTTTTTCAACTTTTGGGCTACCATCTGAGGTTTTTCTAGAGAGATGGTCATATTTTGGAAATACATTAGAAATGATCTAGTCAAGGAATTTTCAAATTGTTTTATAAAGACAGTAGAACTCTTTCTTTAAACAAAATCTTATGAGGAAATGTAAATGAATAAAAGAAAAATTACAATTGGTGAGGTTTTAAGCCAAGATTGGAAGGGATTTTTCCGTTCATCCTTTGTTCTGTCCCTCTGCTGTTTCCAAGAATAATACTTAGAAAACCATTAATTCTAGTTTGATTTTCTCTGGAAATAAATTCTGGGAGGATAATTGATCTGCTCAAGGTCACCTAGTTAATTAATGGAATAGCGAGTCCAGAATAAGTGTACTTACTTGAGGTGCTGCGTGAGGATTATATTTGGAGTTCTTTTGTTGGACTATAACATCAGAGAAGTCTTTTCCCTTTATCCCCAGTACCCTTTCTTACCATGTCCCTAGTGTAATCTCAGGTCAATAATTTTGAATGCAGCGAAAGGTACAGTTTACACAAGTAAATATAGGTATGGAGGTAGTAATATCAACAATGGCCTGACATAGAATAAGTAGTCGAGGCTTTTATTCAGCCTCCCCTTTGTTTTCAATGTCTCTATCTAATCACGCACATTCTGTCTGAACCCAATTCAGGATAGAAAATGTTTTTTTATAGCCTTTTCAGTTATCCAGCACCTTTCTCTGGCTCCTGCTTGCTTTTATGTCTGACTTAAATGTAGCTCTTGGACTCCTGAGAACCCGAAAGTTCTATCACTTGCCTGGCTTTTCAGGTTCTATAGACCCCACTGGCTTGTCTGTGGGCACGTCTGTTCAGGAAGAGTCCTACCTGAATTTGCTCATTCCGTGTTGCAATGTAAAACCAACAAACTCTACCGAGAAGCAAACAAGATTGGATCTGAGCTATTACAAAGTAGAAAACTATAGGAAATTTAGAACATGAAGCTAAGTAAATGGAAAAACTAAAAATCACCCGCAATTTACCATAATTCAACACTTTTAACACTGGGTGTTTCTTCACTCTTCTTTTTCTTCCTTGTTTTTTTCTTTTAATAACAAACACAGACTTAATTTATTAAAAGAGATTCCTACTGTAGAACAATTTGATTTTCACACTCTTCCTTTTATACACGATGCTGTTACAAATACCATGTAGCTGAGTCTTTGCCCATTCCTCTTGGATGTACTCCTGGGTGTTGGCTATCTGGGTCATTGGGCATGCGAAGTTGTAAAGCTTTTGATATCTACAGAGGGTGCCAAAACAAAGTATGTATACGCATTTTAAGAAAGGAAAAACTGTATTAAAATTGTAATACTCAACATATACCGATAACAAAAGATAAATACAAGTCATGTGGATACATTTGTTTGGCACCCCCTGTATTTTCTATTCAGTTTCGATGTTTTTTTTTTTGAGTTAAGGTGTGGTTTATTCAATCTTTTTTAGTAGGCACTCTTTTTTAACTTATTACTAATGCTCTAAGTAATCCTTCTGTTTTATGACATAAACTCCTGTTCTGATTATAGCTTAAAAAACTCAAGTGACATATTGTTTCAAGATGATTATAAATGTGTCTTTCAAGCATAGGGAATGGGAAAAAGAAAACAATTTGAATTATACAACTCTCAGGCCACTTGCATGGTTCTTTTTGTTGCTGTTTATTTTTGTTCTTAATGTTTTTATGGATTGCAATTATTGAACACTTGCACTGTGAGCTGGGGCATTTGCTGACTACTTTACGGTCATTATTTTATTTACTCCTCAAACAACTAAAGATTCCCAGTTGACAGATAGGAAACTGAAGTCCATCAAAATTGCACCTTGCCAAATGTCATCTAGCTAATATGGTTGGCAGAATTGTGTCTTCCAGCATGCCTTTATCCTTACCCCTAGAACCGGTGAATATATGGCAAAAGAGACTCAGCAGATATGCTTAACTGAAGGACCTTCAGATGGAGAGGTTATTTTGGATTATCTGTTAATATAATCATAAGGGTTCTTGTAAGTAGAAGAAGGAGGCAAGGAGTAAGAGGAGCTGTGATGAAGGCAGCAGAGGTCAGAGTGACGTGGTTGCTGAAAGGGGCTATGAGCCAAGCAATACAGGTAGCTTCTAGAAGCTGAAAAGACAAGGAGTCAGCTTCTGCTTTGGAACCTCCAGAAGGAGAAGTAAACTTTCCCAGGATCGTGTAACTAGTGCAGCTGTCACGCAGATGACCCCAGAGCCTGTGTTCTTTTCATTTTCAACATGCTGCCTTCCCAGACGTTTCAACTATTTATAGAGAATAAAGAATGATTTTAGCCAAAGCTGTGCTTAAAACAAAGTTCTGAACTCTTTGGGTGAAACTGGTTTGCATAGCAAGACTTTGCTTCCCATACCCGTGGAAGCTGCTCTGTTCCTTAGAAATGTAACGGCGAGAGTGATGGCACAACTGTCGAGCTATCTTGCTGAAGTGACGAGTGGATAAGATTGGCATTCTGAGTCTTCCTGGCTGATTTTAATTGTTCTTTTGGTTGGCGTGCATACAACTTTTGTTCTAAAGTTGATCATGATAGCCTTCTATTGCCCCTTTTATTTCCATGAGAGATATATCTACATTTAAAAAAATTCCATTACATACACATCTGTGGTTACTCTCTTATTTTTCTAAATGTAATTATCCAGCTAGGCTAAATTATGGAAAAGAAATTATAAAAATCTTTTCCTGCCAACAATCTGAATCTGGCCAGCACATTCTTGGTGGTTTACATGCTGGGTATAGTTTCTCTTTATTCTTTTTTCTCCCCTGCCCTCCCCCCGGAACCCTTTTAAACTCTAACATACTTTTTAGTGGAACTGACATTTCTTAAGGTGGTTCCTTGAGGAGAGCCGCCGACTGGTGTATTCGTTGTATATACTGTGTAGGGTTAGGTATATTTTAACTTTCATATTAATTTTGAATTATCGTTACATAGAAAACAAAAGCATATATGGTAGCTTTTATAAATTATGAGTTACGTGCAGAATGAAGTCATATTTAAAATCATAACTGGGATTTGAAATGTGGTATTAATTAGCCTATGTAATACATAATCAATCTATTTTTAGTGAGAATAAAAATAATTGCAACAATTCTTAAGAAAGTTGGCTGAAGCTAAAAGGAGTTTAGGTAGAACCCTGGCAATTAAAGAATAAGAGACTCTAAATGGTTTTGAGTTACTCATTTTTGCTTGGTCACGGACCCTTAGAGCGCTCTTTTCCCGCATGCATCATTGGCAGAAGTATAAGCTGGTCTAGGGTTCCTGGAGTGTAACTGACAATGGTAAGTAAACGTAACTGCACGATTACTTTATACCTCAGAAGTTACACTCCTGATGAGACACCTAGAAACGCTTGAGAAAGTTCACAAGAGCTAAATACAAGGATGCAGCCTGTTTGCTGTTTGTTCTACCGAGAGTTGGAAGTAATATGAGTGTTCGTCATTGGAGGAATGGCTTTGTAAAATTTGTTCTATGCTTCTGATGGAACACAATGGTCAGAAACCATGTGCTGTATTTCCACACAGCAACATGGAGACCTGGAAAATCATTCTGAGTGGAAAAAAAGCAACTAGAAAGTATGTGGTCTAAAGAAAGACATACTCAGTAGCAAGGAGAAGGCTTCATCGTTCACTCACCCTTCACAAGGAAGAAGGTGCTGATGCCAGTTGGCCTCGGGTGGAATCCGGCTCTTCTAGGCTGTGATTTCCTTCTAGCGCTGGGACTCTGATCAAGTGATGTAACCCCTCTCGGCTCCGTGTCTTGCATGGTAGAATGAGCCTCCTCCTAGGACTGACTTCTCAGGGCGTAATGAGGCTTAAGTGAGTCGATACATGTGAAGTGCTTAGAACAATGCCTGGCCCGTCATAAATACCACATGATTAAGAGCTACTGCGATTCGCTCTGAGCTATACACAGTGCTTTTATCATCCCAACAGGAATGGGGGAACCGGAAAAACAAAAGTAGATATGGAGCTAGGAACTAGGGCCACGTAGTTGAAGATTCTGCAGACTTTGGGATTGTCACGACATAGCAAGGTATTCAAGCAAATTTGGCAGTAACTTTTCTTTGATTGTGGAGATAAGTTTAACACTGAGCAGAACACACAACTTGGAACTGAATCTTACCAGCTGACTGGAGTGTATGGTAAAATATTTCTTTGGGTTTTATAGAAACTAGCAGCCACCCATTTCTGCTTCCTGGCTGCATCCACACCCCTGGTCCTCTGAAGTCAAAGCTTGTGTGTCACCAGGACTTTGCTCCTAGGTTCCTGGTACCCAAGGAAGTCATGCAGAGGCAGCAAAAGAAGGTGAATGCTTGGGAGGACCTAGAAACACTGAAAAGAGTATCCTATTCTTGGACTCATATCCCAAAGGTAGGTTTATAGACCTTCATCAGTTATGGCCTAAAGAGATTGCAATCATTTCTACTCAGGTACAAAGAGCCACAGAAGGGTCCCCTCCTGCATTCTCTCAGCATGTTCTAATTTTTAGGCTTGGCAAGAATGGTGCACTCAACAGTCCTCCACCCACATGGCAAACTGTACCATCCTGCACAAACAAATTGTAGCAGTAAATAGGCCTCTATTCAAAGTACAGAGGTCCTTTTATCTCCTCCCTCGTTCTTGGGAGTGGCTGGCTCTAAAATGTCCTTGGGGGTTAGTTTGCCTCCATTTCAGCCGAAGCACAGCACTGAAATATTTACTGGCCTTAGTTTTTCTGTTTTGTTTTCCCCTTTACCCTAAACCAATGGTTCTCCAACTTGGTGGCACATTAGAATTATTTGGGAGCTTTAAAAAGTACTGATGCCTGGGTCCACTAATAGAGATTCGGATTTAAAGGGCCTGAGGTGGGACCTCGCATCAGGATTTGTTTTAAAGCAGGCTGCTGCAGTAAGTATGAGAACCACTGCCTTAAATAGTGACTCCTGTGAGCTTCTCAATGGCAGTAACTGTGGTTTTATTTGCATCCTAATTTAAAAGGTAGTGTACCCTTGCACACAGGTCACTGAAGGTGAGCAGGCACACAGAGAACCATCCTCTAAGAGCCCCATGTTAACCCGCTGAGCTGCTAGGAACTTTGGCAATTTTTACAAAGTTCAATGTTCCCATTGTCGACATAAGAAGTGTCCAAACCTCTAGAGAATTTTTATGAGTTTATTTGAGCGAAACTGATGACATTTGCTAGGAGGTGAAATCTCAATGGATTGAGAAGATGCTCCAGAGAATGGAAGTTTTGCAGCTTGTTTTATACATTAGAATGAAAGGAGGAGAGATAAGGAGAGTTAGATGAAATCCATTGGTGGTAGGTTAAGGGGGTCAGGAGAAAGCAAAGCAGGGGACTCTCTGGGACTGGATAAAAAGTAAAAGGGGGAGATACATCCTTCTTTTACAGTGGTAGGCACAGGATAGTTCATAATTAACATTTACAACACACAGAGATGGCGTGTGGGGAACAAGGTGACAATGAGGGGTTCTGTGGTCTGTGCTCTGGTGCCAGAGGTTGTTCCCTGAGGGGTAGGAAAGGAAAATTACTCTGACATTTGAAAGATAAGTTATGCTAGATACATAAGAACAGTGGACAAGGCTCACTTAAGGTAAAGACTGACCTTTGTCAAAGAAGCTACAGGTCTAGGATGCGAGTACTGCCACCTCCTGCTTTCAGTTAGGAATTTTTATGGTCCGATCATCCCATATGGTTACTTTTTATGCTCGGTCTTTGAATTTGTGGGTCCTGCCATGCTGGCATCCCCTGAGCTTTTCAGGTTTAGTATGTGTCCCCCTTTTCGTTTACACCACCACTGGGGACTGAGGAGACAGGATGAATTGCTGGATCTTGGAGTTCCTTTTGAGGTACAAATAATAGTGATGGACCCTGAATCCTAAGAAAGTCTAGCCAGTCCTTAATTGCATGACTTATTGTTTCCATTAAAACTGTTCAGAAAAGATCTTAATGGAAGTTTTCCCTGAGAAGGAAAAATATTCCTTTGCTTTTTGTCTACAGATAAAAATTACAATGGGTATAAAATTATATGTATATTATATTTACATATATTATATTTACACACCCACACCCACACCCCTCCGCCCCCCACACACTTCATACACATTTTATTGAAGCAGAGATCAGGAACAAAGGCCTGAAGTGGGTGGAGGCCACATTTCTGTTTATTCCTTGTAATACATTTTATTTTTCAAGGAGGAAGTTTTTAAAAATCAAACAAACTAGAGGCTATTGCAGGATCAGTTGGAGTTGTGGAGGTGGTTAAAACCTTCTGGGTGATCTTCATAGGTTCCGGTGAACTGTTGCAAGCAGTTGAGTTTATGTAGATTTCATTTAGAAAATTACTTTTCTTTTATTGTTTTTATTTTCCTGATCTGCTATGTTCACATACTACTCCATCTGCCGAAGGTCGTGGACCCACGCGGGTGCCAGCAAGACTTCCCTTGAGGAGCCAAGTTACTGATGTCTTTGCAGGAGGTGCCCTGCCTCTGTCCCTGCAAAGTCAGTTACTGGAACTAACACCAGAATCACTATTTTGTCATTCAGCCGCCCACAAATACTGCTGCAATTTCCAAAAATTGTGTGGGGGCCTCGTCAGTCATTGGTAGCCCTGTGTGGTATGTAGTACCCATCTCGTGTTAAGTGTACACCCCAGGAAATCCAGAGGTACGGGATGGAGAGATTTTGCACCTCGGCAGGTGCTGTGCAAACACTTTTCAGTCGTATCCAAACTCCTTATAGTAGATGTTACCGGAATGGGTTACCCATTAACCATAATGGATTGTGGATTTTCAGCATCACTAAATAGATCTGCATTGGTAAGACAAGGCTTTTTTTTTTTTTTATCATAGGAGCATTAAAAAACATCAGAGTATATGATCTGGGATGAGCAGATACACCATTGAGAAATGGGACTTACTCTCAAACCAGAAAGATTCTATATCTTCTGAAATGAATATTCTTCCCATCTATAGAAACCAATTTCCTCTTAAATGTTATTTCTATACTTTAGATGGGTAAACAGCATCTCCCCTATCCAGGCAAAGAGTGCTGACAGATTAAATAATGCACATCATCTCATGCTTAATTCCATGTTTAATATGATAGCTATTAATATAGACCAATAGTTGTTTCAAACACACATCAGTCTTGCGTTTAAAATAAAATACCATTTGGAGCAAGGTTTTATAAAATTATAGAACTGAGAAATACTTGGGATATTACTCTGTCTGGCCTAGCTTAATCGCCTTAAAATCTGCTCTAACAATGGACTCTACAGATCTGTGCTTAAGTGGAGCAGCCTTGTAGACGCTCTACATTCCAGGAGTCAGTTCCACTGCTATCCTGTGTCACCTGCTCCTACGACACAGTCGTTTTTCCCCCGTCTAAGTCAATACCTTTTACTTGTTGTCTGGCTCATTTTCCTAGAGCTTTAGCTTTATGGATTGACTCTCTACCTTTCAATAGCTTCCAGCCCGGGGCCTCCTTTTCTGGCTTCTGAGCTAATTACTTACCCCTGGAGTTAATTATTTTCTTCACAGCGAGAAAGAAAAGTGCAGCCCCTGACTGCTGTCAGCTTGGAGCTGTCTGGCTCTAATGGCTAGACCATGGAGTTCTGTGAGACGTAAACAATTTCACAGAATATCAGTATCAGACAGTGCTACTCTCTGGTCATGGATGGAGCACTACACAAACAAAACCACTCTGTAAACAGGTCTGCACACAGCCGAAAACAAGAGCACTGTCCAAACCAATACGGACAAACATTCCCATTCTGAGGCTCATGTGAGTGACTGCTGCTTCTTTACCAATTGTAGCTTTAGTCCAGCCCTGTTTCTCCTGTCTACTAGTAAAAAAAAAACACACAAAGATACTCAATGATAGAATTATCTTTGCTTTCTGATAGCACCCAATGCAATACGAAACCATGCTTCCTTGAGCCTTCCTGAAAAGCTCCAATCTTAATACAAGCTCATCCTAAAATGCCTCTCACTGAGATACCCATCCCCTGGTTCTCCATGGTGTGGGGTCTGTCATTGCAAAGGGCCAGGAAACCTAATTCTGTTGAATGTCAGTGTATTTCTGGGGGTTTGTGGCGAGGGAGACTATCTCCACGAAATATTCATTTAAGGACAACAGCTCTCTTGACATGATCTACAACCTCCCAAATACCCAGTACCAGCCTCCTAGGCAGCCCCACCAGGTTGGCTCTGTCCTGTGAGCAGACTAGAGCAATATAACTGAATTCCTTCAACTTTCAGATTCAAAACAAAACACCAACAAAAACCAAACCACCAAAAACAACAAGAAAAGTTGTGATTTTTCCACTTTAAGAGCATTAGGTCGTTAGTGGCAGAGCTGTGATTAACATTCAGTTTTCTCACGCCTGGTTTGGTCCCTTTTCTGCTCTGCAGTGCTCTTCAAAGCACTGTGACTCCTCAGTATTATGCACCTTTGAGCACTAAATTCCATTTACTCTCCATATCTACTGAATTGAGTTTGGTTTCCACTGTCCCCTTAGAAAACACTTTAACCTTCACATGCTGGGCTTTGTCCAATATTTGGACTACCTATAAGTCACTTTTAGATTTGATTGTAAACGTTCCTATGGGTACTTTTGGTGGGGGCATTAATTTCTTAGGTGTGAGAATCTTATTTAGTGGCAAACTCTTGTCAAAGCTGTTCTTTTCTTTTCTGCTCAGATTGGTAGTTAGCTCTGCACAGCAGCTAACCAAAAAGAGGTTTTTAATTTTTTTTTTTTTAAATCTCTCACCTTCCACAGTTCAAGGAGAGAAACCTTCAGAAAGGAAAAACTGAAACAAAAATTAAAAACTCCCTTACCTACATTCACTGTGTCATTTTCCTTGAAGAAATGGCTGCTGTGAGACAGGCTTCTCCCAGATACTATTCCTTGCTCCAGCATTTTTACTTCCCGTTATTTTATCCTCTCTACATTGTCTATTCTGAAGAAGAATTATTTTAAATACATTGTAATTGTGCCATCTGAATTTATATCAGAGCCACATTGCCTCTTGAAAGGACTTTCTTAAAAAATATACATTTGAAGAGACAGAAGAGTTTGTTTATTAAGAGCCTGAAAATAAAGCCAAGGAGTTTTTAAATAGAAAGAAAACTGCACCCCACTATCAGAATAAAACTAGTTTCATTAGTTTTGTATTACAAGTGAACATTTTCAACGTATTTATGACAGTGAGTAGGTACTAATTGACATCCTGTTTCTCCATTTAACATTATATAATAAAGGTAGTCCAATGTTATCAGATGTTTGCATTATATATAATGTCAAAGAAGCAGAATATTACATTGTGTTAATGTAGCATAAACCTATTTTGGACATTTACTTCTTTCCCAATGTTGAGGGTTTGTTATGGGGGGGGGGTGCGGTTTGGTCGTATAGACAAGTCTGCAGTAAATATCTTTGCGCACATAGTTATTTGCTTTTTCTGAATTCCTTTTGAAAGTTAATTCTTGGAACTTGGATGACAGTGTTGCTACACATTAGAGACTGGGAACATCTCGATGGCTCTGCTTGTGTCACCACATTGCTTACCAAACGGTGATCGGCCACCAGCTGCGAGTGTACTAGCACCGCTGAAACCTCATCAGGATTTCACGTTACCATCAAAACTATTTGCCCCTTGATTTTTGAACTGTAAAATGACACCTCTGTTTACTTTATTTTTTCCATTATAAGGGAAAATTATCTTTTATTGTCTATGCTACTCTTTGCGATGGTAATTTCAGATTTTCCTGCTGACCTAAGGTAAATAGCTTATTTCTTTTTTGCTCCATGTCTAGAGTTGTGCACTATGATAGGCTTATTCTCGGGCTGGAAAAAAGCCAGATTTCTCTGGGACTTGGGAAAATGAGAAGCAGAGTGAGAAGTACAGAGGGTGTAGTCTTTGTCTGATAAAGGAATGGGGGGGCCCTTCTAATATGCTTTTTTGTACCCAGAAAGACCTAATCTACCTTCCTAGCTTTTATGGGTATTTCAATTTTTCATTCTACAATAATTTTTTTCTCTGGTTTTCTTTGGCTATAATATTTATACTGGGCAGTTGCCTTGCCTTCATAAGTTGGGAATAGTGTATATGTAGCTTAGCAGACTTTCTTTTTATTTGAAAGGAGGCCAAAAGAAAAATTTCCTTTTGCCAAAGCAAGTGGGAGTAAGCTTTTATTGGAAGAGAAGTTGCACTTACTGTGAAAAGCCTACATTGTATTTTCTACATATTTAACAATGTTCCCTTTTAGTTGGGAAGAGCAGGATGGTTCTTTTCTTAGAAAAATCAACCATCTTTGAAATGATGATACGTGGTCTCTGGATAATACGCTTTGCTTTCTAACTGAAAATCAAGATTATGTGGACAATGGAATAAACAATTTATTTTAATTTTTATTAAATGTATTGGGTTGACATTGGTTAAAACATTGTATAAGTTTGAAATGTACAATTCTATCATATATCATCTGTACATTGCATTGTGTGCTCACCACCCAAAGTCTAGTCTCCTTCCATCCCCATATATTTGATCCCCTTTACCCTCATTTACCACTCCCCTCACCCCCTTACCCTTTGGTAACCACTAAACTATTGTCTGTGCCTATGAGTTTGTTTTATAAGTAATACTGGGTGTTTCAGAAAATCTAGATCTTCTGTCACTATAACATTGGCTATCTACGTGCAATCTTTCAAGTAGATCCGTAAAAAAAAAATTGTAACTTTTTTCCATAGTTAGACTTATTCTCAGTGTTGTTGATGGTGGAATGGGAAACTTGAGCTCATCAATTAAAGATGACTCAATCTATGGCATTTCTAATCATTTCTTCCAACTAGTTATTTGAAGGTTCAAACTCCCAATTAGAGCCATTCTTCTTTCTTTTAAGAGGTCTCCTATCCCTTTGCTTCATCCCAATGACACATAGTACCAGAAAAAGTTTATATGGGCTATAGGGGAGCAGGTGGTGGTGGTGGTGGTGGTGGTGGTTCTTCTGGGTCCTTGCTGGATTTCTCCAAGAGTTTCTTTATTCCCTCTGGTCACTGGCATCCTATTCTAATGCCTGCTGAGCTTAGCTGGACTCATCTGGTCTTCGGGCACCACATTGGCCCATGTTGCTAAAGACCACCATCCATGCCGTGGCATATGTATGATCTCAGTATTTCCATGGTGGCCTACCAGTCTCCATAGCACCCCTCCCCACCAGGGCTTTCTGAGACTTCTGGGCCTCCAGATGCCACACTCAGCCACAAAAAGCTATCTGGAGACCCACCTCACCATTTGGCTTCAAGCCCTTGTCTTCTAGAGGAAGCTCATGCTTTCTATAGTGTGTGCCCAGAAAAACAAGAATCAGGCCCCCTTCCTAGTGGGGATCATCAAATCTAGTCCGAAAGCTTCTACCACTTTCTCCCTACCCCAGGTTTATCCCTAAGGTAAAACACCTCACCTGGGTATGACCTCTTGCTTCTCCTTTTGTCGCTCTCCTCTCATGACCTTCTCCCTAGTGTTACAGACTCTGTCCTTATTCGTTAAGCCCAGTACTTTGTCTAGTGCGAAGTGCAGAGCACAGGCATCAACGTAAGTATAATGAAATTGGATAAAATGAAGGCATACCGATGTGATACTTTGTTTGGTTTCCAGATAAATCATCCAGTGTAGGAAGAGAAAAAAATAAATAAAGGGAGCAAGCGTGACACTCACCCAGAGTGATAAACTGAGAAATGAAGTACAAGTCTGCATTACATTTCAAAGCAAATTGGCAAGACATATGGGTTGCAAGCATATTTTTTAAGGTCTATGATTCTTTGGTGAAATTTTCAGAGGTTACCCTAGTCTATAGTGGTCTCTTCCTTCCCGGAACTCCTGTGTCTCATATTAACTTCTTTTGTTTGGTATTGGTTTCCTGTCTTATGCTATAAACTGTATCTTCAAATGTTCATGTTTGATCAGGTTGATCAGAGGCTCTTTGAGTGAGATTATTCCTTGGGCTCTCTTACGTCTTTCTTTCATGCAGATCTGGGAATCAGCTCATCCCCCTTACCTAACATCCCCCTTGTATTCTGAGGTGAGGCTGTAGGAGCTTCACATGAAGCCTCAGGGATCATCCTCATCCTCAAGCCCCTCCTCCTCACCACTTTGCTTGGGGCCTCTGACTCCTGTCTTGTTACTCTCTGGTTTCTTCTTGCCTTTTTTGCTTCCTCAGGCTGAGGTTTTGGTTTCATAGCCTTCTCACTCACTTCTAGTCTCCAGCTTTGCCCTGAGTGTTTGTCTTGTCCTCAGTTAGATTCTTCCATAAGGACGGGACTACATCTTATTTTCTTTTGCATATCTCTCCCTGTCAAGTCCTACATGGTGTTTAAACGCCACAAACTTTTGTTTTTTGGTGGATTATAGACAGCGGGAGCTTGCGAATGCCAGACTTGCTCATCTAAACCTTTGGAGCAATGTGCTCTCAAGAGCTGTGGAGAGGAAATGGGATCCACTGCCTCTGGGCAAATCGTTAGATATTTTCCTTTAATTTGCCTTTGCTTCTTCCAAGGGGAAAATGAGGTGAATAAATGGCCTCCATCAACCATACTGGTGTAGTTTGATGCAAAATGGAATGTGCTAACTTTAGTCATGTTTTGAGCTTCTTAGAGGTGTGTGCCATGTAAGAAGTATATGGATGCAATCAGGAACATTTAAAAAAATCTCATGAGGATTTATTTTTCAAAAACTATACTCTTCCTTCCCCTCATAAACCTTCATTAAAGCATGTACTTATTAATCTTCCCCAGGGAAATGTTTCCATGACAAGAGTGAAGCTGCCGTTTGGCACACCCGCTATTTCTTCTCTCTTATCTCTGCTTCTCTTTCACATACCACACATTACCTGATAAGCGCTATTTATCCTCCCAACATACCTTTACTGAGCACTTAGTCTGTGTGAAGCACTGTGCCAGGCTCTGAGGACACAATGAATAAAAATAGTGTCTCTGGTCGTTAAGGGAGACAGACAGACCTGTATTCATTCATTCATTCATTCATTCATTCAACAAATATTTATAGAGTTGGCTATCCCAGGCACTCTTCTAGATTCTGAGATATAGCGGTAAATAATTAATATAATCAACTCCTTTAATTCTCTGGGACAGATGCTGAAATACAGACATGTGCAGGATTCGGTGAGAACAATTTCCCAGGGGAGCAGTGCTGGGACTGTGTCTCCAAGGATGTACATGACAAGAAATAATAGAAGTGGAGGAGAAGATAAATGAACTTGTATGGGTCATGGCCACTGGAGTTCCATATAATTCTAAAAGAGAAGAGAGATGGGACATGCAACAGATTAAAGAATGGGAGTCTGTGGGCAGGATGGATTGATTGTTTTATGAATATAAAACACATACCTAATAATATGAAAACAAACAAACATTTATCTGGTTGAAGCTTCCTACTCAAAGATTTGACCCACTGTGGGGTGTGAGAAAGCTTTGCCTGCTCTGTTTACAGGAGGCATTTGATGCTTATTATCCAGTCTTTCTGTGGGAGCAACTGTTGCAGGATTGGAAAACTCTTTGCATTAAAAGCAGCAGCTGCGCAGTATGGTATTTCTGCATTTTTCTCATAGGCAGAGGGCGTTTTATTATTTCAAGATGCACGCAAAGTATTATCAGAAGGCATAGGAGCTTGGGAGTTACCAAAATTTCAGATGATTCGCAAGCGGGCTGTTACAGACCGTGACATCTTGATTTAACACTCCCCTGGCTAAGAAACAAACACTGCAATTTAAAAAACTGTACCCATGACTATGTTCGAGTGACTTTTGAACCATTTGTATGTAATTTAGGATTTATTGCATTTCTTTGAACATTCATATATAATTCTTAAAGCTTAAGAGTTGCTCTATGAATGATCAAATATTTATATAATTTTTTTCCAAATGTATTTATTATTTACTGTATAGTCTATGAAATATTTACACTGATTTTTAAAGAAAAATATACATTATTTACATTGCCTTGAATTTTCTCTTGGTGCAGGTGAAATGACAGCATAGAAGGTTGGAAGCCCCCCAAGGATGCCTCTCAGTAACCACATGAGGCTCTGTCCCTCAGGAAAACACCTGGCAATGGAATTATGTAATTAAAGCCTAGGTTAGGACCACCCGAATTTCCTTGGAGCCCATACTTCCTCTTAGTTCTTGGGTCTCAAATAGCAGGAGGGAAAGTTGGAACAGTTTCTACCAACTTTCTCCTCATCCTCCCAGGTTCCCAGGTGCTTTTCGCTATAGGATGAACAGCACCTTGATTTTCTCTCTGGGACCCAAAACATGCCCAGCTGCAGAATGAATGATTCTTTTCTAGAAAGTAGAGTAGACTTGTGGTCCCCAGGCCCAATTTATAGTTATTAAAGTAGAACTGTGTTAAACTAAATAGTCACCAAAAAAACATAGTTGAATAGGACCCTGAAGTCAACAGTTAGATTTCTTTCAAGGTAGACCCTAAGTGTAACTGATGACAAATCCCAGAAACCAGGCATGGTGGAGATTAATAGCAGCTGTAAATAAGGCTGATGTAGGTCATGTGACACAGAGAAGCACAGAGGTAAGATCTTATTTTCAGAAAAGAGGGTTTAAGAGTGGTCTTAAGACTGTTAGGACATCATTTTTGTGAAATTGATTAGTCATGTGAACATCTGCTTAAGAACTCATATGACTATTTGTTCCTCAAATAATATTTCTAATGCCATTCAGATACCTATAAAATAATTTTGTTTGTCCCAAAGAGGATGTGGACCTCCGAGAGAAAGTTGCATGACAAGTGTGGAGAAAGTAGAGCAATTCATAGAATTCGAAGAACAATCCACTTTGTTTTGCTGAATTATGTGCTAGTGGTAGGCCTGGAAATGGATTCTCGGCCTCCACCTTATCGCAGGAGGTTCTGAACAGGTAAATCTAAGATGCTGATTGGTAATCTGTGTTTTTAAAAGTATGCTTGTTGATTCTGATCGTCAGCAAAGTGCTGGAATCTTAGGAGGAAAACCTTATTTATGTATTTCTTTGTTGGAACATACTTGGATGATGCTCAGTCAAGTAGAAAATACTTATTTTGTGTCCAGGCCTATGACTGGTGTATGGGGATAAAAAGAAGGGTAAGACTTTGCTCCTTCTCCTCAAAGACTTTACATTCTAGTCAAGAAGACAAAACCAACATATGTATGTTAGTCAGGATAGCTGCAGTAACAAACAGCCCTCTTTCCCAGCCTCAGAAACTGAAAACAAGGTTTATTTCTCATTAAGCTACAGACACTGCAGGGGATTCTGCTCATTATCATCACTCAGATCTAGGCTTATAGCGCCCTTATCTCAACAAATGCTTCTAAGACCAATGATTGGGGCTGGGAAAAGAGCTCTAAAGAGTCTCTCACCAGCAATAAATGCCGTTGTCTCAAAGTGATATGTCATTCCCATCTATACACTGCTCATTAGCCAGGTTACTCATGTGGGCTCCCCCTAACTGTGGGCTCCCCCTATCTGAAACAGCAAAAGATTTGGGAGTGTACAATTCTCCTCTGCGCCTAAAAGGAAAACTGATTATTGACATAGTCTGAAGGGTGCTATATATACATACTAAGTGCTAAGAGTATATATGTAAAACACACAATGGTACATGTTTATAATATGTATATATACACACACACACACATATATATGATGAATATAAGTTTAAGATATATCTATATATACACACTCACTGGGGGTGCCAAAAAATGTATACAAGTGGACACTTTGATCAACGTTGCTCAAGTAGTAGTTTTCCTTTCTCATAAGTGTTTGGATGCTGATGGTAACCACTTTGAGCACCTCTTGTAATTGCAGAAGTGAAATGTGACTTGTATTCATCTTTTGTTATTGGTATATATTGAATATTATAATTTTAATATAGTTTTCCTTTCTTAAAATGTATACATTTTTTGGCACCCTCTGTGTGTGTGTGTGTGTGTGTGTGTGTGTGTGTGTGTGTGTGTATGTGTGTTTATATATATATCTTAAATTTATATCCATCATATATATTATATATTATCCAAATATTATATATGCTATATATAATATATGTATTATATGTGTGTGTGTGTGTGTGTGTGTGTGTGTGTGTATATATATGTATATAAAATCAAGTGAAGAGTTAAATCTATACAAGAGAGAACGGTAAAGGGAGAAACTATCTAGGAAAGATATACGGTGAACTTGGCCTTTATTGGTAGGTAGGATACACAGAATAACAATAGCAACAGTATGTATTTGTCATGAAGTATATGCCATGTAGTCCCAGAAATGGGGCAAAGAACAATAACTCATAGTCTAATTTCATTATAGCACCTCTCTGAGACTGATGCTATTTTTTATACCCATTTTATAGATGAGGAAATTGAGGTTTCAGGAAAGTGAAGTAAGTTTTCCAAGTTCTCAGAGCTAATGAACAATGGAGCCAGGATTTGAACCCAGAGGGTAGTAGGTTATTTAGAGGATAGAGAAAATGTGAGTAAAAGCAAGACAACGGAATGAGCATGGCATATTTGTGGTACAAGGAGGAGACCACCCTGACTCAAGCACCAAGGTGGTCTGTAGTGAGCAGAGGGCTAATGGTAACTTTATTTCCAGTTCTACTTATACTACAAGCAAATTTCCAAGATCTTTAGGGAAGTAAGTATGCTTGTGGTCTTCAAAGAAATAAAATAAGACTACTGCCCTTGGAAAATAACTTTTGACTTTTGGAGATTTGACCTTTAGTTTCTAACACACTTTAAGGTATTGCCGACCTTTGGGATTACGCAGAATTTACTCCTGTCACTGATTTATAAACCTCCTCTTCCCTTGTCAAACTTTGATGGAAATGAGAATGACTAAAACTGATGTATGTAGAAATTCAGATTCCTGGTTCCTTTTTTTTCAAGAGAACATCATGAAACTTATTTGTGAATGGAAACAGATTTGAGTGATGGACACATATGGCAATTTGGAACAGTGAAAACGGCCATGTCCATCAATTTTTGAAATATTTACAGAGAATGATGTTTACTGATGTGGTGGTAAATTGGAGTCCCTGCTGACTCGACATGTGTGTGAGTTCTCCAGCCCTGAATTACTGGGCACCTGAATTACTGGCTGTTTCTTTTCACACAGAGAGGAGGAAATTGAGGGCAGGACCAGCATACTTCAGATTAAATAAAGTAGCACAACACAATAAAATTCTCGAAAGGAGACCAAAAAATTCCCAAGAACAAATACTAATAATTCAGAAAAGTTAACTCTTGAAAAATATGGATATTAAAAGTCAAAGGATTGACTTCAGTTATTAATGATAATAATGCTAACATTTACTTAATTCTTATTATATGTTAGGCCCTTGGCTAAGCAACTTGGTAGGCATTTTCTTATTTAATTGTCATACAACTCTATGAGGCAGGTGATAGGCCTATTGTAAAGATGAAGAAATTAGGACTTTGAAGGAAAAGTAACTTGCTCAAGGTAATAGAACAAAGAAATAATTAGGTTAATTTTATGTTTCAGTTTTTCCCTTTAAAAATAAACCTTCCAAAATAATTCACTTATTCAGCCCATATTTATTATGTTCCTTGTATGTGCCAGAGGTTATGCAGGGCTTCCAGATGGATAGATGAGTAAGACATAGTTCTGTACTTCAGGGGAACACAAATAAACAGGTGATGATAATAAATTAACCTAAGCAGAATGAGAGGCCCATATACAAGGTCTCAAAAGAAGAGGGGAAGTCTTCCAGAAGGACAGTGTTACAGGATTAGATATTAGCCAGGGAAAGCCAGGGAAGGGGCTTCTAGGCAGATCGGAGGACCAAAGCAAAGACCCAGAAAGGGCGACAATTTGGGGTATGTAGGGTCCCCAAAGAGCAACCTTTTGCTTTAGTACATGAAAGGTCAAGGAGTGACAAGAAACACAGAGTTGAGCCCAGCTCCCAGGTGTCCTGTGTGCCCTGTTAAAGCCCTTGGCACTTATGCTGGGAGTGAGACAGCCTCTCAGGGATTTAAGACAGGGGTAACCTTAGTGTTCAAGGTCAAGGGCTACAGATGTGAGTGGGTGAGGGACAATATTTGGAATTTCCTGATCACTGTCTTGAACAATCTGTCCTTTCTCTTGCTCTATGGTGTTTGAATAATATCAGTATTGACACTCCCTCCTTTCCCTCAAAAACAGGGCGTGTGTCATCTTCCCTTTGTGCTTTCTTGCCATAGCCATGAGAACATGCCTGAGGGAAAACACTGCATTTGCTTGTAATGTCACATCCTGATGTAGGAGAGTGAGTGGAGCAGTTGTGGGGCAGGGCGTGGAGGGAGGAAGCTTGGTTGTGGTTATGACAATCCTAACGAGCAATGCTGCCTTTTTGTGGTAGCAAGGTACCCATTGTCTATTGGCACAATGAAATTCAATGCAGGATTAACGACAAGATTGATGAGAAGGGGCCATTTCTAAACCCAAAATATATTCTGCGAAGTCACTCATATTTGTTATATCAAGAAAGAAGTGTGGCAATGCTTTCTATCAGGATTCAAGGGCTGTAGAGTACAGCATGTCCAAGAAAGAAGGAAGCCACTGATACATATCCTTTTCATGAGAGAACACAGTTTTTCATCCCTAAATGAGCTTTTTTTTCTTTTTTCTTTTTCATACAAGTATAACAAAAGGCTTAGTGAGTTTGCAAAGAAAAATCATTGTCTTACACTTGCTCCGCAAGGTCAACACAGACCATTTCTGGAAACTGGTCCTGAATGAACTTAGGATAATCAAATGCAAATTTGCTAGAATGTAGACTAGCATCACACAATAAAATTCTATTACTACATCAAAGCTGACCATAAAAAAAAAAAAATTCAGCAAACTGGAAAGAGATGTCTGACCCATAGGACTGAGAATTGTGGGCACTTCGGATTTTAGCTGAGAAGAAATTCCAATGTAAATACTGTGATGTTGAGGTGAAATTTTATTTTTCAAACGCACACATTTGCACCTGCCATCATGTAGCCAAGCCTGGATACAAGTTCTTGTTAATGATCCTAAAACAGTTTCCTGTTTTGCACAGGGAAAGCGTGCGTGTGCACGAGTGCACGAACACACACACACACTCACACACACAAACACACACGCACGCACGAGCCCTCTTCTTCCTTTTTCTTCATAGTCAGTTGTTCTAATAATCATGCTGTGTGCTATTTAGAGAGCAAACGCCTGTCCTATTGTCCTTGCATGCTGAGTTAGTTCAAATTCTCCTGAGTGCTGTGGTCACGTGGTATGGAAACACAGATGCTGTGTGCTGAAAAACTGGCTTGATCTGAACACTAGAGAGACTGCCTGGCTGACCCACAGGTTTGCATTTTTAAGGCCATGAATGCACTTCTCTGAATTAGGAGTCACAAAATTGTTGGTAGCAAATCACCACCATGGCCACATAACTCGTGAGGAGGCCTAACATTGGGCTGCCATCACCCCGGTGCCATATGTTTCTTCCTGCTCTGCTGCCTTGGAAAACAGAGAGAGTTCAAGGGCAATCATTTCATTTAATCAAACTGCAGTAGTAATGACTTATTAGAAGCAAAATAAAACCCTCAAAGATGAAAACAAACACACAAACACACACACACACACACACACACACACACACTTAAAGTGAAAATATATCAAAGAAAATTTTTTTAAATGTAAATTACTTTCATTTATGCTGCAAAAGCAGCCATTCATGTTTTATAGAGAGCTAGCTGATGTCTGTAGAGCACATTATCTGACCTAGCATAGACGGAGGTGTGACAATTAAGTTTGTGAACTTTTTGCTAAGATGTTGCTAACATTTTTTGATATCAGAGGGATTATTCATTATGAATTTGTACCAACTGGACAAACAGTTAACCAAGTTTGCTATTTGGAAGTGTTAAAAGGCTGGGTGAAAAGTAGATGGCTTGAACTTTTCGCAACAATTCACGACAGTGCACCAGCTCACACGGCACTGTCTGTGAGGCAGGTTTTAGCCAGTAAACAAATAACTGTATTGGAACACCCGCCCTACTCACCTGATCTGGCCCCCAATGACTCTTTACCTGAAGATAAAAAAAATATTAAAAGGAAGACATTTTGATGATATTTAGGACATCAAGGGTAATATGATGACAGCCATTCCAGAAAGAGTTCCAAAATTGCTTTGAACGGTGGACTAGGTGCTGGTGTCAGTGTATAACTTCCGAAGGGGAGTACTTCGAAGGTGACGTGGTGATATTCAGCAATAAGCTATGCAGCACTTTTTCTAGGATGAGTTTGAAAACTTAATTGTCAGACCTTGTATATGTTTCTGACCAATTTTGCTCTTTGCAAACATTGTCACTTTGTTATATGGCTTTTGAGATTGAGGAAGACTTTAATCATGCTTGAATTTGGAATATATAAGGATGTATATCTTCGGCCTTTCTAATTTTATGAAAAGTTGATCAGGTATAAAATTATTGGACCACATTTCCTTTCTCTCAGCACTTTGTAGTCAGTTTATCACTGCCTTTTAGCATTGAGTGTGGCTATAGGAAAACCTGATAAATTTTTACTTTCATAGTAGATTTGATGTTCTTGACATGATGCCCACGAGTCTGGTAACTTAACCAGGGCAAGTCTGTATTGATTTTTGTCAGAAACATTTGTCCTTGAAACATCATGTGGTCTTTTAATCTATAGATTTTGGTCCTGTCGTATTTCAAGAATCTTTTTTTTCCTTTTAGACCTTTAAAAAAATTATTTCCACTTCAGATTTTCTAATCATTTCGAAACACCAATTATGTATATGTTGGATCGTTGCTTGTCTTCCAAATTTGGCATTTTCTAATTTTAATAATCCTCATTTTCTTTTTCATTTCATTTTTATGATTTCCTCATTGATTGTCTTCCATATCCTTACTCTTTTTAGCAGGATTCCATGAAAGTTTGAAGAGATTTGCTTGACAAACTTCTTGAGCTCTGTTTTGTTTTTAGTAGTCCCTGCATTTTGGTGTCTATTTTTGCGTAAAATCTAGAAAAGGGGGCAAACACCTGAAATGCTGGCCCAGCTATTTACTCCATTCAGAGTTATTCTCTTGCAAGTACCTCCACTTTCCCTGTAGAAAAAGCATCTGTTTAATTTTAGTAAAAGTCTTAAGTGTCTATTTGATGAAAACTGGTTAAGTGGTGCCAGTGATGTCTTTCTTTGTACCCTAGGACGTAGAAAATTTCTGTTCATTTAATATTAATGAAAGGAAAAATACTTTTTCTCTATCCTAAATTATTAAACATTGGTTAAAAATGATCATTTAGCAGTGCAGGTTCTCATTTACTCTTTAGCAAATAGCATGAGGGGAAGTATGTCTCCTCTTGTCATTGCTCTTGTACGTCATTTAATAGAACTTTTAAAAGCTCAGTCCCTTTGAAAGCAGTTATATTTAGTGTTTCTTGTCATTTTGTATACTGTCAGCTGAGAGAAAAGCTGCAAAGGTCTCTTAGAAGTGATTGGTTGTTTTTTCGGGGGGGGGGTTCTTAAAAATGAACATTCTTGAAGAATGCTTACGCTCTTTTAAGAAGCAGATTTAATATGCTGCTTTTGATATAAAAAGTAATAATTGGACAATTTATCAGCCTCATTTTTGTCACTTTTAGAGTAACTAAACTAATCAACAAATTATTACTGAATGACTACTTTGTTGAATATTTTGTGTCATGCAGCATAACTAAAACTATTGTTTTCCACAACATATCATCTGTATTACTCACAGGGGTCATCGTTTTATTTTTAAACAATTGATAGTCTTTGTAGTTGACCTGATTTTGTCAATAAGACAACAGAAAAGTCAAGAAAGGGTGTCAGAATGAATCTAACAAAGGCACACAAAGACTCCCCCAGGCTATAGCTAAGTTTTGCTATTTCTTGGATTGTGTACCTTTAATTTGGATTAATTTTAGAACTAGGCGCCTGGCCTTACTTCTTCCGTCTCTCCCTTCTTTCTTTCTCTCTTATTTTTATCTGGTTTGCTCTGTAATTTTAGGTTGTGTTGTTAGGATGTTTTTGTATCAGTAAAATACAAAAATAAATATTATAGTTCAATATGACTGATGAGTTAATCCTGCTAAGTGAAATATGCTAATGTATTTTCATGTGGTTTTTATTTAATGAGGTTATAATCTTTCTTTGGCCTTTGTCTGCTGAACTTCATCCCCGTCAAGTGTATTTTACCATTGTTTTTAATGGGGAGCCAGCAGTCAAGTGGCCATATAATTCACTGGACTGTTGAATACATTCTGGCTTGAGTTTGGCTGAAATCTCTGGTGTGGGTTGATAGTGCCAAATTTTGGAGACATCTGTGTCTGATGTAACACTCTGGTCAGTTTTTGAGACTCAGACTTTGGCCCAATGTTTCCAGGGTTATAGCAGCCTACTGGTAGAGTCATACCCTCAGGGACACTTTAAATGGCTCAGTTGTATTTAGCACCAGAAGTGTCTTGGAATATGTAAAGCTCTAAGTGTGGCTGCTAATGGAAATATTCTTTTAGTGATTCAGAATGGGACCTATCTTAATAAAACCAAAACTTTGGACATGACCAATTCATGTATATAGGCTCCAAATAGACTCCCCAAATTGTGTCTACACTTGCATTCCTTCTGAACCATTTTGAAGAAGGTACTTATATAGATACAAATGAAATCTGATATAAATCGACATAGGAGTTGAATTGCAACCAAGCAATAGTATAAGGTCATAGAAGCTGGTCTTTTATTCATCTGTCTTCCCCTTGCGCTATCCTTTATTTATTCTTGTATTCTCTTTCTCCCATCAAGTATCTTTTAAAAATAAATCAATTTTTAATAAATTGGTAAGTGAATAAAAGTTATTTATAACATACTATGAATTCATACTGGTGTATTATTGTTCTCCTTTTATAGTATAAAAGAAATTTTGACATTATCAAGTAACATTTACTTGTTTTATTGCAAAAGGGTCTCTTTCATATCCACTTGACTTTGGCAGGTCTGCCTGACCACTGGTGTAGTAGATTCTGCAGAGAAAGTATCCATCCCACCACTAGAGGTATAATACACATCATTATCAGCAAACATGTGTTGCATGCTTGCTAAGTAGCAGATACTA
This sequence comes from Rhinolophus hipposideros, assembly GCF_964194185.1. Classification (NCBI taxonomy): domain Eukaryota; kingdom Metazoa; phylum Chordata; class Mammalia; order Chiroptera; family Rhinolophidae; genus Rhinolophus; species Rhinolophus hipposideros. Next base: position 86,057,942 of record NC_138052.1, read on the forward strand.
AAACAAGTGCTTTGTGTCAATTATTTTACTTAATCTTAGCAATGGTATGAGACATAGGTACTATTATTACCCCCATTTTACAGATAGAGAAACTGAACACAGACAACTTAGGTAAATTTCCCAAAGTCACATAGCTAGTAAGTAAGTGGTCGAGGTGAGATTGAACCTGGGCAATCTAATAGGAGAACCCATATTCTTACCTATCACCATTGCTCTCCTACCACAAACTTACCACATATTAACAATGGCCCCTAACCACTTCCTAGAAAGGAAGGTGGAAATTTGAGAAGAGTGATAGAGTCTAAAGGTTAGAGAGGAAAGGGCCACAATGATTACCTAATCCATTCCCGTTATGTTATACATGAAGCAAAAGAAGATCAGGAATGCTCATTTATCCACCCAGCCTTCATGGATGACTAGAATCCATTTCTGTAAGTCTCTCTCTATTGTAAGAGTTATAGGGATGGAGACTCATTAAAGATTCATATTCTATAGATAAATTTCCCTGCAGTCCTTTATTTAATTTGGCCTGGTGCATCTGGGAATTGACTAATGTCACTGTAAACATAGAAGGCTCACAAGTCCCATTATAGGAAAGAAGGAACTCGTTATTGATGAGAAACTGGAAGAACTGAACCCCGAATTGGACAGTAACACCCCAGTGTCTCCAGCTTCTATAGTGCAGCTGAATTTGTGATATTCTTGAAAAGCAAAGGCATACTTGTGGAAGATGCAGATTTCCTGCGTTGAGTTACAGAAGCAGTTAAAATTCTAGATGGCAGAATGCAGCCACTAATGTGAATACTGCAGTTCAGTGGAGCCCCGAGTCCTGCCTTTCTGCTGAGACCTCTTGTATTCAGAGACGTGGGCTTCCTTCTTTTCTTCCCAAAGGCTCTTATGATGGGTATTTTTAATTAGGACACTTCTGATGCACAAACGGGATCTACTCCTGACAGCTTCCTTCTCAACACATGTTTTTCCTCTCATTCATCCATCTTACTTGTCAGCCTCCGTTTTCCTCTGTGACTATGTTTGAAATGCTGTCCCACACATCCTTCCATTATAGAAAGGAAATTTGACACCTGGGGAGACAATATTTCCTCTTACTCTCTAACTGTGCGGAGGGCACGCTGGCTATTTCTCAAAATAGCACAGTCAGCAGAATTGAGAACATTAGTGCTTGGTAGTGGAAACCAAGGAATTTTTTTTTTTTTATGATGAGATGCAAATTGTATATGCTATGTCTCCCATCAGCAAGAACATCATTTTGCCTTGAACACTTAGTTACCCAAGCACCTTCAAATCAATTAAGAGGCTGTGATGACACTGTTTGACATCCCATTAGCCCTTGCCTTTAGTGAGGTGTCTATTAGAAGCAGAAATACAAGTGATTTTGCCAGTCAGAGGTGTAATTCCAAATATCCAGGTGTTCCCTGTCAGATGAAGAGTCATGCATTTGGGTATTTTGTTTGTTCCCTGGCTGTTTGTCTTAACAGCTAATATTGGGTTAAATTTTGAGTTTTGGGAAAACCGGGACCATATCCCAGTTGTTCCTATGACACGATGGTGCCGAGGGCAATGTCTTTCTAATAGCAGAATCAGAGATTATCCCTGTTTCATTGTTGATTCATCAAATATGTAATGAATGGCGTGATATGTGGGCCCTGTGCTCAGTACTCTTCTGACGGAGAAGGACTTTGGGGTTTATTGAACATAATTCTTCACCATGAGCCATTTGTTCAACAGAAATTATGGAGGATTTACAGTGGTGAGCAGAGACTAAAAAGGCATGCTTTCTGGTTTCAAGGGGATTCTAGTCCAGTAGAAGAAAGTGAGTTCCAGAAATGCCTGGTGTCCTGCCTACAGGTACCCACATCACGACCACAGAGAGAGGTACCAGATTTGGGCCTCCTTTCTCAAATACTTAATGTGCATTTGAAGCTTAGCATTACAGAAGCATGGCCTAGGGGCTCATCCCAGTCACCTTGGATTCAAACTCTTCAACAACTGCTGTAATATGTATTTGTCCAATTGAATATTCATGGTGTCTTGAACAAGAGCTAAAGTGTTTCAATTTATTCTTATAAACTTTTATCATATGAATTGCTCTTAATTTTCTGCTTGTTAAAGAGAATTGGGTGTATTTTAGTGTAGTTTAAGTATAGTAGAAATCTTAAATAATGGCAGAATCAGATGGTTTATGTGGTGAAATTTGAAATCTATTGAAAGGTCCTCAGAGTTTTAAAATAAACCTTGCCAGTCTACCACTGTACCTAAAAGTCGACCACTAATGGATTGTTTTGGTTGTCATCTTGAGGAGGACACTCTTGAGGTGGTAACTCTTCATGTAGGGAGAGCAGGTAGGAAAATAAACGGTAGAAAAAGGGTAGACACTGTCCAGATTTAGAACATAAAAGTCACTCAATAATTGTTTCCCAAGTGATTGAGTATTTCCAGTGTAAGACAAGGTACACCGTGTTACAGAAGTGCAAAAGAGGAGTGAATCCTTACTAGAGATGGAAGATGTTCCTTCCATCTCTAAAAAAGTGACACTTTGAACATTGATGGATGGGTTGAGTCTTAATAGTAAAAAAATTAAAGGGGAAGAGCATTCTAAAGAGAATTAGTATCCACAAGCAGTGGTTCAGAAAGTGTGGCCCAGGGAATCCCTGAGGGTCCCCACAACCTTTTCAGGGGTCCGTAAGATCAAAACTCTTTTCATGATAATACTAATATATTATTTGCCTAAAAAAGGTAAAAGAAGTATTCAAGGTATTCATGAACTTGTCGATTGCTTGAATATAAGGTTGAAGGAGGGATCAAAGATGAGCTCAAATTTTCTTGCTGTAGCAATAAAATTATCAAACACATTATTCGAGGTCTTAAGTGGCAAGTCCTGGGCTAGATGCTATTGTTAAAATGCCAGGCTACCTAATTTAAAATCCTGGCTCCAATGTTTCCTAGCTGTGATGGGCACATCACTTCTTCATGCTTCCCTCTCCTCACCTGTAACCCCGTGAGAATAGTCGTACCTACTTTATAAGATTCAAGTGATATGAATTCACTAATCAAGTGCTCGGAAAGATGCCTGGTGCACAGCAAGCCCTTTATAAATGTTCGTTAAGGAGAATATGGGATATAGGAGAGAGGAGGATGCAGGCACTGAGTGTGACAGGAGCCCTGGCTGAGCGTGAAAGCACAGGAAGGTAAGTGGTATTGACTGAGTTGTATCATTGAAAATGGGTGGGGCCCCCTCACCCCAGTCTTCCGTTCCCATACTTACTTATCTGTGATGGAGGGTGGGGTTGGACAGATTGGCTGTTTGAAATCTTAGGTAACTTTTTCAGAAAACATTTGTTGCTGTTGTTGATTAAATTTGCTGTCAAGTTACCCAGGTGCTTTAATTAATCCAGGACTTCAAAGAGCAGAGGAAAGTGATCATCTGTGAGCTGGGGGTGGCAGGGGAGGCTGTGTGGAGTGATAAGGATAGAGGGTACTGACTGGTGGTTCGCCTTATGTTCTACCTTTAAATTCGTGTGAATTTTTTGTTTTAATCTGTAATATATGTGCATTTATTTTGGCATATGAAGATGCTTTAAATTACTTACCGTTAAGGAAAAACTGATGCTTCAGTAGGAGGCCCCATGTTTATTGAGTACCCCAGCACCCTGCCCATCCCCCTGCCCCAGTGGTACTCTGACTTGAGCTGTGCTGATTTAACCGAATTATACAGCCCCAGAAGGGAAAAAAAAAAAAAAAGAACTCTGTGTGTGCTTTAGTTCTTTGCAGGAGAAACAATGAATCATAAAGATTAATTGTGTCTTTTCTTGCGAGTTTAATAAATAATATCAGTTTACAGGAAGGATGAAAAGTTGATATATGTATTAATGGTGAGATAAAAATGCTATAGTCAACGATTTGTACAAAATGTCGTCTTTAAAAGTATATGGTGGGGGTGCTTTTATTTTAAAATTCATGATGAGTTGAGCTGAAGCTCGGCAACATTTTCTGCAAAGGTAATTAAGATACCTCCCCCATGCAGTTACCCCCCTTCACTTTCTCCCCCCCGCCAAAAAAAAAAAAGAAAAAAAGAAAAAGAAAAAAAAGAGGAATAAGAAGTTCTACAAATTTGAATAACTTCATGTTAAGTTCCAGGGAAAGAAATTTAATTTGGATTTCAATTATAAATACATTTTCAGAATTTGCTTGAATACGTTCCTGCTCACACACAGGGGAAGACGCACTATATGTGATGGGTCAGGTGCTCATCATCTTGATCATATGGTTGATCTTGGCATCGCAGATGGGGTAGGAGCTGACCCGTGTGCCTCCTGACAGGATGCAGTATGAAGGAAGAAGCACTGCCTATCAATCATTCTCAAAAAATCCTGTTTCACCTGAATCTCATCCAGCCTTTAGGCCTAACTTCCAGTTTTCAGGTTATGCAGGAGCTGGTGGATAAAGTTAAATGACATCATAAGGAAACAAGCAGACAAATCCAGACATGGAAGCCTTTATATGACAAGTGAACTAGCTCTTCAAGTAAAAGTGTGTGTGTGTGTGTGTGTGTGTGTGTGTGTGTGTGTGTGTGTGTGTGTGTGTAGGCGTGTGTTGGGAAGTGTTTCCAGAATCTTGATTAGATACTAGTTAATAAAAATAAAAGTGTTTTAAGGGTCAGTTGGGGAAACTTGAATATGTTCTGATATTGGAAAAGAGTAGAGAATTATTGCTAGTTTTTTTAGGCTGGCTAATGTTATTGGAGTTATATAGGACAAAAACCTTATTTTTAGGAGGTGAGTGCTAAAATATTTAAGAAGTAAAGTGTCATGATATCAGCCAGTTACTTTAAGTTAGCAATACAACTAGAGAAAGAAAGGAGAGAGAGAATGAGAAAGCGCTCTTATTAAAAAAATGATAAAAATATTAACAATTATTGACTTTAGGTAGTGCAAATATGGTGTTCATGGTACAATTTAAAAAAATTTTCTGTACATTTGGATATTTTGTAATTAAAAGCTGGTAAAATTTTGCTGTAGACGAAACTGATATATATATATATATATCACTATATATATATATGCCAGGGGTGCCAAAAAAATGTATATACATGACTTGTATTCATCTTTTGTTATCAGTATTTATTGAGTATTTACAATTTTAATAGCTTTTTCCTTTTTTAAAATTTGTATACATTTTTTGGCACCCTTTGTATTTACTTATTCAAACATTCATGGACTATTAATTTGCACACCCAGCATATGGCAAGCATCATGTTAAATGTTGGGAGATAATGGTGACAACGACCAATAGGACCTCCTTGGTCTCATGGAATTTTGGTTTGGGTAAGAACAGTATTAAACAGTGAGACATGCAAGTAAATGAATAATCAGGTATTGCAATATATTACAAAGAAAAACAAGGGTAAAGTGTCATGAGAGTGACAGGGGGGACATGATTTGGATGAGGGTGGGGTGAGTGACTGGAATGTTCTTTCTGGGGAAGTGGTTTCTTTCAAAGAGGCCCCTTGGGACCCTTTGGCCCTTAGCAACCTCTCAGACAGACAGATTCCTGTCTTCACACTGTTTCTTTAGCACTTCCTCAAGACATGTTAGTAGCATTTTACTCCCCAAGCATTTAATCTTGGCATCTCAATTAGATGATAAGTGATTTTAGCCTTTTGTTTTATTCATCTCCACATTCCTCAAAGCCTCATGTGACACATGAGGGGTCAGTGGTTATTAAAAACTAATCCTTGTGCAGCTCTTCATATCTTTGAAATTCCTTTCCTGTGTATGACCTCGTGTGATATGCACTTTAAAATAGTCTGCTGATAGTTCCTTTTATGGGTCAACTTGACTACGGTGCCCAGTTGTTTGGTCAAACACTAGTCTAGATGTTGCTGTGAAGGTGTTTGTGGATGTGATTAATTTGCAGTTAGTTGACATTAAGTAAAACAGATTACTCTCCTTAATCTGGGTGGGCTTCATGCAATTGGTTGAAGAGCAGTGACTTAGGTTTAAGAGCCATGACTGAGGCTTCCAGAAGAGAAAGCAATTCTGACTTCTGACTTCAATATATGAGTAGAAATCCTGCCTGGGTCCAGTCTGCTCCCCTGTGGAATTTGACCTCAAGACTGCAACATCAACTTTTAGACTTGCCATCCTCCACAATTGTGAGAGCCAATCCCTTAAACTCTCTCTCTCTCTCTCTCTCTCTCTCTCTCTCTCTCTCTCTCTCTTTCCCTCCCTCCCTCCCTTCCTCCCTCCCTCCCTTCCTCCTTCCCTCCCTTCTTTGTCTCTCGCTCTTTCCACGTATGTATTTTTATCCTACTAAGTAGTTCTATTTTTCTGGAGAACCCCGACATGTACATACCCTAAGAGGACAGTTACTAGTCCCACTTTACAGATGGCTAAAGACAGGAACAGAGAGATTAGGCCATTAATCCAAGGCTCCATCCTAAGTCCAGGAGACTACAAGGAAGCAGAGTCCCTGGGCTTCTAACTCAGAGTTTTCCAAATGGAAGGAGTTGTTGACAAAACTTCCATCCGTTAGCCAATAGCTCAAACGTCTGAGAGTAACATTTAACAACGTTTCTTCTCTCTAGCACCGTATTGGGTCTGGATGCTAAGCCAGGTGACAGTGAAGGGCTTCGGAGATCCACACATATTTAACAACCATGGTTTCGATGGCCTGGCTTAAGAGGACATATATGCTTTCACCTGAACAAAACAATCACTTCACTGTAAATGTGGATGGGGACAACAAACCATCAGCAAGTTGAAAGATTTTTATCCTTTGCAGTCAGTAATAAAAGCCTGGAAAGGATTTCTCCTGAGAGATTCTGTTTTTGATGGATTTTTTTTGTTTACAATGAAACTGGGACTTAAATATTGTAGCCTATCCTTGCTTGACTGAAATAACTGAATCACGACATCTAGGACAATAACTTCAGTGTTATTTGAAGTACCTGCCCTGAACCTTGACTCTGTCACACTAGGTGGAAAATTAAATGAGAAATGATTACAGCCTGGTGACTCCCTTTATGGGGGATTTTGGAATCTCACAGGCAGAGGAGGGGGTTTGCTCCACCAAGTCCTGGGGTGGCAAAGCCCACTGTAGGTGGCACAGGGAAAGACTTAATCTTCTCCTTGTGAGGATTAAATTCCTCTTCAGTGCCTGGGCTGAGCTATTCCCTCCCGCCAAGGGTAGAGTTGGATCCCAGTACCCAAGGGTAGATGTAGGCATAAGTAGGCACTTCTCTGCTCACATATCAGAAAGTCGTAGGAGTCTGAAATTCTCTATAGAGGCTACCTACAGGGGAGACAGGCTGCTATGAATAGCAAAGCTTATGTGGTCCTTCCTATAAAAGCTGCTTTGCAGTCTGTGGCTCAGTTTGCTCGTCTGTGAAATGGGAATAATATTCACTTCACAGGATTTTTAAGAGGATTAAAGAACACTTAGTATGAATCAGTGACATTTACTGAACACCAAGCTTGGACCAGCTCTGGGTCAATCATTTGACATTCCTTATCTTATTTACATGTCGACAATTCCATTCAGGGAGGTGCAGTTTTTGGTCCTGTTTTAAACATGAGGAAATGGTGCTAGGCAGGTTAAATACCTTTCCTATGGTCCTTTAGTGAATTATCAGCAGACAGTACCTTATATTCAATCAAAGATTCAGAAGAAGCTTGCCAATCACTGGGTGCTCAGGTTGGTTTTCCTCTCCATGGTGTTGGTCCCCAACCTCTTCAGTTTTTGATCCTCTTAGGGTTTCTTAAGTGGAATTCCAACCAGAAGTAGCAGAAGGGGTACAGTGTTCCTGCTGTAGCTAATGGGCTTTCCCTGAGGTTGGGCTGAAAGCAGCTGGGGATCCTTCCATTGCCAGAAATGGGGGCAGTGTAGGTCTCATGCAAAGAGAAATAAAGTCATTTAATTCTGTAAGTGCCACTCTTGTTCTGTGTTCCTAAGGAATTGTAATCTTCTGGAGGAAAGGGAGCACGTCTGTTAGCTTGCAGTAGCCTCGTGAGTTTTATGTTAAACCAGTGATTTTTGCTGAGGAAGTTGCAGTTTCCTCTGACGATAATCTTCCCTGTTCATTGCTTGTGTCATTGTCAGACTCAGCTTGTAGGGCTTTGCGAGTTTTCATGAAAAGCTTTCTTTCCAAGCAGTGAGAAAGTTTAAGGTCAGGAGAAGGACACAGCACTGAGAATGTAAAAGCTCACGGGATTTGTTGAGTGATGAGATGCTCTCTAGCTCATAGAAAAATAGAAAACCCTTTTTTGCTGTCAAACTTAAAATGTATCGAGACAAGTGGAAAACAAACATAGGAAAAATTATTCCAAAAGCATTCAGCTTTCAGGCTTCCCATTGCACTGAAAAAACATTCTCTATCAGCAAGGGGTAGGAGAAGATGAATCCTGCAGTGAATCAAATAGGAAGGAAGGAGCCACCCAGCATACATAGGAGAAGACTGGACCAGAATGTAAACTGAAGGCATGAGGCATTGTCATCATCCCACTGTGTAGAAGAGGTCATGCTGAAGCCAATGAATAGTGAGGGTCTACACAACCACCAGGAAGCTCTACTCTGTATCTAGATATCGCATATGCGGAAGAACAGTCTCCCAAGGGCATGGCTGGCTAATTGTCTGGAGCCTGCATGAAGAGAGAGAGAGGATTGTATGACTTGCTCCAACATATTACATTCAGCTGAGTCCTGATTCAGGGCCAATATTTCTTCAGTGATGGCTTGTTGCCTTCGATCTCTCCCTGGTGGAGTGTATCTCCCCTAGGAGACGTAGTGATACCTCTAAAGAGCAGTCCATAGACTTAATCAAAACACTGGAGCACTTTTCCATCTCAGGATAGAGACATCTTCTAGAAAAAGGAGCACAGGACTGAGTCATTTAGGCTACCCTCTAAAACGAGCATTGCCATGGAGCAGGTGTTTGACTCAGGGCATATCAGTTGTACTCAAAAAAATACAATTTCCTAATCTATACGCTGAAAGAAAATGAAGGCTTTCTTCAAATTATAACCAACCAGAAACCCCAATATGTGCACCAAATAAATTCAGAGCATCTGTGGTTGAATAACAGCTGAGGGACCAAGGATCCATGTTGCCTTCTGCTCCCTTTTACCATCCCTTCAAGTGGTTTCACCAAATATTTTGGTGGCAGAATTCCCCAAATAGCCTTCCATGCTAACCCTCCTAGAGATCCCATAGCAGAAATGTTCAGTTTTTATTACTGTGGTTTTAGACTTGTGTGCATTCTCCTCAAATTTCCACAAGAGAATGACCCTTAAGGTGAAGAGGATAGAAATAGACAAGGGGATGTCAGTGTCCTGTAATGTCTAGACTTTTACAAAATTTGAATCCCTTTCCGTTCTGTGAAAATCTGTATTGATTTTTGTTCAAATTCAAGTATATTGATACTATGTTATTGCACGGACCATTGTTGTATGTTGTTGGTAAAAAAAATATTCACCGTGTTAGTCAGTTGCAAAAGAGACAGTGTGTGATGACAAAGGCTTATGTCGTAGCTGTTTTGACCTGACTGAGAGAAGGAAAAGAGCAGTGTGAAACTAATAAAAAAGCAGAGGTTTGTGGAAGGAGTTGTGGATCTGGTTCTTGAGTTAAGGCTCTCACCAGACCAAACTGTCAGGTGAAAAAACAGGAAGCCGAGAGCTGGAGACATTTGAACTATTGGATTTTTTTGTTTAAGGATTGTGTCTAGGTTATGAATAGAGTTTATAGATTCATAAAGTATTGAAATTTTAAAGCTAGAAGGGATCAAAATGATTTTCTCCTGAGAGTGGCTTTAGTTTTTGAGAGAGGAGCTTTTCTTTTTCTTTTAATGAACGTTCATATATAAGCAAAGGATTTTGATCTTTTGAATAGCCACTTGGGGAACATTTTTTATAATGTACATGAGGTTTAGGAACGACTGGTAAAGGCTTTCTGGGAAAGAATGGAATAGTACATTGAGGTAAATTGAGAAATCGGAATAATTACCCTAAATTTATCAAGATAATTTCATTAATACTGGTCATTATCAAAAATTGTTTTGAGGTCACTAAAACAGTCCTCAGTTGAACTGGAATTACTTATGCAACTTTAGTGATAGTATTTCTATTACCTTTTTATTTGAAAAACAGAATGCAATCAATTAAGCCACACGTTTAGGAAAAAAGGTCACATTTTAGCAATTATTTTAACATTAAAAGTATTACATATAGAGTCACTGTCAGTTATTAGAAATAATTACATATTTTCTTGGGTAATTTATTGGTAATTAAAGTGTCACTGAAGCATAAGATGCTTTGTTAATGAAAAGATTAAAAAAAATACCTCTCATGAGTTTGTCATATTTTGTTGAAATGTGGTTCAGTGTTTATTATCATAATTTCTGATTGTTATTGCATAACCTTGAATGGTATTAATGTACAAATCATGAGTGTAAGCCAAATAATAGCTCACTAAGTAAAAAATACATCACATGAGGTGGTGCAATAGCAATCAGAATTATGATAATAAACACTAAACCATGTTTCAACAGAGAAAGAACAAAAACACTCTTAAAATATTTTTACTCTTGATTTTGGAAGAATTCGTGACAGTAATTACAAAAGAATTACTGAAGAGGGAAAAAAAACCCTCAAATATTGCACTTTGTTTTCAAATATTCTATACTGAGTAGCAGAAACAAACAAAACCGTAAACAGAAGTTTTGTGAATAAAAGGATTTCCAAAATGAGACTTTTTGAGTCAATTTTTCACATCTGGTATATTATGGAAATTACAACACACTGTTTTCTGTTTTGAATCTAATAATATTAACCCACCCTTAGCTGAGCAAGGATTTTTACTTGTTACTTTAGAAGGAGGAGACGTATGTATTCAAATTGACTCATCTTTCCTCTACCATCTTTCTTTTGACCAGTAAAGATGTGAAAAAAGAGAGTGAATGGGTCAATGTGTCCTCTTTTTTCCAGATTTATAGATGTTTCCCGGGAAGAGAGGGAGAAACTCAGAACATCTCATAGGAACACAAGTTAATTGGGATGCTAAAGGGGTGTGAACCTAAGATGAGAGGGTATAAATAGATCCATTTCAAAGATGGGAAAAATTAGGAGGTGGTGCAATGGTGTGCTAGAGCTAGAGTAGATTTTGCAAGAGTAGATTTTGTGTATCTCTTTCCAACTCTACTTTCAGTGACCTCCCTCATGTTGGTAACTTGAAATCAGCCATAGGAGGAGTATTTACACTATGGAAATTGACAAACACTACCAATGAGAGCATTTTTTTTTCTTCCAGGAGCCAATTTTCCATCATACTACTCATGGGGTAAGAACTGGATCATGGGTTTGAACGTCACATCAATCAAAATAGTGACCACTATAGAGTTCAATTAGATCATGTCAAGTAGAGGCAAGCATTTACATTTATTCACCTTGTTAAAAATGACCCCTGGTCTGATTCATAAGCCTGAATACATTTGGAGAGTCTGGTCCAGTGCTTTTGATTTTACTCTTGACTATTCACATAAAGCTCCCAGTAATCATATGGCTTTAGTCTCCCCTTCTTCAACATAATCCCATTAATTTTTTTTCAAAATGCCAACATAAATGGATGTTCTACTAAGGCATTTTTGTAGGACAGGACCTGTGCTCATTGCAATGTAACAGTCATTTGACTTTCTAAGGTGTCATCATCATTCAGTGAAAGATCATGTACTGCTTGATATATAAGACACCCCACAGTCTGGACCCAGGTTCACTTTGCATTCCTATTCCCAATTCTCCATCACACTAGTGCCTTCCTCTGGTGAGCGTCCTCTCTCACTCTCTTATGGATGTTGCTTGTATGCATATGTAAGTGCCTTTGCCAAGAAAGCTCCCTCCCTTGTTCCCTCCCTTGCTTCCTCCTTTCTGCCCTCTCTCCTGCCCTCCTTCTCTCCTTCCCTCCCTCTTTCCTTCTCTTTACCACCTATGTAATCCTCCAAATACTCAACTAAACTCACACCTCCTCAGAACGACCTTCCCCCACAAGGGCTCATCTTATCAGCAATACTTATGGATTTATATGTCATACTACCAAGCACAGGGGCCTTTTATTTAGTGGTAATTCAGTAAGTATTTTTGAACAATTTGGAAAGTACAGTTCCAATGCCTCCTCCCCCCATATCCTATAGCCAAGAGTTTCCATTAACCTTGCAAAAATTCTGGGGAGTCACTCTTTTCATAAATGAATAGATGAGGGGAAAGTGAAGAAGAAAAATGATCTATTCAGGGTCAGGTTATACTTGAAGTTCTTAGAACTCATTAATTTGGGATTAATATTTGTCCCTCAATGAGTTGTCATTATAGCTTTCTGCTATAGAGAGGTTGGTCTAAGATCATTGACAAATTTTCTGGTTTATAACCAAGAATTGAGTCTTGGAAAGCCATATTTACTTTTTGTCTGATCGTCAAGGGAGGGGAGTTTAACTGGGAGAACGTGTTAAGAGCATTTTCGTATATTTGCAATCCTAGTTATTTATTTTCAAGCCTTCTTGTTTTTCATCTTCAAATGACCTCATTGTGATTTATTAATAAATATTTACATTTACAATATGGAATACTTAAATAAGACTTTCATTGAGATGTCGTTTTTATAAAATTGGCTTTTCTGTTAAAATCAAAAGTCAACTGATTTTTTTGTTACTATTAATTCAACTTTTAAAATAAAATGATCTAGTTCCAGATGGAAGGTTTTAGAGAGATTTACTTAGGGTTTTGAAGTTGCTAGGCCCACATCTGACCATCTAATCACTTCCCTCTCATCTCCTTGTGTTATCAAACTTTTCTGAAAGCCGATTTGTGTCCCTGGATAAAAGTCTTGTTTTCATTTTGCTGGGGAACAACATTGTTTTAAACATTTCTGTCTCCTCACTTTGCTCAAATGTGTTTCTCTTGGCAGGAATCCTAACTTGTCTGGATTCACTTAGGTGTGGGTGTGACATCAGCTTTCCTTCAGCCAATATTTTGCATGACCATGCCAGTCTGGAGAGCCAAACTCTCTCCTGACTGAAGATCACAAAACGGCACAGACAAGTGCTCAAGGCACTTTCCTGAGATGATGATTTAAATTATCATGCTCTCCTGGGGTCCTTGAGAAATAGGCCACTCTCTGATCATTTTTGAGCACTTGCCAGCATGCCTGAAATATGAGGAGAGGGAGAAGATGTGTCTGCTTTTCTAATTAGTTTTTTCCTCCAGTAAGTCATATCCCCTTCCTTTTAAGTGACGGAAAACATTAGGGTTCTTAAGAGATGCCTATTTTCCACAGGGGTTTACATCATTGTTTTATCTAATTATTTCCCAATTACGAATAATAATTAAACCAAATGGTGGTGCAAACTGGAGCAGTAACAATATATCTTTGTAGAAGAGCTCCCCAATGGTGTTAGAGAACACCAGGATTGAAAATTCTTTGTTCTGTCTCAACGGTCAATCTTCAAGAATGTAAAAGTTTTAAGTCTTGATTTTTAAACCAAGTCTGGTGCCCCTTGGCTCTGACAAGGTCCATCTTCAACTGTTTTTGTCATTTCAACACTATTTTAGCAGTTGGAATAAACATAGGCATGCTACAGAAGTAGACCGTTGTTAACTGAGTCACTATTGATGTAAAATGTCCAAGGATGATCCTTAATCTAAAGTCAAGAAAGCTGAATCTAGAGTGATTATACGTCTGAGTTTGCCAGAAATGGTCCTGGTTTATGCCTCTTGTCTTGGCATTGTTATGCATGGTGCCCCTTTTCACTGTCAAAATGTCCTACCTCACATTCTTTGACAACTTGCTAGGTGAACAAACAACATGAGATTAGACTTAGTCACTATTTATTGACATCTAATTGCAAGATTCTGGGTCTTAGGTCATTCAAGTGGCATTTCTCAACCTCAATCATCTTATTTAAGATCAAGTAAGAAAAGAAGAAATGAAAATATACACCTTTCATGACAGCTGTCAATGTGCAAACTAAATGTGTAAAGTGTCTAGAAGAAAGAAGAGACTATCTTTAAGGCCTTGTATAGGCAAAGAGTTTTAAAATGAGACTTCATAAAAATTACAAAACTTTTTGCTCTTCAAAAACGCTATTAAACAATGAAAGTCACAGATAGGGAGAAAATATTCACAATACATCTGTCTAACAAAGTATGCTTACAAACCAGTGATAAAAAGACAAATCACCCAGTTTTGTTTTAAAAATGGGCAACAACTTGAACAAACACTCCAATAAAAGAAAAGGATATGAAAATGGTGAATATTCATACAAACAGGTATTTAATATCAAGGAAGTGCAAATTTAAACCACAAGATATTTTCAATCCATTAAAATTGCTAAAATTAAAAATACTGACACCTCAAATTCTACTGAACAACTAAAACTCCCCTACTTAGCTGGTTGGGAATATAAAATGGTACAACCAGTTGGGGAAATTGATTGCCAGTTTCTTGTAAAGTTAAACATGCACTTATACTATAATCTAGCAATTCCACTTATTAGTGTTTATCCAAGAGAAATGAAACAGATGACCACAAAGGGCTTTGAACACAAATATTAATAGCAACTTTATTGGTTGTAGCTCCAAACTGGAAACAGCTCCAGAGATTGTCAACATGTGAATAGATAAGCAAACTGTGATATATTCACGCGATGGAAACTATACAGCAACAACAAAAAATTAACTTTAATTATATATAACAGCATGGATGAGCCTCATAGATATTATGCTGAGAGAAAGAAGCCAGATACAAAAGAGTACATACTATGTGATTCCATTTATATGAAGCTGTAGGATAGGCAAAAGTAATCCATGGTGCTAGAGATCACAACAGCGGTTGTTGCCTGGGACAGGTGTATGTGTTTGTGGAAGGGGGGCTATTCAGTGAAGAGTGGAAAGCAGAAACCTTCTGGGTGAAGGAAATGTTTGCTATCTTTACCTGGGTGGTATATGTACATGTGTATACATGTATTAAAAAGTCATTGAGCGTACACTTGAGATGTGTACCTTTCCTTTATGTAAATTACCTCAACCCAATACTGTAAAAGCAGTTTATTACTCCTTCTCAGTTTAGCAAGCACATTCTCACACAGTAGTGTTTTTCAAATATTATTTCTAAGCATCACAATGGTTTCTTTAAACAAAATTGTATATGGAATTCCAATATATAAAGTAGATAAAAGCAGAGCTGCTGGAGTTGAAAGGAGGAGGGGGTCCTGAAGTCCCATCATGCCACCTGTCCTCTGCCCACCTCTCCACCCTGGTACTATACCCCATTTCTTTAACAACTGTGATGGAAGCACTAAAGGTTTTTATTTTATTATTGACACAGATGAAAAAAGTGAGGCTCAGAGAAGTTGTGACTTGCATAAGGTTAATGGTTAATAAATAGTATAACAAAGACCTGGAAGCCATGACCCGTGACCCATGATCTGTATGTTGTTCCGAATGAACATCTGGCAAGTCTAAAGCAGTGTTCCAAACATTATGAGGAATATAAAGTAACCTAAACATTGCTCCCAGTTACCAAAGGGTTTACAGTCCCTTGGGAGAGGTGAGATATACAGGCACACCTTAAGTGACAGAGAGGCATGGGGGTCAGGCCCTCATCAATCTTCTCCAACCTCATATGGCTTGGGCATCATGCTCAATTAATAGAAGGACCTATATATAAGTGAGGAGCTACCATTCATTAGGACAACAGAGACCCTCTCCGGGTATTTCAATAACTGCCAACAACCAGTTTGGTGCTGTCTTTTGCAGTCCTGTGCTTAACTTTTGTAGATTCTTAGTAGGAAATGGAAATGGGAGAGGGTTGTTCAAAGTTACCCTACCTTTTCACTGTCTAGTTTTGGTGAATCATCTACACAAAGCTTTTAAGTTTTATTTCGATGTGATCATCACTCACTATTGCTGAAAAACTGCTTATTTCCCCATTTATTAGGGCCATGTCAAAAACACTGACTTGGATGTTTTCAGATCAGTTGATGCTGAAGTTTCCGTTCTCAAAACGTTCTACTCACATGTCTCTGCATTTCCCATCCCATAGCAGCTGGCTTTATTCATTTATTTATTTTAAAGTTCAATTTGTGATGCAGTTAGAAGAGACTGTCAGCAAGGGAGAATCAAATGGAAAGTTTATTTTTTTTCCCCCAGCGGGTAAAATCTAGACAAGAAGAGGGACTGCTGGCAGGGGGCTTATTGGATTTATTTGGTTTATTTTTTTCTAAAAGTCCTTCCCTCTGAGAGGACAAAGTTCTTCTTTTCTCTTTAAGTGCAAAGCCCAAAGTGGGAAAATTGTAAATTTGATTTAAAATTTTTTGATGTGGAAAAGACTAAAGAAAACAGTGATGCTGACCGTGAATTTTCTTTAATTTAAAGGGAGAGAGATTGGAATTCCCATGAGGGGACTGTTTAGATTCATATATATATATATATATATATATATATATATATATATATATATATATTTTTTTTTTTTTTTTTAATCTGTCTTTGGGTGTACGTTGATTTTTGACTGATAAAACGCAGAATTAGGAGCTCAACCAACAGACATGGAATTGAGCCATGGAAGGGATGAGAGTCTGAAACCAGCCTAGCCCCGCAAGCAGAGTGACGATGGCTCGTGAGGCCATACGAAAATCCCCTGCCTCAACAATTGTCCTTTACTGGCCCTCTGTTGGGCTTTAAGTTTCCTCCATTAGAAATTTTTCATAATTTGTGTAGGAGTTATGCAAAAATTAAACAATGAAACCCCAAACCAAAAGACAATTTAAAAACCTTCTATGGTCAAAAATTTTGGGAAAACTGAAATAAATAAAGAAAACCTGAAATCTTTATCACAGGATTTCTCAGGACCCGTAATCTTCTCAAGCACGTCATGCATCTCCAAGCAGAAAAGATGTAGTATGTAACCATGTAAGGCAGTCTAAACTTAGCTGACCAGAGGATTTTACCCATTTACCTCCCAGCATCTCTTGAGGCTGATTCTCTCTGAAACATTTTGAGGAAATGCTCAAAATGAAAAAGCATTGATGAAAGCATTGAAAAATGCTGGTTAATATGCAAATTAGAACAGGGAGGTGATGATATTTGAAGGCGTTATTAACCAACCTAAGTTCTCAGTTCAAATTAGTTTATCAAATTAACTGCAAATGCCTTACAAAACTCTTCTGGAAAGGAAGTGAGCTGAAATAAAATGACAGGGCCGGAGGGTATCAACTGAGTTAACCAAAAGGCCTGGAAGAGATGGTGGACTCATAAAAAAGAGAACATTTCTTAATTTTAAATATTTACCAGTTTCTATCCTTGTAAGAAGTATCAACCTAGAATCAAATAAAAGAGATGGTCAATTGATTTACTTAAACACAGAAGAATCATACAAGCCAAATTATAACATTTCTATATTAATTTAAAGCATAAAGTCAAGTAAATGATTGCCAGCAATAAGTAGAGTTGTTTACAGTTTTCCCAGCATTCAAATGTGTTTTTTGGTTTATAAAAACTGATATTAAAATTCAGGTTTAGCTGGTTCACATTGACAGTACCAGTGGCACCAAATCTTTTGTTTCCTGTTGTTTCCTTGCGCACAGTTAAGTGATGTTTCCCAGTTTCTCCTCCCGCTAAGTGAGTCTACATGATTGGATTCTGCCCAGTGCAATGTGGGCAGGAGTGATAAATGCCACCTCCCGTCCTGGCATCTACAGAAAGTCCTGTGTAACCCTCCATTTGCTCAATGCTTTCACCTGCCAGGTGTATGTAACTAGGGCAATGAGATGGCAAAGCCACATGATTGAAGCAGCCTGGGTTCCTGAGTCACAATTTGGAGGAGAATCACACAAACATTCTTACTAGACTTTGTATAGGTTAGAAACACATTTTTATTGTGTCAAGCCACTGAGATTTTGTTTTAGTTAGCCCAGTTCATGTTAATTCTCCTGGCCAACACTAATTCAGAGAATAAGAGCATGTTTAATTGTGGAAGCTAAATCTAGAGTAAATTGTCAGTTGTAACTCATTTCTTTCATATTGACTGTAACAGGATGCACCTTGGCTTACTCCTGCCTTATCCCATGGAAAGTGCTTTAAAATCATATTATTTAGAATTAGCTCTAAAGCATTCCAGCTTTCTAATATTCTCTCACTGGTATACTGCTCTCCTCTTCCATCTGCTGTATTGAAAGTGACCACCCTAAACTCAACTGCTCAAATTCCAGTGTGGTGTGTGTTGGGTCACATGCAGCATACATGGCTGCGGGAGTCAGTTTCCCCAGTGATGAAGTGAAGAACCACTCCTCAGAGGATGCAGCATGAGCAGAACCCAGCCAGGATCTGCTGACCTAGTGGCCTTCCACATATTTATACATTGGCCCTTAGCCCAGCCCTGCACAGCTGGCCATTAACAGTCCTCAATACTTTAGGAACTTCTCCCAAGAGAATTCCATGAAAGTAGGAGTTGGTAGGAAAACAAAGACAAAATTAATGTCAAGCTTGCTTAGGAATTAAATGAATTTTCAGGAACAGGAACTTGGCCAGGCACAATATGATTCTGTCTCCTAACAGTCAGAATTGAAGAGCTAGGGATTACTTGCTTGCGTGTTTACATCTGGTGAAAGTCTCATTTGATAAGAGTATATGTATTTATTTGATTGAAACTGTGAATGGCTTCTTTTGGGGAGTAAATACTGTATTTCCTACCCAGAGGAACTCATAAATCCACATGTCTTTTTTTATTGCCAATGACGAATTTCAATTGACAAGTCAGGTATTTTGAAATGTGTAAGACGTAGTCCTATAAAAAGGAATAAATCTAGGTTTTGTGACCTTGGAAGCTTATACAATTTTGACGGACTTTAAGAAAATGAATACAAAATTAGATATGAAAGTGTTTGTTTAGAATGAGAAATGAAGTCACAGTGAATTACAAATTTAAAAGTTGACTGCTGTAAAAATCACAAAATCCAGGCACATTGTAGATCTATGAGTAGACTCATTAACAAACTTCTATAATACTTTTTCATACATTTTTGGTAGTATATTCTTTGGACATCTCGTTATGTGATAATTAGTTTGTAGAGAAAATAAAAAAAGATAATTCTATCTCTTCTTTAGCATATTTAGTATCAGTGGTTTAGAAGCTTATTTGGTCTCATACCTTGTAATTGGCAAATTTGTTAAATTATTAAGACAGTGGAAATATAATGGCTGTGTGCGATGTCAGATAAGTAGTGGATGGGGGGAGGGGAGTTGTCACTGTGTGAGGGATATAAATGATAAATGTCTAACTATTACATTGTTTTGTGCACCTGAAACTAATAAAAACAATTCTAATCATAAAAAAAATTATTAAGATTTCTAGATTTGAGGAAACTTCTATTATAGTCCTTTCATACATGAGATGTTACAACTGAAAAAATTTTTCCACAGACTAGCTTTTGGCTCCCTCCTTTCCAACCTTGATTCTTGTCGCTACCCACCACTCGTTCTTCTGGTGCATGTGTCATATCACGACATGGCCTCTGGCCTTGACCACTGTATCAGGATGCTGGGTGAGTTGGCACAGTGGGTAGTAGTATTCCTGGGAGCCATTTTTGCATTGGGATGGCTAGCAGTAGTTTAATCACACACGGAAATTATGGCAAACAAAATAAATATATCTGACAAAACCCTCACTAAATGTATTGTCTAAGTCAACATCCCCTGAACTACATATTAAAAATGTCTGTGGCCAGTATTTCCCTTAGACTTCAGTAAGAAAGCCCCCATCCTAGATGCTGTGCCTTAGGGGGCCATGAACTTTGAAGTGCTTTCCTCCAAATTGTGTTAAGTGTCTCTCTGGTTCCTGAGATTGGCTGAGACTGGCATCACCATCTTGGATGAAGCATCCAGCGCTGGGCCTGTAAAGTCTCTGGTTCTCATTTTCACCTTTGGGATACTCTTACCGTCTGCCTCATGTAAAGGGTTGACCAGATGCTTAAAGATCTGTGGGATTCAGATTTAGAGTGGCCTGGTGAGTGCATTGCACTCACTAGCCAGTGTGGCATTTCTTTTATGGCATCTTGTACTATTGGACCACCAGAATAATGCTAGCAGACTGACTTGGGGCGACTCTCAATCACACCTGACACAGAAGGAGTTTGGAGCTCTGAGCTATTGCTAGTCCACTGTTAACCCTTAGACTTGAGCTGTGGGTATGGGCCTATGTATGGGCTCTCACCAGTCCTTATTCTAACTATTCTAACTATTTCTCACATAGGCTCATAAGTTTTATGAGATGTTTTTAATAAAATTATTTATATAGACAGAGGCCCAACAAAACTATTTGCCTGGGGCTCTATGTACCCTATAGGTTGCCTGCCTGTGGCTACTTGAGCACAACCTAACAGAAGAAAAATGTGAAGAGGGTAAGTGTGATGGAAAGAGATGCCAGTCTCAGCTGATGGAGGTAAAAAAGAAAAAAAAAATTGGGGGTGAATTTTATAGAACATATGGCCATTGAATACCCTGTTGAGTCGGTGCCCAGAGCCTTGGATGGGGCCCAGGCAAGTGAGGGACGAAGTTTCACTATAAATCTACCCTTGCTAATTAACTGGATCCCACAAAATGGTAATATTCTTATAGACTATTAGTGATGCTTCATCAAGACGATGGGTTTAGAACTTATTTAAAACTAAAATCATTTTTTAAGAACTTTTTTTTTTGCATAATCCTCCCGGCTGCATCCTACTCCAAACCCTGCAGAGTGGCTCCCTCCCCACTCCCCACAGTTGACAGTAATAGCAAATACAGCAGATTTGATTAATTCATCTTATATGTCCATAATTAATGGGAAAGGGCCAACAGTCTCTCAACTCTCTTCTCAGAAAACATCTAATAATAAAGTTCAAGTGCAGTTTAATATGGCCTAATTTTAAGAAATATAATAGCTGGAGAATTACCTTGAAAAGTTAGAAGTGCTATGCAAATGTAAAGTAGCCTCATTATTATTGCTATTATTAGTGGAGTATCTATAAGCTAACATTCAGTTATTTGCTGCGTTACAAAAATAAAAAGCAAAACAGTCTTTTGACATCTGTATCTCTGTGTTCTCCGAGCGTTCATATCGGTCTTGTTAGTTACATGGTCCTTGGCACCTTGCCTCATGCCTGGTACTTTGTGAGCACTCTTACATGTTTGTTGAATGAATGAATGAATGATCTCCAATTATATATTAAGGTTATTTCACTTTTTCAAATTCTATGTTATGAATGAACAGTTTTTTTAAATACTAATTTTTACTCAAATCTATGTATTTTCTAAGGGTGAATTTCCAGAGGTTAAATTTCTACGCCACAGGCTTGACACATTTTTCAAGCTTTTGATATTCATTGTCAAACTGCCTTCCAGAAATGTTCATTCATTTAACAAATATTTATTAAGTACTGATTAAGGGCTGGTGACTGTTCTAAGTGCTTGGAGTTACCGTGATAAATAAAACATTCTGTCCTTGTGGAACTTTTATTTTAATCATGAAGAGAAAGATAAAAGATTACCAAATAAATAAATGTATAATGTCATTTCAGGCAGTGATGAGTGTTATTAAGAAAAATAAAGGAGACCAGAGAGTTTGGTTTGTTTGTATTATTGTTTTCAAATACTCACTTAACTCTTCTATTTATAAGAGTGACTATGGGAAAGGGGACGAGTAGAGGGAAATACTGTAGAGAGGGAAATATTCAGAAAATGAATGATTGACAGATACTGTCTCCGAATTGGTGGTAATTTCCGAGGACCCAAAACAACTCTGTGTTCCCCAGGTCAACTGGGGGCTTGTGGTTTCATGCAATAAATATAATTTAGACCCAAGTCTTTCTCAGAAATAGGTCAAGTGGGTCAATGAACCCTCCTGTAGCTATTTCTCCAACTGTCAAAGGTATAATTGGAATCAAGATACTCATCCACATGGGCCCAGTCACTGTGGAGTAAGGTCCACTATGATAGGAAGGGAGTTAAGATTAACTCCACTATCAAAGATTTGTCACATATTCTACCACTCAAAAGCAACTGGCCTGCTAGATTGTAGAATGACCAACTGAAGATTGAGTTATTTTTCCACTGAGGAGAAAACTCATTGGGGTTCTATCTTAGAAGGTATAATAGAACTAACTAGTAATCAGTACATGGAGTTGTTTCTCCCACAGCCAAAATACATGGGTCCCAGAATGAAGGCTAGAAGCAGGAATGGTTCTTCTTACTATTATTCTCGATAATCTTTTTGCAGAATTTTACTTCCTGTCTCTAGAATGTTCAGATCTGCAGTTTTGATGGCCTCTGTTCTCAAGGGAGGCATGCTTCCCCATGAAGACACAGCATTGGTTTCACTAATTGGAAATTGAGACTGGCCATTTTGGCAAAGAATGGGATATATCCTACTGGCTGGGGTAATTGATCCCAATTACCGAGGGATATTGGGTTGCTGCTATGTGATGAAGGCAGAAAGCAACACAAAGGAACCCAAAGGATTCCCTGGGCCCCTCTTAGTCTTTCCATGTCCTCTACCAAAAGTCAAAGAAAAATGGTGGCAATAAAAAGATAGGACATGGAGAATTGGGCCCTTTAGGAATGAGGATTTAGGTCATACCACCAATTAAAAAACCTCAACCAGCTGAAGTGCTGGCTGAATAGGAAAGGAGTAATAAATACCAACTATAGCATGTGACTAATTACAGAAATGAATAGGAAGTGAGTGATAAATACCAACTATAGCCTGCGACCAATTACGGAAAAGAGGACTGTCACCCATCTCCCATATTCCTGGGGTATATGCACCACCTGGGCAGTGCCCATTTTTCTGAGGGGCCCACTCCTCCTCCAGCCTTCTAATTTCTTCTAACCAACTTCTTCCTTTTGTTTCCCAGCCAGGGGTGGGGAAGGAACTGTGTGTTTCCACTACTATTTCTTGTTACCTCAGTGTTCTCTTTCTGCTCTTTTAGTTTTCAAGAATTATTTTAATGTAACCATTATATTAAATTCTCTCTTTTGAAAAAACTGTGTGTGTGTTTCCGTTTTCCAGATAGGATCCTATTACATGAACTATACATCTTCATCCATAGTCACGTGTTTTGCTGGGCCTCCTTGTGGGCAGGTTTAGTTAGTTCTCTGCCTGTCCATGTGACGTGTGTTGGCCAATGGAATGTGAGTAGATGCTATCCGATAAGGCAGAGCCTTTTGTAAAAGCTAAGTTTTTTATTTTGTGATGGGTGTAGGCTCACATGGAGTTGTGAGAAACCCATGGACCTTTGATCTAGTTTCTCCCGATGGTAACATCTTGCAAAGCGATGCTGTAATATCACTTCCAGGACATTGATGTTGATACAATCCAGAGCTCTTCTTCAGGTTTCCCTAGTTCGGGGCAGAAGTATTTACGACAATCACGCAGCTTAGCTCAGACTCTTACTATCCCCCTTGCCAACCAGAAGATTATACATCATATGAGCAAGAGAAGCCCCTTGGTGGTTGTGAGAATGGAGAATCTGAGGTTGTGAGTTAGCTTAACTGATTAATAGAGAGAAAGGTGAAGGAGAGGGATTCTTCTAAATAGAGGGATCAGCCACGATCGCTGGAAAGTAGGGACATTTGAGCTGAAAGGGGCCTGGAGTGAGGATACCAGTTAGGGAAGTGGCTGGGGATGATCATTCACACTGAGGTGGCAGCAGCTGCAGAACCCTTGGTGGAATGGGCTTGGTACCTGTGCTGGAGAAAGAGCGTCAGCTAGTATGATGGAAGTGAATGCAGTGAACAAGGAGGAGACTAGTCTGAGATGCAGAGGCCTGACGTCATGTAGGCCATGGCCAAAGTGGGGGGAAAAAGGGTTTTATTCTCAGTGCAATCTAGATAATAATTTTTGAGCCACATTTTTAATACTGTGAGTAGTTCTAACAAGCAAAGTCTTCTTCCTTAAATGAAGCTGAAAGCTGCCTCCTGGTCACATCTTCCTTTGTACACTATTTCTATCCTTTGCCTTCGCCTTCTATGGACAATTAGTCCCTTCTCATGTGACCAGGCTTCAGATGTGTGAGAATGGTGGTGATTGTCTTGTCAAATAGCTTCACTTCAGGCTAAACAGTTCCACTTAGTTAAATTACGTAGGTTACCTTATGTTTCACATAATGTTTTTGGAGAACATTTTAGATGTGAATTCTGATAGTTGGTTATTCTTGTAATAATTGTATCAGTGGCTCCAAAGGTAAGACTATCTGAAATCTTAGAGGTACCACGTGTACTTATGAGGTTATATCATTTTTGTATGACTGTCTCATTTGCTACATTATCCTGAAGAGATGAGTCCAGGGATGGGAATTTATAAGTGGTTATTTGACTGACCCAACATGATTTTCCTATTTAAGGAAGGAATGGGAGGGAGTAAATTGTAAGCCAAAGAAGGCAGCCCTTTAAAGCAGTGATAGCTACCCAAACTTGACACTTGGGGATCTTGTTAAAATTCAGATTCTGAATCAGTAGACCCCAGACACTGGATTTCAGTGGATGCTGCTGGTGTGCAAACTACTCTTTTGAGTAGCAAGGTTCTAAAGAATTCACCTTAGTAGAGAATTACTCTGCCAAGGCAGAAGCATTCTCATCGACCCATTGGACACTTAATGTAAGTGGATCCCTTCAATCATTTTAGGGTGTTCCTGGATGCCAGTAGAACCATATTGGATATCTCAGAAAAATTGCCTTTTAGCCATTTCTAGGTTCAATACCTAGAAACTTTACAGATATGATTAACTCTCAAACTGCTCTTGTTCAATTTCCTGTGTAACTGCATGAGTGTCTCTATGGGACAGTGATGTGATTGATAGTAAGAGGCCAATAGACACAGTTATAGAATACAATGTTTCCCTAATGGCAAAATATATGGAAACTGAAAATTGTTACAAAAGCAGGAGACAATAAGGTATGCTCCCAGGTGAAGCCTTCCCAGGTCCCTAGGTCTCTGTGGGAACATGCAGCAGCTGCCGCTACCACCTGCATGGAGTTAGAGTTCTTGCCTCTTTTTCATTATTGGAGTGCAGTAGTATTTGCATGTCCTTTGCTGATGTTATGAAGACTCAGGCTGTCTGTGTGCCAGCTCGTGGTACCAAAACAACCTGGGAACCTTCATGAGTGTTCTCTGTAAAACCAACTGAATCAGAGATCAGTTTCTCGGGGTAGTAGCTCTTAGTAGACCTATATACATCAGACGTGCCCAAGGTCCATTTCTGCACTTATCATGTGGATAAAAGTGGTTAGATCATAAGGTCTGATGGAAAATACTTGCTCCGAAGACAGCAAAAGAGAGCAAAGCCTTATGTTTGCCCTTAGTTGATCATGTTTTCCCTTCTAAGTCACCAATATGGCAAATGATGCAACTTAATTGTGCATTATTAGAAATATTCTGGTATATAAAAATATTTCTCTAGGGATATTTTTCCTCTGAGAAATGTTAATTAAAAATAGAATGAATTCATAAGATCATAGAATGCCAGAACTGGAGATTAACCTAGAAATGTTCTAATTCATAAAGTTTACTATTAGGTCATTATGATTTATGATTATTCTGAAGACAGAAGATAAAACTTGGTCTCTCTGTAGGCTTCACCTATAGCCATTTCTAAGCCAAAATACTACCGTGGACAATCTGGTTCACTCTCAAATATCGTTCCATCCCAGATGACTCACCTGACTCTCAGTTTATGTCACTCTCCTGGTGGCTGTTTTTTATCTCCTGTTGAGAATGTGTCCTAGATTGGCCCAATTTAAACAGAATGAAGGCTTCTAGTCCAATGAATGTCAAGGGACACATTTTCTTTCCTCTTCTTTCAAATGCTAACAAAGATAATCTGTATCCACAAAGGGAAACTGCCTTAGCATGAAAGCAACAATACATATGACTGGACAGATAGATCAAAAGAACTCGGGTCCTTTTGAAGGAAAAATATTGATCACTGATTATACCACTCTTGGAGCTTATTCTATCTGTGGATTTCCAATGTTTTTCTTTATTATTTAAACCAATTGAAGTTAGGTTTTCAGAAAATATAGTGGTTAGAGCGTGGACTCTGGAATCAGACTGCCTAAGTCCAAATCCTGGCTCTGCCCCTTACTAGTCAGGTGGTCTTGGGCAAATTAATTAAAATCTCTGTGTCTCAGTTTTTTTCATTGTTGTTTATTTGTAAAATGGAGATGAAAATAGCATACAAGCTCCTATTGTTACTCTGAGCTTAAACGAGTTAATGCCTGTAAAAACCTTGGAAAAGTGCATGGTTAATGCATGTATTAAACAAGTGTTGATTATTATTATTATTGCTACTAATAATGCTGATAATCATCTGAAACTTTTCATCCACTTACTCATGTATTAGTTAAATAGATATTGAGTAAGCACAGTATACATTGTTGTTTGACTGCGTTGAGATTTGAATACTTGTTTATACCCATCGTTTAAACATTTAAACTCCCTCCCTCCCATTTTCCCTCCCTCCTTCCTTCCACCTTCCCTTCCCACATTCTTCCCTTCCCCCCTGCGTCTTTCTTTCCCTCTTTACTTTGGGATTATTATATAAAAATGGTAATATTTTGGCTATCAAGATATGAAAACACTGTAGGAATTCTGTGATTGAATTTTTCTGTTGTTTATTAATTTTTCCAGAACCATAGTTTTTCTGGGCCAAATGGAAGGTTTTCTTTATTGCAGATCAATAGAGTTTTAGCTAATCTGATTCACTCCCAAAACAGTCATGTAAAAATGCATTCTTTACCATCTAGAGCACTTTGGATATGAAATTATAAGGTAAAGCCTCAAGAATGAAAAGCAGACTGTCTGGCTCTAGAGAAGCTTAAAATGAACAGCACAGGGAATTTTGGTTAATGAAATACCTTTGGTGCTGATGTAGTGTGTTCTAAATGAAGGTGAGTGTCTTTTCTTCTTGGTCTCTCAGCAGGCATTCTTACTCTGGAACTCCTTAGAGGGAGTCCCACAAAACATGGCAGTTATGTTGATCTGTGCCATCATCAAAGTGTCTGCTTTCTGGTGACTTGGTGATTGACCATCTTGGAAGATGTGGGGAAACACCACAAAGTAGGGTTCCTAGAATCCTTAACATGAAACTCATGCCGCCAGAGAAGTAAAGCTTTTAACATATGTCAGGTGCTAGGTAGCTTACCTTCAATCCCTTTAAGATGACATGCCAAATTTCCCTGGATATAGAGAAAAATAATATGAGTTTTGTAGAGAAACTTCCTCTGGATTCCCATAGGAAATGTGGAAAACCATTCTTGGACTGAGATCTCTTGATGATCGTATCGGTATGTTTCGTTTTTAGGGCTGTGGTGAGCCCATCTGAGTCCAGTGTACGTAGTTTACACGTCCCTCTGCCTTTGTGAATAAGCTCTTTGGAAGGGATTTTGTTGTGTCGTAACATTAAAAGAATGTCATTTGAGAGGGATCAAGTACTGAGTTAGAACCTGGAAATCATTGTCTCCTAAACCCTGAATCTAGCTTCACATTTTCCACTTTTCCTAGATATCTGCTCACAGATACTAAAGTATATGCGGCAAAGGTGGGTGCTGCAGTGTTTGAATTTGTCCTTTATTTCTTGTGGTGCTGAAGCCACGGGGATACTAGTGACATAACTAAATGAGATGCCATATGTCACAGTGGCTAGTACTGTGCACTTGGGATGCAATAATAAGAACCAACAAATCCTCACTTTTTAATTTCTGTTCATCATGGAATTTTCTATTTTGGAATATAACAATCTCAGATGTAATTTTTTCATACTGTGTTTCCCCGGAAAATAAGACCTAGCCAGATAATCAGCTCTAATTCGTCTTTTGGAGCAAAAATTAATATAAGACAAAAATTAATATAATATAATATATATATTATATAATATAATACTTATATATAATACTTATTATACCTGATATTATATTATACCTGATATTATATTATACCTGATATTACATTATACCTGATATTATATTATATTATATTATATTATATTATATTATGTTATATTATATTATATTATGACCCGGTATTATGTTATAGTAAAATAAGACTGAGTCTTATATTAATTTTTGCTCCAAAAGACGCATTAGAGCTGATTGTCTGGCTAGGTCTTATTTTTGGGGAAACACGGTATTATCATAGAAGTGCCAGAAAAAGCATTGCTATGGAAATTCCTTTTTCTCTTTTCCTGTGGGAGGAAAAACACACACAAAACTTTCCCATTTCTCACCTTCCATAAAAATAGTTGATGTTGATCCCTAGGAAAACACGTAACTGTTGTGGTCCTTTCTCCTTAATATTCCTCAGAAGCACAGTAAATGTTTAATATTAATCATAATTTTCATTGGTGGTGTTTCTTTGTCTATGAATAACATGTTGGAAAGCTTTAAAATGGCTTGGAAAAATCAGGGAACAATGCTGACTGAGACTGAGTACATAATTCAGTGGATAGGAGCTCAAGTGTAGTATCTTCTGTTCATATTCTGGAGACAAAAATCCATAAAATAAAATTTTATGACTATTTAGTGCTTACCATTTCTCCATTGTGCTAAGCTTATAAATATATATTTCATTCATGCCTCAAATGATTATATGAGTTTCACTATTATTATAAATGATTAAGTACTACTATTACTATTAACATTTAGAGATGAGGAAACTGAGATCTCGTGAGACTACATGACTTACCTGACTCTTAAAACTAATACATGCTGGAGCCAGAATTTCCAAAGCCTGGGATGCTCTTTACCAGTATGACACACTGCTCCCCGGTACAGAAACAATGGGTAATTTCTCTACCCAATGTAAAACACTAAGGAAATGAACACAGAACACTTTTCCATTGTTTGGTTTCATCTTCATTCTGCTTGAAGTTCATTTCTCTTTTGGAGTTGATTTAAACAAGAAAAGGGAAACCATTAGCATGTCTCCATATAGGAATGTGACAAATTAACTTTTATATTATTGGGTCAATTAACTTTGAGATTTTCGATCTGTCCCATGAACGTTTTGGAGATAAGCTCGGTCTCATTGTGTTAAAATCACCTCTCAGCCAGGTAGGGTTGCAGTCATACAATCAGCATATTTTATCTGCAGGTAAAGCAGATGTTTAAAGCATAGAGAGAACAGTGGAAATGGAGGTGAGGTGAGTGGTCGCGACTATTACAGAAGTGTGTGGTCCTGTATGACAGCATTACGTGATGATGGAAAAGCAAAGGATTTAAGTCAGAACTGGGTTCCAGGAAGGAATACTACTGACTAGCTGTGTATCTGGGCTTGTTTCTTAGCTTTCTTCAGTCTTCATGTCTTCATCCTATAAAGACAGTCATACTAATTACTTGATAGGGTTATTGGGAGTACTAAATGGGATGCCACATGGCATGGTGGCCAGTAGTGCGCAATTGGGGCAGAACAAATAATATTGGAATATGCAGTTTGGCACTTTTATAAAGTCTTGGGGAGACGATTGCTAACTTTTCTTCTTGAAAGGCGATTTCTAGTCATTGCATTAAATTTGCTTATTTTTGTACTGAGATATAGATGAGACATGAAATGAGAGATAAAAGATCATTTTGTAATTAGTTGTATGAAACTTATATTCCAGAAAATAATTCTTGGTGAGGCACAGTGCTTACCAACAACAACCACCACCACCACAAAAATACTAATAAAACCCAAAGTGACAGATTTTGGCAGCCTGACCATCTGTCTTATGATTTGTGATCGAATACAGGTTTGTCAGAGTTGCAAACTGCTTGAACCAGGCACCAGCAGAATTTTCTGAAAGTCTGTAGTCAAACAGAGCTAATTTTGCATGATTTAAGAAGGCGAGGAGACCAGGGCACTGTGTCTGAAATTCTCTGCATAACTCTCCATTCCATTAGATGCCTAATGGATGCTTGGTGATGATGGTAAACAAGTTGTCCTTTTGCATGTGAGCAATCAGGTGGTGAGAGAGAAGCCCCACCTGCCACTTTCGAAGTGGACCATATGTCATGGTTGATCAGGGCTGCTCTGTTTCCTTTTCAAAAGAAGGAGCTACTGGTTTTTAAAGTTGTTTTCTTGAAAATTAAACTGGAAGTTTGCATGTGAGGAAATTGAGTTTGATTTATTCCTGAATAAAAAAAATTAAAACACAAATCCTTCTGGGCTAAAAAATATTTCATCAATTCAACAAGAGCTGAATTCCCTTAACTTAGGGTTTAAGTCTGTATTCCATTGTTATGAGACCAGTTTGTTGTCAGCATGCTCTTATGATTCTTCACTCACCATCCAGTGGATTAGTTTGGAGTCCACAAATTGAAACTTCAAATTCCCTTAATTAAATCAGATGCATGTGAAAGTGCTCAGTAAGGTCTTGGGATAGACCAGAGCAAATGAAGTGTTAGGCTGTCACCCTATTTTCTTTTTTCCTTCCATTTTCTTCTACCCATGATGTGAAACCTATGTTAATACGCAACTGATTTTTAAGATGATTTTTAAAATGATGATTTTAAAAATGATACTTTGAGCAAACAGTAAAGCAAAAGCAGCAGATAGTTTCTTTCATTCTATGAGCTATTTTTATAAACCGAGAAGATGTGTTGGGTCATTTATGGCTTCCTGGGGAGTTCTTCTTAATTGGATCTCAATGAGGTTCCATTTTGTTCAATCAACACCTTAGAGAGAAAATTATTTGTATCAACTTGTGGCCTACTTTTGCTGTTTGTTTTGACGGTCGTAAGCTGTTTACAATTTGAAAATGTATCATTGATTGATGTAGAACATTCATAAAAAGCTAAAATTTAATGATAAAACACAATAAAACGTATTTACTTTTATTTCTCTTCTCTTGGGAAGAATTTTATGAAACACTTTTTTTTCTCTTATATCCAGATTGGAAGAATATTTTTAAATGATATAATAAAAAATACTGCCTGAAAAATGACAAATATATTCAACTTCCTTTCTTCCTTCTTCCTTTTTTCCCTCTCCCTGGCTTACTGTATGCTTAGAATCTGGTATAAAAAAGTAAAAATCCAAAAACTGACATCAATTACCCACAATATACGGGCACAGATAAGGCAAATTCCCATATAGCAATGACTAAAGAATGAATGTGTTAAAGGTCATAGTGAAGGAAGAGAGAAATTGATTGTTAAGAACTTAGTGAGTGTCTATCATATGCCAGATATATTAACTTGGACTTTAAATATATATATGAAATTGTAATTTAACCCTTACAACCACCCCAGGATGTAAATGTCTTTTCTCACATTTTATAGATAAGGAAACTGAGGTACAAAGAAGTTAAAAACAACAACGATGACAACAACAAACATGTCCAGCATCACATTGTTAGGGGCAAATCCGGGATAAAAATTCAGGTGTATTTACCCCAAATTTACACTCTTTCCACCAATTTGAGCATCTGAAAAGCATTAATGTATTAAAGCTTTTATAGACAGAATCAATTAGAAAAGATATGGGAGGCCATGGGCGATATCCTTCATTTAATAGGGACCCTAGCTAGCCAAAAGGGATTCATACATTTTAAATTCTACAAAGGAGATTCCCGTATTATCCATCTAAATTCTATTTTAACTTTGACTATCCTCAGCATTGTCTTTATTTATATCGTTGTGCAATATTCAGGCCCATTTAAAAGAATACTCATTCTAAGAAAATGGAAAATAGCTGGTTACCTCCATTAGATCACTATTGAGGTGGAAAACCTCCAGTTACTTTGTCTTTTCAATTGAGGTCTGACCTTTTCACCCTGTTTGTCTGTGCTTCTCCCTCAATGGTCTTGCAGAATCTTCATGCTTCCTTTTAAATTGAGAAGAAACTTACTGGAGTTTAGCCCCTATTAAAACATATTTCATTATAAGAAATGATTTGTTGGAAAGATAGGATAATGGTGCCTATATCTACATATCTCAGTGTGACAGGGACAGGCCTAGAGTAGGTGCTTGATACATATTATTGAATTAATAAATGAATGATTTCTTTTGAAAAATTGAAGCACATTACTGGTCAAATCTGATTCTTCATGTCTCTTGGTTGCTGTGCTTTTTCAGGACAGGTAGGTCCTCTCTCCTTTGTGTTTCTTCAGTTGGTGGCTCCTGTTGCTTCTCTCCAGTGAAACTCTCCTTCACTTATCCTTTTCTTCTTCAATTCCCTTTATTTCTGAACACACTTCAAATAACAAGGGCGTTTGATCTTCCAATGCAAAATGCCAGCCACTCTAGATTTGTCACCTGCAAAGCTTAATGTTCTGCTAACTATTCCATCAGGCAGGTCACTGGCAGAAACATGGAATACCAATATTTTTAAGTCAAAGTCAAGAAAAAACCCACGGGTGATGCTCTCCCTCTGCTCCTCAGGTTGACACCGAGCTATTGATTATCCTTCTGAGTACAGCCTCTGTAATAACACAGTGGATTACTCTCGCTATCTGTCAAGTATTGTGGCCTCCCAAGGAAACACGGATGATGTATTAAAATAGTTTATTGGCATAGAACATCTTCAGTCGCAGGAGAACAAGACATTTACACAATAAGTGGGTGGTAAATTACATTTTTAAAAATTGTTTTTAAATGCTATTAGGTACCGTTTAGAGGAGACCTATAATAAAACCTATTGTCAAATGAAAGATCTCTAAGAAAAGTTAATAATTAGCCCCAAATGTATTTCCTTGAGATTGGCTTTTTTGCAGCAGATTTTCTCAGAGGAGCTCGCCTATACTCCTTTCCCTCCGTAAGTTTTAGAAAATCCATAAAGCCTAATAGCTCTTGGAGCTGTGTGTAACTTATCTGAGGATTAATGACTCGGCCTCAGCCCCCTTTTGCCGGTGTCCTAGACTCCCCTCTTAGACCTCACAGCCTTAGATGCCTTGAAGAAAAATGGCTCATCTACCCAAATCATTCATTATGAAAGCTGGAGCTTTCCAGTTTGCTTACCTTTCTCGCATTGAGACTTTGTTTAAATACAGTAAGGCTTGAGAAGTTGCTGGTGGAATTCATTCTAATTCTCTGTCCTGCTACTGGAAAACAGAAACACACTGGACATGCTCCAGTGAAGCAGGGTGGAGGCATGGTGAATTTGTGGTTTCTCATTTAGCCCTCATTTAAAGCAGGCACCTCTGTGGACGTCACTAAGCTCACAGATAGAGTACAGGAGACGTGTGAAGTCACAAGCAATATTTTGTGAGTAAGTGTGCCACTCCCCTCCACCACCCTCTCCCCAACAGTTTCCATCAGATTCTCAGTTTTCATCAGATCAGGAGCCAAATAACTTTGAGAGCCACTATAGTATGAGCATCTTTAATCTTTAATCGTCATCCCCTTACCCTTACACTCGTTATTTGATGACTTTTAAATATAAAATATCTTTTTGAAAAGTTTAAACTTTATTAGTAATCAAAGAGATGTAAATATACTTGCATGGCGTTTTAGTTATCACGCTGGTGAAATTGCAAGAATGAAAGTTCTCAGTGTTGACATCGAAGTAGGAAAACAGACACTCATTCTGCTGGTGGGAGTTTATACTCTTAGTGACAAATTGGCAAAAGTCTTGGAATATACATATGATGGATCAGCAATTTTGTTGTGAGGAATTTAGCCTAAGAGAAAGAATTGGACAAGTATACAAAGATACTGATCTCAAAGTGTTTGTGACAGTATTGTTTATAATAGTGAGAAATTTATAACTGCAGTAACGGGGGTTCATTTAAGTCAGTTATGTGCACTCATAAAATGGATTTCTACCAAACAATATAGCTTTACAGTTATCAATTTGGGAAATATACTTATTTTATGGTGAGTAAGAGTGCTAGTTACAAAATAATATGTGAAGTATTGACCAGAAACTGTAATTATCGGTTACAAATGGGAAAGCAGTCTGAAAGTACTCTGAGAAAATAGTCACCAAAATGATATTTGTGCTTACACCAAACTTGATTTTAGATGTTTGTTTTCTTTTTGCTTACTTTTAAAATATATGCTTACTTTGTCAACAAAGGCATAAAACATAACTTATAAACATATATGCAATGAAATAACAAAAGATTATAAAATCCTCAGTGAAATAGGATATGTTTTGAAAATAGAGAAGGATTTTTCTGCAATGATCTAATGGGTAAGATTTCACCTCCTCATTATAGACATTAATCATTCACTTATTTAGCTATTGATTTGTAGAAGGAAGAACATTTCTTTCTGAAGAGATCGATTTGTGTATATATTTTGTGTTTGGGTGCTATGTGCTCTGTCTAGGATCACTAAATGCTTCACTAAAAGCAAGAAAGATGACATGAGCTTCATAGAGTGTTTTATTTTTTTCTTCCCTCTAATCCCCAGCACAGCGATGAGAACAACTTTTCCATTGAGTTAGTGTTTGATTGACTTGAGAAAATAATAAGAGTTGAACATTTGCTTATTTCTTCATCAAAATTTTCATGGTACTTACTAGGTTCCATTCACTATTCCAAGAACTTTGCAAATATGAACTCCTTAATACTCTAAGCCACCCTAGAAGTGAAGGCTTACTATTATTATTACCATTTTATAGATGAGGGAACAGATGACTTACAGATAAGTAACTAGTCTGAGATCAAGCAACTGATGAGTGTAGTTGACCATTTATCCTCAAGTTGGTAATTACAATAATATATATGATATATGAAACTGAAATAACCTAAGTACCTTACAGTAAGGAAGAAGTATGATGCAGCCACAAAAAGTGATTTTGATAATTTTTAAAGGGGTAGGAAATGTTTCCAATAAAATATACATCAAGAATTCAGATTATATAATTAAAATATAGCAATATCACAAGTTTGTGCAAAAATGGCTAAGCATAGAAAGTAGGAGAAAAACGATCTATAAGTAAATATAACCAGATGATAATGGCAGCTACTTCAAGGAGGAGTGAGATTGTGAATTATTTTAATTTATTTTTAATCACTTTCTAATTTTCTACAGTGGATAGAATGAACAATATTACTTGAAAAGTTATGGTTAATTTTTTTTCCCCTTCACATTCCAATCTAGCAAAAAAAGTGACACATCGAAGGAGAAACGGCACAAAGATTTAAAATCTGGAAATATGATGTTTGAATGGTGGCATCATTGTGTGTGACCCTGAGCAGACATTGTAGGGTCACTGACTGTCAGTGAGTTTATGGGTGGCCATTGAATCTTGCCAAAACTCCAATCTTGAGGGAACATGCATCGTTTCGTTCCTCCAATGCTGAAATTCTCTGTTAGGCTTCTCACTTAGTTGAAGTGCAAGAACTGCAAAGTACAAAGTAAGAATGAAAAGGGCTGGAGTAAACAGCCGTTGACTATCTAAGTAGAGGGCTTTGAGGTTTGCTGGGGAAATCTCTATAAAAATATAGAGTATACCATTCTATCCTTAAATGTGAATTTGCTTCCTTGCTTTTTCTTATCTATTCAAAATTCTGATGCATGCAACTAAGTAGGAGGGGTAATACATTCAACATACTCCTACTAAGGAGTAAGATCAACTTTTCTTTACCCAGAAGCACAGACAGCTGGAAATAGCAGAACTGAGGATGTGTCTTTGGCCTGAAAGAAAATCATTTACCCTGAGACAGAAAGGGAAGTCGACCTGGTGTTTGAGATGCAAGGGACGTGCTCTGCTCCAGAGCTGGGATGAGAAAGTTAGGAGAGGTGTTTTAGGTACACAGCATAGCTAAAAGACCCAACTAGGAATGTGGGTGTGTATGTGTGAGCATGAGATGACAGCACAGTAACACCCAGAACACTGGGCCCAGGGGAAGAATGGAACTTTGAAAGTGGGTGTAACATGGCAGAAAAGAGAGAATGTTTTTTCTATGCCTGGGTGAAGAAAACCCTACTGCAAGGCTGTGGCAGTGATCCTGGAACTATAAGCACACCTCTTCTAGAGAGCACTGGACCAGGTTTCTGGGTTAGTAGGTTTCACCGACAATGCATAAACATACCCATAATTCATTTGCCTGTCGAGGTAACTTAGAGTATTGCCGTGTTCACGTACAATGGCAATACTCTAAGGTACCTATCTCTCTTGTTGGGCACTTGTCTCTTTTTAATCTTGTCTTAGAGTTATCATGGAAGGAAGACTCCAGGCAAGAAGGAACAAGGACATTTCTAGTGTTACGTGGCATTACAAGTGTTGAAAGGAAATGCCTTTAAGCACTTGACGGGGTGCCAGCTTCCATAATGGGGAAATTTTGGACCACCCTTTACTGCATTCCTCTGAACCCCTAATTTCTACTTGTTGACACTTTGTAATGATTACACTGTTCTTTCATAAATCTGTTCTCCCCTTTTCCCTCTCTTTTCCTTAAAGAAGTTACACAAATTTACGGCCTCAGCAACCTTGACTTTTGTCCTAAGATTCAACATTCAATCCCAATTCCCTTATACATACTGTTTCCCTGAAAATAAGACCTCGCCAGACAATCAGCTTGAATATGTTTTTTTGGAGCAAAAATTAATATAAGGTCTTATTTTACTATAATATATGACTGGGTATAATTGATATAATATAATAATATAATACCGGGTCTTATATTAATTTTTGCTCCAAAAGATGCATTCGAGCTGATTGTCCGGCTAGGTCTTATTTTCAGGGAAACACAGTAACATATCTAATAGCATAATAGGATTAGATGTAGCAGAAGTGACGTGAACTGTTTAGGCAACTTACTGGTCTAACTGATGTTTTACATTCCTTCTTGCAAACACATTCACTGATATCTGTGGCCTGATGAACACTCATAATTTATTTCTAAGAGTCAGTTGTGTTTTTTTAAAAAAAAAACTATTTATACCCATGAAAACTTACTACATATGAGCTCCCATCAAAAAAATGACTTGGTTTTGGAAAACTAAGCTGAATTTTTTTTTTATTGAAGACCATTTTTTATTAATTTGAAATTTGAACCATTTCTTTCCCATAAAGCAAAAATATCTAAAATAGTTAGGAAAAGATACATATAAGAATATGTTTATCATACAATCCTAAATAATCCCATTTTACAAAAAAATTACAGAAATTTTAATACTGTCTATTTTGTTCCCTCAGGATAAATTTTAGAAGTTTGCAAATGTCTCTTCAGTAAAAATATTTCCACTAAAATATCTTCAGAAAAACATTTAACATAAATTTCTATTTTATTCTTTGAAACCTTCTGAAGTTGATCAACTTCTGCAAAAGTCAGAAATTGGCTAAATGATAGTGAATTTGACATGATTTAATCAATTGCTTTCGAATGAGTTCATAATTGAACTAACTCAAGTCCTATTTCTTGGGGCAGCTGGATGGCTCAGTTGGTTAGAGCGTGAGCTCTCAACAACAAGGTTACTGGTTCAATTCCCGCATGGGATGGTGGGCTGCACTCGCTGCAACTAAAAATTGAAAACGGCGACTGCACTTGGAGCTGAGCTGCACCCTCCACGACTAAATTGAAAGATAACGACTTGGAACTTGCAGCTGATGGGCCCTGGAGAAACACACGGTTCCCCAATATTCCCCAATAAAATTTATATAAAACAAAGTTCTATTTTCTTTTTTTTTTTTTATTGAGGTGTAGTCGACATAATATTTTATCAGTTTCAGGTGTATCATGTAATGATGCAATACTTGTAGATATTGCAAAATTGTCACAACAATCAGGCCAGTGAATTGTTTTGAGAGACTTGAGGACAAGTTGCTAAAAAATATACCATTAAACTTAAAATGAATGCATAGAATAAATGTAAGTATGCATTTCTCTTTTTAATCACTTCCTGCTTTAACTTTTTCAGTTAATTAACTCCCGAATCTGACTATATGGATCTGAAAGCTTTTAATGTGTGCCTCGAGGGAGAATAGCACAGTAATTCCTAGTATGGTCTTTGGTACTTGTCTGGGTTCAAATCCTGTCTCTATTTCTAATGAATTGTGTTTAATTTTACTAATATGTAAAACGAGGATAATACTAATTTTTATCTCATGCAAGGATGAAATGAGTTAATTCACATAAATCACTTTAAGTAGTGCCTGGCATATAGTAAGTTCTCTATAAATACCATTGATAGATAATAGCAGGAATTGAGGAAAGTTAAGATGGCAAAGTGATCTAGAAGGAAATCTAAGCAATGCCTTTGATATCATGTGATTTGCAAAGTAAGGAGCCATTGCTGCCACTTTTCTGAGGAAAGACAATAGAGAAGATAATTCTCACTGCTGTAATTAATAATAATACTGACAGTATAAATGATAATAATAATAGTAGCATTTTAATGATACACTAACAACTCTTGAGTATTTGTATGACTTTTCTCTTTGATCCCTTGGAATAAACATAGGAATTAGAATCAGGTCTGCAGTTTTAATCCTATTTTTGCAGCAAACTACTTAAGTGATCTCGGGTCAGCCATATTCCTTCTCTGAACTACAGGTTTCTCTATAAGAAGTTGGAGGTAATAGTATCTGTCTGTGTACCTCATGAAATATAGAGTAGTAAGAGTACAGAGAAGTAGGTAGGAGAGAATGAACTGGGGAGAGGCTGGGGTCCCAGAGTTAATTAAGTTACCACGTGACAGCTATAAGAGGCTGGGGGCTTTTGGGGTGGCTGAAATTTAAGATGTATTCAGTTTTGTTTTCCCCATAGGCCATATACCTGTTCATGACTTTAGCTCTGTGATTCACATTTATTGTATGAAAGGGAATGGTTTGGGGCTTAAGTGATAGGGTATGGGTCAGAAAAAGACATAGAATCTGGACTTATTCTGCATCTCTTTGTGGAAAAGTCTATGCACAGAATAGCTCCTCCACCATCTTGTTCTGGAATTGTTTTGCATTTGAAGGTGTTGAGAAGCCTGGTTGCCCATTGTTCAAATAAGGTATATGTCAATGATGTCAACACGATGTGTTGAGGAAGTGTCACATCTGTCTGCAATTGGCTACCTCTCGATAGGAGAAACACCACTGGAAGCCTGGAGACCAGATGTTGCTTTCAATCAAATTGAGGTCAAGCATCTTTAGAT
Source organism: Rhinolophus hipposideros (assembly GCF_964194185.1). Taxonomy (NCBI): domain Eukaryota; kingdom Metazoa; phylum Chordata; class Mammalia; order Chiroptera; family Rhinolophidae; genus Rhinolophus; species Rhinolophus hipposideros. The sequence continues at coordinate 86,097,043 of NC_138052.1, forward strand.
GAAGAATGTCTGCACCTCCCCATCCCTGGCCCTAAGAGAAACATGGAAGGCAATTTTGGTGGAATCATTATTATTTTAGCTCATGTTTCTATTTTTCCTAGTGCATGACATTACAGCCAATGTCAGGAACAGAGCAACCAAAATGGCTGCCCTTGGTCCAAAGACTATATGAAGAAGACATCACAGCCGTGAGATTCCTGTTCACAGGGTTGCATGGCTTGGGTTCCATCCTGGATTTTGCCACGGCAGATGTTGAGGGATCCTGGAAATATCACTTGTTTTCTCCAGGCTTTAATTTTTAAAACTGAGTAATGAGAACATTATTATAGATGATTTGTGTTATCCTTTCCAGTTTAATATTCTGCAATTATGCAGATACGAGGGAAGGCTGGTCTTGGCTAAGCCTTGGGACAGCCACCTGGAAAATCAGTGCAGTGATGTTTCCAGGACGAAAGGCTCTTTTGGTATTTCCTACTAGTCCACATGGGGAAAACAGGTTAAAACAGCTGGTTGAAAACACGTTCTGAGCCAGAGAGTGAGAAATGACCGATTGTGAACTTAATTTTAAAGGACTCTCTAATTAAACCTCTTAGAGTCAATAAAATATCTCATTCCTTAACTAATCCTGCATACTGGAGGGATTTAGGAATTAATATACATTTCAGGAAGGTTTGTTTCTTTCACATTTGTACAGGTTTTCTGTTAGGGTAACAGTAAAACGGAACAGGAAAAACATCCAGGTTTCATTCTAATTCAGTTTCATGCCAATAACTACATATATATTGAGCATTCAGTAAATGAGAAATTTTTTGCTTGGTACTCCTAGGGATTGAACAGGACATTGTAAAAGGAGGAATGGCTTATCCCCTGACCCCCTGACATTTTCTTCCATGTCCGAGTAGATCTGCCAGCTTCTCTCTACCCTGTAATGCACTACCCATCAGTAAATGCAGTAAATGTGGGGGCTCATTGATTAGTAAACTTAGGAAGAATAACTGGCTTGATCCTGCCCTTCTTCCTAGAAACCTGCCTCCTTGCATGGAGCACTTGCTCTGGGTTGCACTGGGCCTTCTGCTGCTAAGTGGCAGAGAGGAGGAGTGAGGCTGCAGGTTTCAGGTAGTAATTTAAAAATCCTCCAATATTTTTTGCATTGGCCAGTGGCACTGAGAAATTAAAACAAAGATTGGAATTTGGGGGAGTACATTATACTTACGGCAAGGTGTTTGGTGAGGCAAGGAGTATGGTTTTGGGCCATAAACTTAGCGTGGGGCAGAGTCTTTTGATTTAGGTGATTTTGAGGTTTATATTAGCCCGAGTGAGTTTTATAGTTATGTAGTTGGCATTTAACTATGTGGTCTGGATGACAGTGTTTAAGACAGACATTCAGTATTTTGCCCTTGGTGAAGGACAGTTTTTAGAGGTTTTGATCACAGGCAAGAGACTATTTTTATGAGGAAAACTACACATGTGAAGAACTTCAATTGATCCACGTGGGTGCCAGAGAGGTCACACCTTGGGCTCTTGCATATTCTAGCTGATGGAGACAAACCTGAGACAAATATCCAATTATAGAGAAAAGAGATTCCCACTGGCCTTTTAGGGATTGATCAGCAGAACAATACCAGCTGCATTTAAAAGACAAGGCCACTGTGCTCTGTGCTTGCTATGAAGTACTGGTAAGGTTCTAGCTTCAAGTTGTTAATGCCAGGCCTGGGGAGCAGTGCTGAGTAAGCTCTTCTGACTCTGATTCTGTGTTTCCAAGCAAGGAGGAAACTGAAGAGACGAATTCTGAACTCATGTGAGTTGCCCATAGGTTCAAGAGTGGAAAGTATTCAAAGCACTCCTGGGTTGGTTTCAAGGTGATTCAGTTTTTACAGGTGGGTTTTGCAAGATCATGGGCATGTATCCTACAAGATAATGCCAGATCATGATAGAGGAAGATAGAGGAAGCCAGTGTCTTGAGGAACACAGAAGGCCAAGGATCTGACTTCACTAGGACCCAGAATACCCAGGCATGAAAGTAGCAATAGAGCTTTAGGGTTAAAGGCAAAGGTAGACATAATGTGGGGAGAATGGGTAGTATTTTTTGAAAAAAGAATAAGAATGATCAGAGCTGTTTAAGGTTGAGTAATCAAGACACTTCACAGAGTAGTTGGTGTTTCAGATGGATCTTGACAAATAGAGATTTAGGCTTCCTGTTTTTAGGCCTCCTTCCATCAGGGCCTTGGTGGGGAAGGACTTGGAGGTCTTAGTATCATCTTTGATTCCTGGTTTCCTCCTCAACCTGTGTGGATTCACTTAGATGGTGCATTTGTTACAGGCAGGCTTTTAAAACAATCCCATGAAGGGTAAATGGCAGCCATAAAAGGTAACATGGTCGAACTCTTCCCTTCTACCTCTTCTTTTCCTATCCTCTCACTATACTCTTAGGAATTTAAAACTTTTCAGGCATAAGTCACACTAAAACAGAGATAAGATGCAATGAAATCGAGCTCTTCTTGGCCAATTTGAGATTCTTGGATTATTACCCATCATTATTTGTTAAAAGAATGGTTAGGTCTCAGCATATGAGTTTGGGATCAACTAAGAAATCCCTTTATAACTGCCCAACCATGTGGCATGGCACAAAATTTTTATATCCTTGATGTTCTGATTTCTGATACCAGAGATGGGGACACGGTTTTTATCCCTGAAATGTCTTTGTTTATGTCAGGTTTATTTGAGAAATCTCCCTATTGCTATTCATCCCTAATACAGACCCTTGCCCATAATGGGACTTGGAACATGTTGTTGGATATAAAACACCTAGGGCATTTTGATATGTAATGCCAAATTTTCACACATGCTACCTAGGTCGTGCTTAAACATGAAGTATCTTAGATCCTATGAATAAAGATATGAATAGATACCTATCTGTAGTAAGGGATATAAGAGAAGGTTATCTTGCTCAGTAACAGAGATTAGAAGAAAAAGAGAGAGGAAAAAAAGGACTCCATAAGAAAAGGAATGCATGTTTGGGAAACAATGAGATGTCAACTTTGGGTAGAGAGTTGACTCTGAAGAGTTGAAAAGTAGAGACAAAACTGCAGAGTTAGCAGGAATTCAATTTTTCAGCTAGAGGAATTCTTTGTGGTCATCTGGCCAGGCTCAAAGTGGAATCAGGCCATGTGACTTTTTTAAGGCTAACATCATTTGCCCGCAGTTTTTGTTCATTATTAAACTGAGGTTTAAATGAAATACATATTTTTTATAGGAAAAATGCCTAGTGGAATTCAGATATATATAAGGTGTTTAGAGAATAATTCTGAGAAATATTGAATCCAAATCTATTCCCTCTCCCAATTTAAAACACGAGGTAACTAGAGCTCAAAGAAATTAACTTATTTGTTTAAGTTTCCAGAGTTCATAGTGTCAGAGATGAGATTCAAATTTACTTTTCTCTTTGTCTAGTGGGCTTTCTACTGCATCATGTTTAAATTGACATGATTATTTCAGTAAAGCCTTAGAGATAGCCAGTTAGATTAAAATCACACTAGGGTCCTTGAAAGATATGAAGAATTTTGCTGTCTTTGTCAAATTACTGATGATTTTAGAGCTGAGGGGCAACACAAGGATGGGTTAGGGAAAGAAAGCTTTCTGGAAAATGATTTCTCTTCTATTGTAGGCCTCAAAAATATGGCAGTCTAGGCTGCCTGTTTTCCCCTTATAAGATCAGCTTCAATCAGTGTCTTGTTCAGTAACACATATGTACAATATATGTTAAATGAAAGAAAAATAGTAAAGAATTAATTTAAAAAATTAAATGAACAAATAAACACATGAAATACATGGATGAGTGAATGGAATGACGTTTTGCTTACAAAATGGCAAAACATCCTTTTCCTAGTTGAACAGTCGAATGTTCAAGTTAAAACCTAAAAACTCCTAAGAACATAGTCAAGGTCTTCTGAATCATTACTGTTAGAAATTCACTAAAGTGACCAAGATCTATTCTTTCTCGGGAGTAAGTAATGAGAATGCAGCCTGGTTAACAGTATTAGATTCAGAGTCAGACAAAATTGAATTTGAGTTTTGGTTTGGCTGTTCCACTTATTAGCAGTGTGATTTGGAGCAAGGACTCAAGGGGAGGAAGCTGAGTGGAAAAGGAAAAAAATGACCAGCATAAGATGACTGACAGGGATTAAAAAAAAAAAAGAAAAAGAAAAAGAAAAAGAATATATGTATTTGCAAACCATGGGGATTCCCAGAAATGCTATTGTTAGAATTTCTTGCTCTGGGCTGAGCTCGACTTTAGCTGATGAGACAAGAATCAAAAAAATACAAATTGTTCATAGATAGAGAGCGATGTGATGGGAATGCGATGATACATTTATTTATACACTGGGAAGCAGGAATGTAGTTAGCTCCATGCTTTTCAATTTGTGGATCATTCATTTACTTTGCTTCACCTTTACACCTTTTATTTGTGGAGAGGAAGCAGAAGTGATATGCAAATAGCACTTAGTTTTCTATTTTTTTGCAATGTTCTGGAAAAAAATATTCAGTGAAGAGATGTGCTCTCTCCTTTGAATTCTCAGAGTACATTGTAAATCCCTCATCCTGCTGCACCTTCTACCTGACAGTGCAGTTGTTTGTTTGTGTTTTATTCACCTTGTTGTAACATCAGCCTTTTCTCCCTCATTCTACTGAGATTACAGTAGGCATTCACGTCAGTCCCATCACTGACGTAAGGCCTCAGTGTAATTAAATGGAAATTATTTCTGTATACATCTTTTTAATTCATTATTGTAGACAATGCAGAATCCATGGTATTTGCTCAGCATACATACCTACATTTGTCTGTATGCTGAAGAATGTGAGCATTTAAATATGTGACTTGGGGTAAGAGTCCTTTTGTACAATGAGTGTGTCAAACCCAAGGCACACCAGGAGGATGAGGTGCCTCTTCAGCTCAACACTTGGTTGGCTGCATTGGAGTCTACCATCCATCAAGAGAAGGGCTGAGCTAGGCTTTGGGATCTTGGGTGACTTGTCCTCTCTTGAAATGTCTCAATGACCTTAGGCAAGGGAGTTCCCTAGAACGCCACCATAATCCCGTCTCCACAAACTTTTTTCTGAACAGGATGTGGAGAGTAGGAAACTTTTCCTATGGCTGAAGACATCCCTGTGACTCCTGGTTGTCAGCATTCTGTGCTATTTCAACCACGGAAAACCTTGAGTTACCCAAGTAATGTGCGCCGTGGTTTAAGTAAAGCACATCTACCCCAGGAAGGGAGGGCATCGATTCTTCAGCCCTCACATCCTGCAATATTGGCAATTAATCAGCTGAGCAAAGAGGCATCAGGAAAATCCCCTTGGATGTGGGGGGCATCCATCTCTTTTCCATGCCGTAAACATTATGGGGAAAGAAAGGTGAATTCTTCAAGTATTCTATGCTGACTAATGGATTTATTTCAAACTTCAGATAAGTCTTTTCCAAATATAACTCTTATCTCATTTTCTCACCCCTTTCCCATAGGATTTTGCCCCTAATGGTCCCAAGCATGTTAAACTACTGATCATTTCCCTAATTCTTCCTGCTTTTTCTCACATAGTTCCTTGTATGCATGTTTCCCTCTGTCTGACAACCCCTCCGGGCAAGTTACTCACTTTTTTGAGCCTGTTTTGTCATCTGGTAGATGAAGATAATAAAAACATCTACCTCATTGGGACTATTATGAGGATTAAATAAGATGATCCATGGAAAGGGCTCAGCCCAATTTCTGGTAAGTACAAGCTTGATAATCATAACTTGGCATTATTTTTATTTCTTCCCTTGTCTGCCAAATGAATTTCTACTCATCCTCCAATAACCATCTTAAATATACTTCTTGCTTTGAAACTTCACCTGTCTGTTCAGACAAACCATTGCTTTTTCTTCTAAGGCTTCCTTATGAGTCTGTAGATATTTACATTACACTCAGCAGGACTTTATTTAGATGTCTGTCTTCCCCAAAGGATTGTGACCTTTAGAATATGGGGACTGTGTCTTGGCCAATTTTTTCCATTTAACATAGTTCCTCTGCAAATAAAAACTTCATTAATATTTGTCAAATAAATTTTTGAGTGAGCGAGAGTAAGTGAATGAATATATGGAAGAAAGGTTCTTAAAAAAGATGTACGACGGCAGAATAAACTGGGGTTCCTAAAATTATAATTGGGAGATAGTAGGTTTGGGCTAACTAGTTGATATTTAATTTTGCTGAGAAAAGTTCAAGGTCACACAACCATTTGCTTTATGAGAATGTAAATGGAGTAAGTTAAGAAAATGCACTGAGTTAAGCTCAATTTTGCAGATGAGGAATTGAAGAGATACAAGGATGAATCTAAATATCTTTAATTGTGAGGAAGATAAGACTAGTAGAGAAAGTGGGTAGAGAAAGGGAAGCAATGTGCGGGGAGCTGGAGGAGTTTGGAAGAGAGATAATTGGAACAGAAGGAATTTGGGAGAAAGTAAAAGATAATTCAAAGGGTGTATGTTTGAAAGCTTTAAGACAGCTCTCTTTATAATCCAGTCAAAGGAGTCATCCTTGAACCAAAGCCCAAGTTACCTGGCTCCCCAGTTAGCGAGATCTCCCGTCCCCTCTGGACAACACGAATACTGATGGTGACTGGATACGCTTTTGCCAGCTCCTCTGAAACTTTAGATCAGAGACTAGGAAGCCCAGTCTTCTTTCATTTGTTTGTCTGCCCTGGATTTGGTCTCTGAAAATCCCTACCAGCCCTCTCCATGTACTTTTCTGACTAACAATGAGGTTTTCATCTGACCATGCTGGATGGCCCCACTCACAACTTCTGAGAACGTGTTTCCTAGATACCCTCAGAGATGTGGGACTGTGTTGTTCACTGATGCCTATATGTGTTGAACTTCAGTTTAACGACACGCCCTCAGAACTGGTCCCTCCCTGAGAAGAGAAACCACGTCTTCTGCCCTGCATTTTCTTTACTCCATATGATTGACTTCTTATCCCAGATCAGTGCTCACTGAGTGTGTTGGGTAGTTGGGGATTTGCTACATGTCATTTTGTCTCTACCTTCCTTGAAACCTATCAAACATTAACATCAGTTAGCCTCTTACATAAGGCAATAAGGCACACATTTCTTTACTTCTAGTCTATTTTTGCTTCGTAACATACCGAGTGAAAAAAAGAAACGTTATTGTCTCCTTATGTACAATCCTATTATGTTGAATGTAAGTGAGATTTGGAGGAAATAGCTAAAATGTCATGTACTTGGTTAGAAACTGATTCTGTAAAGTGATCATATGGCAGTAGGTACAATAAAATGGGAAATTTTCCCATAAGTAGAAAGAGAATCACTACAGAAATACCAAAGGGCAAACAAAGCCGCAGGATTAACAGCCATAAACTCTTTTGAGTTTAGCAGAGCATCAATTTTTGCAGGGAGCTGAGACAAGATTACTGATTTAATAGATTACTTTATAAAAAGGACAAAAACAGACTTATATCATGCTAGGATGTTTACAAGCTGATGTTTACAGACTAAAAGTAGACTATAGGGGTGAGACTATGAAAATGAATTCATCAATTGTTTTTGTATCATATCATGTGATTGCCCAAAGCCTGTCTCAACATGTGACGCATTTTCACTAGCACTGTTTGCTAGAAAGGAAAAATTTGGTGTGTTGGTGGGTTTGTCTTTGGCCCAGTTCCTGGTGGCACAGTAAATTGAAGCTCCCTGTCCTATTTGGTGTGCTTCCAAGGGCAGCAGGATGAGCCTTCTTCTTGTGATACTTGAGTCTGAAGCATTAAAGACTCATCCTTTAGAGTTAGTCTCTTTACATGGCCAGTTTCAAAACATCCATTAAAAGGCATCAGTTCCTTAGTCCCTTACTTAGTTTATTAAGAGATTTTTGGTTCTAATATTAGGGCTTAAAGGCTTTATGTGTGTGGTAGTAAAGATGAAAAGAACAGAAATTAAATTTTAAAAAATGCAATTTTATCTTAATATGATGTTATTTTGGATATTGATTCTTAAAAGTAACATTTGAAGTTGTCGGTCCTAATAATTCAGATATGTTTGATGAATTCGATAGCATGAAACTGCTGAAGACAATATGAAATCAAAGATGCCTTCCATCTCAAAGGAAAGATCGGCCCCATAATAAAACAGGATTGATAATTGAGGTTCTTCCTGGGCTGTTTAATGCATTTTGGCCCTTGGGAAAACCACTTCACTGTAAATGAAACTCTGAACTTTACCTGGAAATTGAAGTTGGATAAGAAAAAAAAGGGGGTTGGATTCGAAGATCTGGGGTCATGTAAAATGACAGCTTATTTCCACATGGCTTGCTCCATCGGGCTTTGACACTCAGTTGAAACATCTGGAGAAAATATGAGGAAAACACCCACATACCACGCAAAAGAGAGCCCTTTACATGTGGCTGTTGGAATCGTTAACCAGAGTCAAGACAAGTCATAGGCCAAAAGTTCATCATAAACATGCAATTGCAGATCAACTGCGACATGGTCACATAACAATCCATGATTTGTTTCAGTGTTAAATAATCCTCATAAATTACAAAAAAATAACAACTTAACTCTTCCTGGTACTTTAGAGTTTACAAAACATCCGACCTTTCAGGGGAGTAAGGCTATGTATTGCGGTCACCATTTTGCAGATGGAGAAACTGAAGCTTCACGAAGCATATAACCTTTTCTCAGAGTCATCCAGGAGAGCTCAGGCTTACATGCAAATGTTCTGATAACAAATCCTGGCTAATTGCACCAATTTTTTAGAACCCAATTAAACATTGTTATGGTATGTCGCTCTTTGAAAATGATTTCCTAAAGGTATCTTTAAAGGTTCTTTTAGAGGAGGTCAAAACTGATTTAATGAACCTAAATACTATTGAGGTCAGTTTAGAAAATAAACACACCTTGCTCTCCATTTGTCAGTTCTGCTGGAATGAGTGGGGCTGAGGCTTTAATGCCCATCTGGAAGGTATCGACTTCACAGCATTACTGTACATCACCATATGGGTCAGAGAACTAGACTCATCATCTAAATAAATATTGTTGTACAATCATTTCCCACTGTGAGGGTTTGAGCCTCATTAGATCTAGAAGAGAAAGAACACCATTAGCTGTGTTTACAGCTAACTACTGTTCTCCATTTTAGATTTGGTAAGAGCAAATGACCCTGAAAACAACTCTTACTTGCTTGAAAGACGTGATTGAATTGCATTACAGCATTAACATGTTACGACTGGACACAAACTTTACTCATTATCAGTTCATTTTCATTTTAAAGCTTCTGGTTCAGAGGACCCAATGGGAACAGTTTGGAAAGTGGAATCATAAAGTGGACCAATGACAGTGATCTTTTTCTTTTGGTTTTTGTTTGTGATTTTTAGAAGGGAGTTGCAAAGGGTTGAAGAGTTTGAGAAAATTGTAAGTGAACTTGTGAAGTCAGTTTTTTTTTAAAAAAAGCCTCTGCCACTTGTAATATTTAAGCTATAAGCGGGCAGCCGATTAAATATGCTAGAAGTCTGCTGATTGCATAAGCTATGGGCCACTTGCTTTTGCAATTAACCACTCACACCCTTGTTTTTCCTCGCAACCCAAGAGGTTGATTATGTGATTGTAGGTATAATAATTAGCACAGATGAAAAGAAAAACCCAGCAGAAGCCTCCTAAAAGTATTCTTGTACTGAAAGCCTCCAATATGAGCTAATTAGGCTAGAAGGTATAGGAGATGGTCCCCAACATGTGTTATATCAAAACACTTTCCCTGTAGTCTAGTTGCTCTTAGTGTATAATAGAAATTGTTTCCCCACTGGTCCTAGGTGAGGATGGTTCTATGTTCCAGAATAGAGGGGGGGTGGAAAGTGACTTATGGAATGGAGCCATTGCTCCATTCTCAGATACATCCTTCTCAGTGTAGGCTGACACTGGAGTTTTTAAAATATATCTATAGAAAGAAGAACCCAGAGGAATGTACGAAATCTATCCATCTTTTACAATGTTTATTTTCCCTTCCTTCCTTCTTCCCTCCCTCCCTCGCTACTCCCTTCCCTCTCTACTTCCTCCCCTCCCTCTTTCCCTCTTTCCATTTCTCCTTCTCTTCCTCTCTCCGTCCCTGCCTCCCTCCCTCCTTTCCTTCCATTAATTACATTCTGCTTCTAGAAGTATGGCAAATAAAAACAAAAACAAAAAAAACCTTAAAAACTCTTTAGCACAACTACTTAGAAAGGTTAGAAAAAATATTTTAAAATATTACAAATGTATAGTTGTTCTCACAAGAAAGAAAATGCAATATTTATGTAATTGCCAGCAGTAATACATTTAACTACATGAACCAATTTAGATGTTTAAGGTTGGTATGTAGACCCAAAGTCAGAATTACAAGTAGAATTTGACAAATACCTCAACACGTGACATTTCAATATACTTTTTAAAAATTCAGGACTGATATATTTAGCAGATATCATTTAGGAAAAATACATTGTTTTCAAACAATGCAATTAACAATCTTGACATAATGGGCAGAATATGTGGACCTTGGTATTTTGTATTGAAGAATGAACATTCTTCGAAAGCACACAAGGAACTTTTATGAAAATTGACCACATACCAGGGCACACACATAAAAATAATCATTTCATAGACCATTTACTCTGATCACATAAAATAAAAATAGAACTAGAAAGAGAAAAATCAATCCTCTTTCCTATATATTTGGAAATAAAAGAAAAACAACACACTTCTAAATAATTTGTCAACAAAAAATAAAATTAGAAATCAGAAAATGTTGAGAACTGAACGGCACTAAAATCACAGCACATAAAAGTGAGTGGAATGCAGCGAAAGGGCACTCAAACGTAAATATAAGGCATTACACGAACCTATTAGGGAGGAAGAACAAAGACTAAAACCTAACGATCTAATTCTAAATAAAAGGGGAGGAAAAAGAAACCATAATAAACACCAAAAATGTACTTTCAATTAAGAATAGAAATAATAAATTAGAGCAAAGGAATATAAAGCAATGTCAATAAAATCCAAAGCTGATTCTTTGAAAGACTAAAAATAGATAAGCATAACAATAAGTAAAAAGCAAATATGAAAGATAAAACAAATATTTATTATATTAATAAATAATATTAATAATGAAAATGAAGACAACTACAATTAGATATTAAAGGAATATAAAATAATAATATAGAATGACTTTATAATAATAAATTTGAAAGTGTAAAGCAATACAATTTTCCATAACTGACTAGAGAAGAAAGCTTAAATATACATATGTAAGTATTAAAGATATCAAATTGGTTGTAAAACTGCTAGATGCCAAACCTATCAAGCCCTGATAGTTTTTGGGTGATTTTTACCAAAATGTCAAGAAAATTAATAATTGCACAAACTCTTTCAGAAAACAGAAAATGAGGGAAAACTCCCCAGCTTATTTAAGAAGCAATTTTATTATGAAACCGGTCAAGAACAATACAAGAAAAAATACAGACTGATCTTTCTGTATAGCTGCAAAAATAATACGTAAAATTTGTTGAATTAAATTCAGTAGTGTATGTCAAAAATTAATCATGATGAAGATTTTTTTCAATGAATACAAGAAGGTTTCAACCTCAATAAAACCTATTGTTAAAATAAAACACAACAACATTTTAAAGGAGAAATACTTTATGATCATTCCAATATATAAATTTTTAAAGCTTTTCATAAAATTCAACCTGTGCTTATTAGAAAATACTCTAAGTAAATTATGAGTAGGAGTGAAACTTCTTAACTTGATTAAGGGCACCTATTGAAAATCTCTAGCAAACATTGTTAATGGTGAATTGTTACTTGTACCCTATTAAAGTCAAGAAAAGTAGACTATGCCCATTATCATTATTTCTAATCTACATTGACTGATAGGTCTTAGGCATTGTGGTAAGATAAAAAAAGTGAAGCAGATACGTATTGGAAAGGAAGAAACTAAGTTATTATTCTTCATTTGTAATGTTATTTGTGTAGGAAATCAAAGAGATTGCAAAAATGACTAAAGCTGATGAAAGTGCTCAGTAAGGTTGCTGGATACGTGATCAGCATACGAAAAAATAACTGCATGCTATGTATGACAACAAAAGTAGAAAATGTCAATTAAAAAGAAGCTTCCATTAACAGCAACAAAAAATATGTACCTCTGAATACATCTAACAAAAGATGAAGAAAATTACAAACCCTAAGTTTTGTATTTGAAAAACATAAAAAAAATACTGGAAACAATGGAAAACTACATACCTTGTTTCTTTAGCGATAAAATTAGTACTGTAGGGATAACAATTCTCTCCCACACGAATCTAATGTGGGAAACCCCAACCTATTCACAACAAAACTTGATTAACTCAAAAATATTTCTTTGGAAAAGCAAAGAGCCAAAATAGCCATCAGAATTTAAGAAAAATAAGGAAGAATTTGATTTATTTAGCATAAAACTTACATTACAGCCTAGAAATATAAAGTGTGGTAATGACACAGAAATAGACAAACAGATCAGGAGCCACAAAAAGAGGACCCAGCAACAGACTTATTCATGGGATAAGGTGTATGACAGGTGGCATTACTAATCAGTGGGGGAAGGATGGGCTACTCAAAATTTAAAAAAAAAAAAAAAAGATTCCACCCACATAGAAAAAAATAAAATTAGACCCTTTTCTAAAATACAGGCATAAATTCCAGATAGATTAAACACCAAAATGTGAGAAGAAAAACTGTTAAGCATTTAAAAGGAAACACAGGAAAATATTTTTATAAGCTATGATAAGGAAGAATTTCTTAGGATTCAAAAATGCGCCATAAAAATTACGTTTGAACAAATGTTTCTAACAAGTGATACTATAAACAAGAAACAAAGACAGCAGTTTAATAGTGATGGTGAGTGTGTAGGTATCTGCTACGTAATTTTGTGTACACTTTAAAAGTTTGAAAGAATTATAATTAAAAATTGAAAGCAACAAAGACTAAAAATATTCCAGAGAATGTAGACTAAGGAATAGGGCAGGAGAGCTAAAGATGATAAACTTGTTTTTCAATCTTCTACTCGTTCTCTTCCCTCCACCTTCTACCCAGCTGCAGTATTATTTATACTACTTAGAAGAAGCACTTGCCTCTAGCCTCTTCCTAGTTCAGTTCAGGACACAGTACTTCACCCACACTGAGAGTATTTGGGGCTGACTGGAAGTAGAATTATGACTAAGAGCTACCTCTGCTCCAAGCCCCTGCAGACATTTTTTCCCCGCTGATACACCGTCAAGTGTTTATTGGGTCTGTGACAAAATAACTCTTATGCAGTGAATACATACCCATTTCCATAATATGGCACCCAGTCATAGCATGCCAATTTGTTTATGTAGGTTGAAAATACCCATTCAGCGCTAATCCAGCTTGTGAATTTGCACAGACAATTCCCATAAGGGTTCAGTGGCAGCCTACTTTCTGTGACCCTCCCACTTGGCCTCACCCTATTTTGCAATTGCCCAGAGCTGCCAGCCCACACATCCCCATGGGTGATTAGTGTGTAAGGGCCTCGTTCTACCAATTTATTTCTTATTATTTGAGGTCTTTTCCCTAACACATTGGATTTCATAGGGGGTCTCATTCTTTACATAGACTGAGTTTGCATTTTACTAGGTCACTGAGCTTCTGATGCCAAGGCAAAAGCTGACTTTATGATAACACGTGAAGAATATTGGAGTGAGCCTGAGCTGCCCTCCTGTCACGTGTGTGTCCACTGAGGCAGGGGGTGGGGCTGTTAGTTTCCTGTTCTCTCACTGGGAAATGGCCCCACACAACAAAGTCAAGTGTAACACCAAGGTTATTTCAGGATATAATTGGACAAATACTGTCTTGGTAAATGAAATGGAATCACACGCAATTATATGTAAAAAAGGTGTCACACAAAACAATTTTTACCTAAGCTATCCAGCTCACGGTCATTTTCAGTCAAAGCTGGGCTTACTCAGTGCCTCTTTAAAGTCTATTTTCATAGTCTGCTTTGGGGGGAGGGCTTTTGTGAAGTGTAGATATTAAAAAAATTTTTTCAACTCAAAATGCTGATTTCTGAAATTCTAAAGTCATCCCATCAAGCTGAAGGGTTTGATTGCTACTAAAATGCAATGATCCATCAACTCCAACAGGTACTGTTTGGTGAACATGGCTGGTGCTTTCCCCTGATCTCCTCAGATCACTTTTGCCCTGTATGTGCTTCCCTCCTCTGGCTTTGATGTGTCTTTGCTTTCCGGGGCCCAAAGCTGACACTTCCAGAGCCACTTCGCCCCCTTGGGTGTGCAGAGAGCTAGAACTGCCTGGGCTTTTAGGTCCCACTCCAACCCTGCTCCCAGAGGCTCTTAGCCAATGACAGCTAAGGGTGTGAACTTGAAAGGCCAACTGCCGGCTTCCAATAGGATCAGGATGAATCTGAGGAAACTTCCTCTTCAGAATGCCTCCATGGAATCAGGCTTCCTGTTTCCCTCACTCCTTTAGTGTCATGTCCTGGGAGAACTTCTTTAATAGGACACTTGCACTGTCTTTATCTCAGATCTGCTTCTGGGGAACCCAGCAAAATATGTGGAGGTTTGATTGAGTTTTTCAGATATGAAGAAGGAATTTGAGGGGTCCGAGCACTTGAGCTGGTTGAAACTGAATCCACTGGGGACTGGGGACAGGATGGGAGCATGAGGAAGGTCCTTATTAGAGAGGCTAGATGTCCAAAGAAAAGATGGAGTCACTTTACACGTTTGCCTGTGGACAACCGTAATCTAAGTTACTGGATGATTTCCTCAGTTCTTTGGATTTGTTTTGCTTGTGAAGACAGTCCTGGTGTTCCTTGTTTGAAACCATGCCCTTCCATTCCTCTGCCCTACCTTAGAATGATCTTCATATGTGAGTTTAAATAAATACACGTTTGCTGTTTCCTCCAGAGACAGATTTTACAACCCCTGGCTTGGTAGGCTACTTGGAAACATGTCTCAGAAATCATCTGGTTTGGGGAAACATCCATGTTTTATAAGGATGTAAACTCTCTCCCAGTTAAGAATCCAGTCATCCGAGGGGCACATTATGGGCTTTGGCCCACTTGAAGAATTCTGTCTTTGTTTATGGATACACATATAGTAAAAGTTAAAAGCATGACTGGAAGTGATAAACACCGAGTGAAGATGGTGGTTACTTCTTAGGAAGGAGGGAAAGGAATGCAACTGGAGAAAGGTTCACAGAAATTCAGTTATACATATATATTTAATTTGAACTGGCTGATAGGAACATAAATGTTCAAAAAAGGGGGAGGATTTCCTCCAAATACTTTCAAGTGAAGGGCTAGAGGGAAGAGAATGAAGGAGAATGGAGAATGCCATTTCCTTAAAAAGCATAGTCAGCTGGCCCGGAGGTAAGAGCTGTTCCCCACTGTCTAGAGCAACACGGCCCAATGGAAAATTCTGCATTGATGGAAATGTTCCAGAGCTCTGCTGTCTGATGTGGTAGCTGCTAGCCTGTAATTGTGTAATTTAAATTCATTAAAACTTGAAGGGATTGAAAAAGTTCTGGTCCTCAGTTGCACCAGCCACATTTCAAGTGTTCAAGAGTTGTTTTGTGCAATGCAGTTCTACAGTGGAGCCTCAAAAGACAGATTTCACAGAATCACGAATGGGAACAGCAAGGCCCAGGTTCTTTTCAAAGGGATGACGGAGTTATGTGATTAAGTTCAGAGCTAGTGAGGCAATCAACGCCTGGTTTTCTGATTCCCAGTGAATGTGTTAGCCTCTCACACCCACCATAGCAGCTGAGGAATGGTAAGGAAGGCGAATGGGGTGGTGATGGTGGTGGTGGTGTGGAAATGGATGCTTTTCCACTTCTGCATGAGAAAGACTCTAAGAGGAAGGGCTATCTCCCCATGGTCCTCCAGGTTCTCTGTCTACCCTTCTCCATCAACAGGCTCCTTCGCCCTCTGGCTTCCAGTTAGGTTTATGGAGAATGCCGACAGAATTTGGGTGAAGGGAGGAGCAGGAGAGTAGTCCTGTATGCTCCCAATTGCCTGAGTACCTTTGTGGACCTCTCCATGTTAGCCCTCCCTAAATCAGGCAGGGTCCTGGCAGGAAACACATAACACACTCAAATTGGGTAATTTTAGAAGAGTTTGATAAGTAGGTATGTCAAGTAACAGTGAGGAGCTGATACACCACTGGGCCCCAGAAATGAGAGGTGATAGAGAGGTCTGGAAACACAAACATTGAGTCACAGTTTCCCATTCTCTGCTTCTAAGATACATGTATGTTTTGTTGGTGACAAGAGAATTCTACCTGTGTCAGGGATAGAGAAAAGAGTTTGCTGTATTTTCCTGCAGCCTCCAAATGAGTCTTTGTACAATGGGTAGTTCTTCAGAGTTAAACCAATTGTTACAAGGTATCTACAATTGATACAGTATTGTATTAGCCATCTTTACTGATACAGAATTGATAAGGTCTGATTCCTGCTCTTGAAGCCCTTGCTAGCTGTTTAGATATGTGAGACACACATGCATGAAATCATTGGACTTTTAAAAATTAACATTAAATGCATAACTAATACATATAAAATATATTGCCCATTCTGTATGCATATATCATATCTGCTACTTTCTGGTTGTATGATCTTTGGACAGATTGTTCTATTCCTCTGAGCTTTTGTTCACCTGAAAAATTAGGTCCTCTTTAGGGTTACTATGATTAAAATTATAATTTCGTAAAGTATATCCGGTCGCCAGGGAACATCTCTACTTAGATAAATATACACTGAGCGAATTCAGAGAAGAATAAAGTTGACCTTGTCCTCAAAACACTAATGTTCCAGGGGCAGAGATAGAAAAGTACACAACTTACTTTTATATAATGAATAAAGGTATGTGTGTGTTTAGGTCTTGTCAGAAGACTAATCAGCTATAAATGTCCACAGTATGGAAAAAAATAATTTAAAAAATGATTCTAAATCAGAGTTCATTTACACTTTCATTGGGAAAGAGAATCATTTGCCTGTTTAATGAAAATGTTATGATTTGATAACAGGTGTCGAAACAGAAAACTGTTAATAGTATCTGGGTCCCTGCCATCAAACATAGAGGTTATGAAAATTCAAACACAGTTTACATTTCCTTCATGGCACTGAAACATTTTTGAAGGCATGAGTATACTTTCCCTTAAAACAACTAGTCATTTGCTTAAAGAAGTGACATGCAAATAAAATCCTTACTCTAAACTTGTCTTCCTTGTGTAAATATGAGTGTGGAAATTCATATTTAAGCTTTCTCTTGCTGCTTTTGGGATACTCTCTTTGTCTTTAACCTTTGCCATCTTAATTATGATGGGTCTTGGTTTTGGCCTGTTTGGAACTCTCTGTTTCTTGGGCTTGTATGTCTATTTCCTTTGCCAGGTTAGGAAAGCTCAGTCATTAGTTCTTCAAATAGGTTCTCAATCCCTTGCTTTCTCTCTTCCCCTTCTGGTACCCCTAGGCTGAGAATGTTGTTAGGCCTGATGTTGTCCCAGAGGTCTCTTAAACTAGTCTCATTCGTTTGGATTCTGTTTTCTTTTTGCTGTTTCAATTGGGTGTTTTCTGCTACCTTGTCTTCTAAATCGTTGATTTGATCCTCTGCTTCATCTAGTCTTCTGTTGTTTCCTTCTTCATTTCAGTTTTTGTATTTTTCACTTCTGACTGGTTCTTTTGTATGGTTTCTATGTCCTTGTTTATGCTTGCTGTCTCTCTGTTGAAGTTCTCACTAAGTTCCTTGAGCATCCTTATAAACATTGTTTTGAACTCTGTCTCCGGTAGGTTGCTTGCCTCCATTTCATTTAGTTATTTTTCTGGAGTTTTCTCCTGTTCTTTTATTTGGGACACATTTCTTTGTTTCCTCATTTTGGCTGCTTCCCTGTGTTTGTTTCTATGTATGAGGTAGATCTGGTATGTCTCCCAGTCTTGCTCAGGTGGCCTGAGGTAGTAGGTGCCCTGTGGGGCCCTGGCCCAGTCTCCCTGGTCACCTGATTTTGGTGCCCCAGGAGTGTCCCTTGTGTGGGTTGTGTACGCTCTCCTGTTATAGTTGAGCTTGATTGCTATGGCACCTCAGTGGCTGAGATTGACCCGCAGGCTGACTGGCTGTGGAGTTTAGCCACTTCCACAGCTTACGGGCTGCTGTGGGGGACTGCCCCCACTGAGTGGAATTTGCCCCAGCAGGTTCTGGTGCCTGTTGAGACTGCCCTTTGTGTATGCTACTTGTGGGCTAATTGGGTGGTGCTCTGCTGTGGTCTGAAGCCAACCTCCAGGTATATTGGTTCTGAGGCTTCTTGGGAGGGTTACCCACTGCCCGTGACTGGCTAGAAGTTACCTGGTAGCTGCTACAAAGTGATCCACAGTTTTTTACTATCTGTGCTAAACCGGGAGGCGTGTGGGAGAGGCCACACTATGAACTGAGGATGGCTGCCACTAGTACCCAGCCTGGGGTAGCTCCACAAAACCCAGGACACCTTGAGGCCTGCTGCCACTTGCTGGCTCCCTTAAAATTTAGCCACTGATAAAGCCTCATGTGGTGTGCAAGTTGGGTGAAGCAGGTTTCAAGGAATCAGAGTGAGAAGAGTTGTGGTCACCAGGTTAATGTAGGTTCTGGTGTGCTGAGCCAGTGCTGAGCCTGGAGCTACTCAAGAAAGGTCTCAGCGCACACTAAGGCCAGCCACCACTGGCCTGGGGTCCATAGATTCTGATAGTTTTCAAAGAAAGAGTGTAACAGCTGTGGGGCTGGTTGTTGGCTGACACAGTGCCTTTGGTGTTTGGGGAGTTGGGTGGGGCGGGATCCCAGTAAGTCAACAAGGCAGAGCTGTGGAGCTCATCAGACCAATCAGATTCAGATTTGGCCGTAAGAGTAGGGGGCGGGCTCAAGACATTAAAGATGGCTGCCACCTTCCGGGCTGCAAGAAAGGAGGCCCCCTAGCAGGAAAAATGGTGACTGTCCTCCAGCCCTGGCCTAGAAGCCACACCCCTCAGTCTGCTTCCCTGTTTGCCTCTGACGCCCCCCCCAAGTCACTGTCCCTCCGCTGGAGCCCAAGGTGAGCGCCTGTGAGTGAGTGAGTCTGTGTGCGGGTCGTTTAAGAGGAAGTCTGGGTTGCTGCAGCCTTCATTCCCACCTGGATGGTTAGAATCCCCACTGTTTTCATACAGCCAGATGTTGTGGGGGTTCCTGTGGCACCAGAACTCTGAGCTGGGGAGCCTGGAATGGGGTTGGGATGCTTCACTCCTCTGGGGGAACGTCTGAGGTCGAGGTATTCTCCCCTATTTTCAGCTGCCACACAGAGGTTTGGGACCAGCCAGGTTCGCATCTCTTTCCCCTCTTACCAGTCTTGACGTGGCTTCTTTACATCCTTAGTTATAAAACTTCTGTTCAGCCAGACTTGAGGTGGTTCTCCAGGGTGATTGTTCCATAACTTGTTGTAACGTTAGTGTAACATCTTCCTTTTCTTTATTCTTCCTGTTTTAGTGTAAGCTCCCCCATTAGTCCATGTTTTTTCTTTTTAATTATTATTATATAATTTAAGAAACATTGTTGAGCCCAACTTAATACTTCCAGTTACACTGGTTTATTTTCCATGTCCCTTCCATAGGTACATTTCAGACAGTCACATGCTTTCCACTTTTACCCCATTTCAGCCTAAAATTTCTCAAGTACACCCTAGAGGTCAGGTCTTTTTTGAGATCAATGTGTAAACTTGCCTTTGGGATTTGTTGATCATTTCCCCTGAGGCCACTAATAAATACTGTTTTAAAACTTGCTTTTGGCTCTATAAGGAGAATGAGTTCAATTGGTTATTTCCAAAGTGAGAGTTTATATCAATGCATACATTATTTCATGTTATGAAGATGGCTCATCATAAATTCTGTGTCTTTGGAGGCCATTCCTAAGAATTGTCAATGCTTTCACTAACTTATAATTTTCCTCTTTGTGTACCAAGAGTCTTACTGGATGGATATGTCTTTACAAGAAATTTTGGGGAAGAACCCCACAAAATCCAAAAGAGGTAGCCATTAAAAAATAATTTTTTGTGAATGATATGTAAATTCACATTAGGGTTTCTCATAAATTGCAATAGTTACATAGCACTGTAAAAACTGGATTTAATAATATACACCATATTTGGTAATGTGTAAAGAGATGACATTGACTCCCAACACAATATGTCCTGTTGGAGAAGATAATTGATTTGGACTTTTTAGTCCACAGATGAAAAAAAGTACTATGGTGGTGACAATAATGTTCACAAATGTTTAGTGCTTCCCTGCATTTGCTAATGTCCCTTAGTTAGTGTGGGGCAAGATGACCAGTTCTGGCCAATGGCCTGTGAGTGAAAGTGATTCTTGTTACTGTGCCTTTAAGGAACTGAGGGTGGATGAGTTCTCCATGCTCATTTTCCCTGAGGTGGCAATCCTGTGTTGACATGGTGACGTTATAAGATGGTAGAGTATCATCAAACCTGGGGCTCTTGGTGCAGATGGAACAAAGCCTCCTGCTGACCTGTATTGGATATATACTATTAGCAACCGTCTTAGCTTGGGCTACTATAACAAATACTATACACTGGGAGACTTCACAAGTATTTAGTTTTCATAGTTCTGGAAGTGGGTAAGTTCAAGATAAAGGTATGGGATGGGCAGATATGGTGTCTAGTTCCTGGTTTGCAGATGGTTGTCTTCTCATTGTATCCTCATCTGGCCACGAGAGGTTTCCCTTCTTATAAGGGCAGTAATCCCATTCTTCAGAACTCTACCGTTATGACATAATTACTTCCCAAAGTCTCTGCCTCAGACAGGGGATTAGGACTTCAACATGAATTTGGGGGGAACACATTGCAGCAACTTATGAACATTGATAGCATGGAGTCACTGATTTGGGGTCAATTTCTCCCCAGCATTACCTTGCCTAATACCTTTTGTAGAGAAGTAATTCTTGTTGCCTGGCTTCTTTCAACATACTACCAGATATTTACGATAGGACCAGGGTACATGCCCTTTTGCATGGAAAAGGGAGGAACTGTGACATCTAAATTTATAAATAATGTCACTGTCTTCATTTGCATAGCTTATAATGGTAATTAAATTAATAAGAAAAAAAACCTAAAATCAGGAATACTATGAACATAACATTTTTCCATCTGACTTTGCTTCCTTTCTAAATATACTACACAGATGTAAAGGCACCTGGATGTGCTAGGACTCAAAATTGTGACTATCTAATGTGGAATTCAGCATATTAACATGTAAAAACGCAATGGGATCCGTTTTCCTGCAGCTGTTTCTGATGCAGAGTTCATTGTCTATCTCAATTAGAAACTCATCTTTTGCAATACCATTTCCTTCTCTGTGGTTGATTTGATCAAACATCCTATTGTTTAAGCCAAAAACATAGCTTTACCAAATCAGCCATAGTATTATTCAGAACTCATCATTCATTACATTATTCTTCATCAGTGCTTATGATACTAATATCTGCAAGGAAGAACTGAATCTTAAATGAAGCTTTTCAAATCCACTTGACTAGAGGTAGTCTGTGAACAGACTTTTCTTCCCTTTTTATTTTTTTAAAAGAAAGCAAAATGATTCAGTCTTGTGTGGATCATGACAATACCAAACAGATGCAAATAAATATTAAAGTAATATATTTTAGTGTTGGATCACAGCCCAAATTCTTTGCCCCAGAAAATTACATAAATGCTCTAGTGTGCATGTGGTTTATATTTAAGGTGTAATGAGCTGTTCAAATAAAGGAGGGCAGGCAACCATATTAAAAATAAACATCAAATTTTAACAAAGACACATCCACTTAGTTTGCAAATAGTCCTAATGGTTTCCGTTTATTGCAGCTACTCCAGCACACAACATTGTTGGTTGAAACACAATTTCCAATTTCAAAGTCTCCCAGTGAATCTGGAAAAGTTGCTATGTATAATTATTTTATGGAATAATTGTTCAACTGTGATCATATTGCCACAATGAGCATAGTCTGTGATGAGAGGGTAAAAATAGGACTAAAGTAGGGTAGCACATGGTATTTGAATACTTAAGACTGTCTAACCAAGGCCACTGAATCAGAAGTCAGTTTCAGTCTATTTGTGGTATGCCTCATAATGGCACCTGACTGGCTAGAGCTGGGACACTCTCCTCTGGTTTCTGACACCAGCATGTCACACATCACTATTTAGGAAGACTGAGGAGAAGGAATGGGTAAACTTTGCCATGATGACGTTAGGTTTAAAGACATTTATAAGATGTTCATAACACACACACACACACACACACACACACCTGTCTCTTAGCATTTGCCATCTTCTCTGCTTATAACAAATCTACCATGCTTTTTGCCTCAGTAAGTGGGTAAAATCATTCTGATTCTTAGCCCAAAGAAATGCTAGGGTGTTGTCTTCACAAAGGATCAAGAAGTGAGATCTGTGGTTCCAATAAATCCTTATGTTCTAGTTTATAGTGTATAAACTGTAAAATGTTAACTCTCCTTGGGGTCTTCCAAGTTTCAAGTAATAAAATACCAACCAACTGGGAAATAAAATGGCTAATCTCCAATTTTTACATTGCCAAGGGTTCAGTCATTGACAACTTCATCTTCCTTTTTGCTTGCTAGAGAATGGGGGAGCCATTGTATCACCCACTTGGGCTGGCTGATGAGTAAGTAGGCAAAGAGTACTGTGAATGGCAGGTTTTTGAGTTAACAGAAACAATGTGACAAACAAAAAAAAATAGTTGGAATTATGCTCTCAAGGTCATCTATCACCCGTCAGTGTATTAATTAGATCTTCAAATTAGTTGCTGACCACAATATTTCTATTGGTATGGTCATGAAGGTAAGCCAGGATTTCTTTCTTTTTTAAATTTTATTTATGTATTAAATTTAATTAATTAATTATTTTAAAAAATGTTTTATTAGTTTCAGGCCTACAAAACAATGTAATAGTGAGACATTTACATCCCTCACAAAGCGATAACCTCCCCTCCAATCTACTACCCCTCTGACATCGTATACAGCTGTTACAATTTCATTGACTCTATTCCCTATGCTGCGCTCCATATCCTGTGACTACCTCTCTCTCTCTCTCTCTCCATGCACACACACACACACACAAATATGTATATATATATATATATATATATATATATATATATACACACATATATAATAGAATAGAATACATATTATGTATATATATATGTAATTACAGTTGACATTCAGTATTATTTTTGTTCAACTTCAGGTGTGCAGTACAGTGGTCAGGCATCTACACAATCTATGAAGTGATCCCTCTGAGAAACCCAGTGCCCATCTGGCACCCTACATAATCTTTAGAACAGTATTGATTATATTCCCCATACTGTATTTCATATCTGTATTTCATATCCTCATGACTGTATTGTGACTACCAATTTGTACTTTCTAATCCGCTCACCTTTTCCCTCATCCCCATTTAGCAACCCCTCCCATTTAGCAACTATTCATTTTTTCTCCATGTCTCTGAGTCAATTTCTGTTCTGTTTGCTCATTTATTCAGTTCTTTAGATTCCACACATAAGTGAGATCATATGGTGTTTGTCTTTCTCAGTCCGACTTATTTCATGTAGCAGAACATCCTCTAGGTCCATCCATGTTGTTGCAAATGGTAAGATTTTCTTCTTTGTTGTGGCTGAGTAATACTCTGTTGTATAAATGTACCACAGTTTCTTTACCCAGTCTTCTATTGATGGACATTTCAGTTGTTTCCATATCTTGGCTGAATAGTGCTGCAATAAACATAGGGGTGCATATATTTGTTTCAAATTAATGTTTTGGATGTCTTTGGATAAATACCCAGGACTGAAATTGCTGGGTCATAGTTCTATTTTTAATTTTATGAGAAACCTCCGCACTGTTTTTCACAGTGGCTGCACCAATTTGCAAACCCAAACCAGGATTTCTTATACTATCAAAATTATTTCAAATCCATTCTTATATTTCCTGTAGATTTTTCTTTCTAAAAATCAGATGGTACTTTTCACTTATTCATCAAGTGAGGTTTTTTCCAACTGTCTGAATTTTCTCTGGTTTCTGAAAACTACAATGAAAAACTCATAAAAAGACAGATTTACTAAATAGATAAATAGATAAATAAATAAATAAATAAATAAATAAACAAACAAATAAATAAATAAATAAAATAACATGGAATAAAGTTTAGTCAGTTACCTATGATGAATTTAACATCTGGAATTGCTTGGACCCACTTTCTGCAGACTAGGGTTTTGCAGAGAACTGGAGTTGACCATCCTGGCATACCTGACTTTCAGATGTCCTGTAATAGTTTCATTGTTTTAGGCAGGAAATTCCATCATTCATCCCCAACAGAGAGAAGCCCAGGACCTTCTGAGATTTTTGCATTTTACAAAGAGGAGAAAGCTGTGGGGACTTTACAAGGCACTGGCTGCATGTAGGATGGGACTTCTAGGCAGGTGGTTGGAAAAAAATTGTAAGAGATCAATTTAAAGTAGAGGCAGGATAAAAGAAAAATAAGAATCTCTCTAGAAATTTTACAGTAATATTGGAAAACTCATTTATATGACAGAGAATGAGAGAAACCCACCTGGTTATTGCTTGGGAAGAGAAAAAAAATATTTTCCACTTGCTAATCATTAAAATTATCTCATTGCTTTTGTCAATCATCTATGTTTTAAATTATTGAGGTAATATTTGTATGTACGCTAAAACAAGTTCCAACAATACATAATATATGAAGTTACAAAATTGTGTTCTCCTTACTCTTCTACTTTTCACTTTTAATCTTCCCCTCTCTTCCTCATTTTAACAAGTATCGAAATAAAAGAAAGTACATGTTCCCTGAACTTGCTACTCAGAACGAACGTAGTCCATGAGCCAGCAGCACTGACATTCTGAGAAATTGGTAGAAATGCAGAATTTTGGGCCGCATCCTGGACATACTGAATCAGAATCTGTATTTTAACAAGACCCCTAGTGATTATTCATATGCCTCTTCATGTTCAGAAGTGCTGTCCTGTAACACTGAAACCTGATTTGCTGGGATTCATTCCACAGAAGTGCATACACGTATATGTGTATATATATATACATATATATATATATATATATATGCATATATATGCATATATATATAGACACATATATATCTATATGACACAAATATATATTGTAATGAATGTTTTTATTTTTATATTTAAAATATATGAAAAATTATATATGCATATATATATTTGTAATAGCAAAAAAGTTGGAAACAGCAAAAATGTCCATGAGTAGGGAACAAAGAAATAAATCATAGTGCAGTCATAAGGTGGAACACAATACACAATGCAGAGCGACTTCTTTCTTTTAGTTTTACCCATTTATCATCCAGCTGATGTTTTGGGGATTTTCTTTTCATAACCAAGAGGCCCAACAATACGTTTGCCAAACGGAAGAATACAGAGATGTTATTTGTATCTTTTGGGGATAAAAGCATCTAGAGTCAACTTTTGCAATAACTCTTTTCAGAAATGTATATTATAAAACTATACAGAATAATTTTCTGATGATGTAATACATAGTAATATATGATGTAATGCACTGGAAACATGGTAATAGCAGGAAATCCAGTATCTCTCTGGGGTCTCTCCTCACCTCTCTCTTTATCCCAGTCCCAGCTCCTTGGTTGACTAAGAGCCAGAGGGTTGGCTCAGTTCAAAAGGACTCTGATCTCCTCCCAAATGCCAAGTTGAGAAATTGTTGTTGGACAACAGGTTCTTGGTATCATTGCAGGAAAGAATTCAAAGATGCACCAAATAAGCCAAGAAAGGGTTAATTTATTAAAGGAGGACAGTACAGTCTCCAGAAGGTGAGAGTGCCAGGCCCAGGGAAGAGCAGGTGTCCTGTAAAACAAAGAGGCTTAGGAATTTATTACTCTTATGAGGGTGAGAAATACTCAAGTTTTAGGGGTGACATTTTAGGGTAGGCATTACTAGGTGGGCCCTTGCTGACCACTCTTTCCAGTCAGAAGGAGGGATTTTTGTCCTTACTTGGCTCTTGTCAGAACTGTCATAGTGGCATAGGGAGTGGAGATATTTCCTAACCACAATGCTAATAATATTATCATCCATTATAATTAAAGTTCACCTTGAGAGGCAAGATGGCGTCCGGGATCTGCTCCCGGCCACTGAAATCTAGTTCTGGCCAGTCTGGTTGTTGTACTTTCGATATTTTTTCTTAAGGATGATCTCATTTCCTCTCTCCTTTGTCTCCCCTCTTCTCATCCTTCTCTTCCTCCCCCTCTCTCCCTGAGGCTCTATTCTTTTTGCTTACGGTAACAAAATAACGAGAATATGTGAGCCCTGTGTTCTCCCATCCTTGCTTCAGTTGTTGAGTCACTGTTGAACCAGGCAGCTTTGTGGAGGCTGACTATCTTGTCCATTATTGCAAGGCTGCCACTACTGAGCCCAAATCTTTTCTGGGCCACAGGGATATTTGCTATGCATGTGACCCACTCCCAATGTTACCCACCCATATGTAGGTTCTGTAGTTACCCCTTCATAGACTCAGCCATTGTTTATGAGATGCACTTCCTCCTGATGTGTCTGGGTGACTGAGGTAGGAAGAGCTTCCCACCTAACTACATGACATACTGTGGCTGTGTATTTGTAGATCAAATGTCTCCAAGAGAGAACAACCACAAAGGAGACACTTTAACTCATTGGTCCTCAATCCTGTATCACTTGGGGAGCTTTAGATAATGCTGTTACCCAGGCCCTGCCTCCTAAGATACAAATCTAACTGGGCTATGTGTGGAAACATTCAAAGTAATTTTAGTTAAACATCACAATAGCTAAAGAGGGCCAGTGATAAAGAACTTAAGCCTTAAAAGTCCCAGAATGAAAACCCAGGGCTCCTGATTGCAGGCCCCTTACCACCCACTATTTTTTTTTCTTTTATTGTAATGACATTGAAGTTCAAGCTCTAGAACATTGCTGAACTCCCCCTCTCCAGTTTGGATTTGACTACCTGAATGTGTCTGTTGTGGAGTGAGGCTCCAAAGTGTGAGTGCCAGACGACATACCTTATGAGCTGGAAGGGTCTACATTCTCCATTCAGAGCACAGTCTGAGACCGTCTGACACTCCTTCTGGGAAGGAGGAAAAGGACTGCAGCATTCAATAGTTTTTCTTAAATATAAAGTTAATGGAGCAGCCTGACTCATGTAATGTATTTATTTTGATCTATAACATATTGTTTGATATGTTAGAATGAATTTTAAATTAGATACAGTAAATAACAAAGAAATGTACCAAGATCATTTAGGAAAGCATTTTTTTTCCCCCATCACCAGAATAATTTTTCAATTTGAGAAGGAATTCAGATACCAGTAGAAGGAGCTATTGTTGGATGGTTCCAATGCATGAATAGATGCTTTTTGGACAGGACCTGTGAGTGCTGGAGGTGGATTAGTAAGTCATTTACAATTCATTACTGCATTGTAGGTATTCATATCCCTTTCATTTTTATCACATCTTGAGGCCAAGAATTTTTTAAAAAGGTCATTTAGCTTTCAGAAAACTTTGAATTATGGCAGAAGCATTGTTCTTTCTTTGAGTTTAATGTGCTCATTTGGAGAAACGTTACAGGAAAATACTTTTGCTTAAGCTCTGAATCTGACTTGCCTGCAATCCCTCACATAAAATAACTTGTCATTAATGACTTCTTGGATTCTCTGTGCTCATTGCTGATTACATAAATATTTTCTTAACCTCCAATAGCATCCAGAGTAAAAGGCTGTTTGTCATTTTCAGAATTGTAATCAAATTGTAAAAACTCAGGTAGTGACTCACCAGAACAATTTAAGATTGCTGTGGAATTCTTGAATCAATCAGAGAGGGCAGGAAGAATGTCACCTGGTAAGTGTCAAGTACAGAAAATGAAGCCATTTGGTTGTCGTTCTAACAAGAATGGAATAAAATGTTGACCTGTTGTCTCATTGGGTGGCTTTTGAAAGATACCTAAGGTGAGGGGTAGCTAATGGTCAATAGAGTTGAATAGTTATACAAGGAGAAACTTGCTTTAAAAATGGAAAAGATTTAAGCACAGTGCTTCTCCAACTAGCTGCTTAATAGTTCCTTTTTCATTTCTATTCCTCACGATGTGAAAGCAGGGACTAAGTTTGAAAACAGAAGAGGTTTCAGGATGTATTGACTTGATCAACATTCAACTTTATTTCAACGTCTTGGAACAACCTTGTTCTTAGTAGTCATTACAGAATTATTTGGTTGCCATTATGTGAAATTCTAGAATTTGATCTTATGAAAATGACAGTCATAATCACATTAAAGGGAATGTTAATAAGGAGAGGTTGACAGCATAATGTTTATTGAAAATTGAGTCCAAACCAGGATTTTCTGGTCAAATGATTACT
Source organism: Rhinolophus hipposideros (assembly GCF_964194185.1). Lineage (NCBI taxonomy): Eukaryota > Metazoa > Chordata > Mammalia > Chiroptera > Rhinolophidae > Rhinolophus > Rhinolophus hipposideros. The sequence continues at coordinate 86,125,561 of NC_138052.1, forward strand.
TAGCCAGAAGTTGTGATCTGTGGTCGTCTTGGCTTAAGGCTGTTACATGTCATAAAATGAGTATCTAAGAACATTTTGCTTATGATGAACACTTACACTGGAACATATATTATGGAAAATGCTTTTTGCATCATAAATAAATAATGAAATTGTTTAATTCCCATTGATCTGTGGCTAAATGGAAAGTGGGCCATAGCTGGAAACATGCACATAGAAGAACCCGGAAACCTTCATATAGAATATTTTCCTTGTATCAGAAACCATTCTCCCTTTTCTTGGGTTCCTATATCCTTGGGAGTGTGAGATGAGCTCAAAGAAACTATGTCACTCTTATAATTTTTAAAGATCCAAGGTCAGTAAAGTCAATAGACTATACTGAAGGAGGACAGTAAATCTTAACTGAGTTTCTATTAATTAATAATGAAGAATGGTTAATAAACTCTCAGGTGTCAGATTTATGAATATTTTAAAATTAAATTTATCTTTTTGGGAACATCTTACCGTAAGAAAGAGTAGTTCCTTTAAATAATCTATTCATGACATGAAAGCAAACTAAAAACCAACAAAAGAAGATAACGACAACGTTCCAGTAGAATTCTGTTAAGAGGCAAGACAAGCTAAGTATGTTAAGAAGTCAAAACCACTGAACAAAAAAAACCGTAGAAAACACAGTCCCCAGACCTGTGGTCCCTAAGACACACTCTAAAAGCCACTTTGCAGGACTACAACTAGCCTGTAGGGGGCAGAGCACAAGTCTTGGCCCCAGGCAGAGCTGCAGTGGTTTAAATTCTGCCTCACAGGGGTGCAAATCAACAGGTGACCTTAGGCTAATCAACACTCTAAGTCTTCTTTCCCCCTCTTGAAAAGTGGGGATAATAGGAAAATTAGAATAATGCATAGTTGATTTTCATAATTTGTGGATTTTGTATCTGTGAATTCACCTACTTGCCAAAATTTATTTGCAATCCCAAAATCAATACTCAATAGCGCGTTAGTGGTCATTTGTGTACAGGGGCAGGTACAGAGCAGCAAAAAAATCTCAGTGGCCAGACAGGCTTGTTCCTAGTTGGTATTAAACCAGGTGAAGAGATGCTCTGTCTTGTTTCAGCTTTCATACTCTAAACAAGTATCCTTTTAGGGGCACATTTAGTACCATGTTTTTCTCATTTTTGTGCTTTTGTTGATGATTCCGCTGTTTAAAATAGCCGCCAAGTATAGTGCTGAGTGTCCTAAGCGAGAAGGCTGTGATGTATCTTATGGAGGAAATATGGGTGTTAGGTGAGCTTTGTTCAGGCATGAGTTATAGTGATGTTGGCCATGAGTTCAAAGTTAATGAATCAACAATGTATATTCAATAAGGAGTCTTTAAATAGAAATATGCCTGAAACAGTGTCATGTATGACTAGTTGATGAAAATGTTGTTAGCAGCGTCTCACAGGTACCTAACCCTGTATTTCCCCTAGGAGCAAGAGTTCAGTACTGTATGTGTTTATTTCACATTAAACAAATAAAAAATAAAAACCTGCCTAAAAGTCTTTATTATATTATTCTGCGTACTTTATTGTGACCTCCTCCCAATATGGCCCCAGCTTCTCTTGCTGGGAACAATAGTTCAGTATTCCCAGTGACATTATAGAACGTAACTACTGTGAATCATGAGAATCAACTATATATGAAGTGTCTATACACTTTGGATTTAAGCCTATTTTCAAAACAGTAATTTCTTTCATCCAATTTGGTGGGCCTAGAATATTATTGTGTGAACCTGGCTTCTTTCCATTTTTCTCAACCTCCATCTGCCCCAACCTCATCCTCTAGCCATTTTCACACAGTAAATGGATCACACACATTTTTTAAAAAAGTGTATTTATTAAGTATAGAATGTACGCCAAGCACTTTGCTAAGAAATAAATGTCTTAAAGTTGCTTGGAGATTCACTGAGAAAATAGAGACAAATATCAATGCACAACAGAGCACAGCCAAGGCTATGATGGGTTATTACCAAAATGCAGCGGCAGCACAGGGGATGGATCACGTGACTCTCTTTGAAGGGAGGGGACAGAGGCCTCAGGAGACCTTAGCATGGGATGTGGCATTTGGCCTGTGCTTTAATGAATGTGGTAATACTCACCAAGCAAGACAGGTAAAAACAGACCAACAGAGAGAATTTCAAGTGCAAAGACACAACGGTGTAAAAGAGCATCTGATGGTCAGTGATGGAAGGTGAAATGGTGGAGGAGGGGAAGAGAACCAGAGGAGGGGCAAGGAGTGCCTGGAGATGAGGTTGGCAAAAGAAACTGGGGCCATTTTGTGAGGATCAGGTATCCAAAATAGTATAATAGGGACTTTTAGGCAGGTTTTAAAAATCTTGTTTTTTCAATGTGAAATAAACACCTATATCAAAAATGCAAAAAATGTAAATGCATGGCTTAAAACATTCTTTTAAAGTGAATGCTTGCATAACCACCACCTGGTTTAAGAAATTGAAGCTTTCCAGTCCCCCTAGAAGGCTGTTTCTGTACGCTTCTTTCTAATTATAACCCCTTTCTCCCACATTAAGGTAAACTGTTCTGGATTCATGGCCATCGCTTGTTTGGGCTTCTTTATGATCTTATCAGCTGTGATGGCAGAATAATGTCTGTCCTTCCCCCACCCACACCCCCAGTTTGGACGGCCTTGTCCTAGTTCCCAGAACCTGTGAATAGGTTACCTTACATGATAAAAGGGACTTCGCAGGTATGACTAAGGTACTGAGATGTACCTGAGGTACTAAGGTACCTGAGATGGAGAGATTATCCTGGATTATCATTATCTGGTGGACCCCATATAATCACAAGAGTCCTTATAAATGAAAGAGGAAGGCAGGAGAGTCAGAGAATGAGATGCCATGACAGAAGCAGAAATCAGAATGATCTGATTGCCGGAAGGAGGTCACAATCAAAGGAATGCAGGCCATCTCTAAAAACTAAAAAAAGCAAAGAACTGATTCTCCCCTAGAGCCTCCAGGAGAAACACAGCTCAGCTAACACCTAATTCTAGCCCCAAAAGATCCATTTCAGACTTCTGATCTCCAGAACTGTAAGATAATAAATGTGTATTGCTTTAAGCACACTAAATTTCTGGTAATTTGTTACAGCAGCAATAAGATACTAATACAACAACCAAATGTGCTTCCCTAAACACTACCTGTTTTGTTGTTGTTTGTTTTTTTAACTTTCTGTAAATGGAATCCTTGAGAATATTCTCTCCTCTGGCTTCTTCCTCTGAATTCTTTGTCATTGAATTTAGGCCATTTAAAAAAAAAAAAAAACAATTTTATTTCAAGTGTGTCTTTCCAGGACCCATCAGCTCCAACTCAAATAGTTGTTTCAATCTAGTTGTGGAGGGCGCAGCTCACACTGGCCTATGTGGGAATCCAACTGGCAATCCTAGTGTTAAGAGGATCGTGCTCTAACCAACTGAGCTAACCGGCTGCCCTGATTTTGGGCCATTTTTAAGGAAGGAAAGTGACTAGATCTTCATTTTAGAAGTTTATCTTGACATCAGTGTTCTGCCAGTAGCTTGGGGAGCTGCAAGGCTGGGGGCGGCAGGACCTGACAAGAAGCAAATACAACAGACTTGTCAAGAAATGTCTAGAACCTAAAATAAGACAGTGGAATCAGAGAATGGGAAAGAGGGCTCAGAACTAATAGGAATTTAGAACATAGAAGTGTGAAGAATTGATGTCCCAATAGATGTAAGGGATGAGGGGGTAACTAACAATAATTGTAAGTATTCTAGATTGGGTGAACACAGGAGGAAAAGCCAGGATGAGGAGAAAGACAACATCTTGGGGTTGAGATATTTGGAGCTCATGCTGATGTATGAGTATGTTTTCAGATGTCAGGAAGTTTTACCTGTGGATAAGATTCTTGCTGCTGGGTTGACCTTTTATAGGTCATGTAGATACAGAGTTAGCACATGAAACATTGATGAATAAATCCAGTCTTAAAATACAATGGACATGTCCTATGTTATCTTCAATAATGGATAATGACTTTTTTGTTCAATGGAAGTTAATTTCTACTCCCCTTTTTGCTCCTATCACATAATTGGTGCAATTATATCTCACAGTCAGGGTGATATAATTAAATATCAGCCTTTGTAGAGGTGCATTTCCAGAGAGTCTTGTGAGGCAGCTGATTTATTACTTGTCAGGTTTATCACACAATAGATAAATGCAGCTTAATATAACAGGATATCTGCCTCTGAATGGGAGTGTTTCTAGATAGTCCAGTCAAACAGTCTGTGTATTGCATTTGACAGCTTTATTGCTTTATCAGTTATTTGCTTAGGGAGGATTTTATTATATGTAAAATACTGACATAAATTATGGGACGGGGAATTGACTTTTTAACATAGGTTTGATTCATTTTTCATTGTTTGTATGTGCCAAGTTTAATATTTCCTCCTCGTGTATTTATTTGGTTTACACGTTATTTTCCTGGTTTTACAAATACTGATATTTGGTTCTCAATTCTTTTATTCTTGTGACTGCTCCTGTGCTCAAACTAAGCCACAGAGATAGTTAATAAATAAAATTTATACACAATTATAAATAAAATATATAACTAATAAAAATAAATAAATCGACTCTAAGAGGAGTTCTGGATAATTCAAAGACTTCTACACTTCAAAATTAAGAGACATGGTACCAGTTTTCCTCCTGCCAGTGGGAGAGAAGCAGGAATAGAAGCTGGCTGGTGTAAGCCATGCAGATTATCCAGGTTAGGCAGATCCAGGGATTTTCAACATAGAAAGGAGCATAGGAGCCATTCTTCTGGAGACTGGGATATAGAAGTCTGGGTGTGGAAGATACATCCGGGTCACAAGCCAAACAGAACTAGGCATAAGGCAGAATGTGGTCCATTGGCAAAGAGATTCAAACAGGCAGATAGTGAGCATGAAGTTGGTGACAGAGAGCACAAATTCAGTCACAGGAAGTTGCAGCAGGCATTGTTGGCAGCTGGCCACAGGCCCTCAAATCTCCTTTACCAGTTCTGTGGACCCATACTTTTCTGATAAAACCTCCAGAGGATTGTCTTTATTCTTCTGGAGTTGCTTCAAGTCAATGGAGAGCCTAAAGTTCTCAGAACTGATACCTCCTGGGGGTAGTTTCCCGTCCCTTCCTGCCCTTTAACCAATGACAGACAGGTACAGGAGTACAAAAAGCCCAGTGACTTTGCCTTGAGATCAGACAAACTCCGAGGTACACTTTATACTCCACAGTTCTGCCTTAGATTAGGCTGTGGCTGGCCTTCACCTGGAATCAAACCATTTCTTAACTTCTTTTCCTCTCCCCTAACTCCTGTGTTGGTTTCTCTTAGAAACATTGCCTTAATAAATCATTTGCATTTGAATCCTTAGCTCAGAGTCTGATTTTGGGGAAACCTACTCTCAGACAGTCAGTAAACCAATAGCTAAGACAACAGAGTTATAAGAGAAGGGATAAACATTATTGTGATAACAATGGCTAACCATGATTGACTCTCATTCTTTCCAAGCATGGTTCTAATGGTGTTCTATACAGTTTTTCATTTAATTCTTTCAAGAGTCAAATGGGGTTGATGTTATTATCATTCTCATTTTACAGCTGAAAAAAAATTGAGGCTTAGAGATATTCAGCAATTTAAGATTTTATAGCTAAACAATAGAAAATAAGGCTTTAGAGAGAGGTCAGGAAGACTATATGGTGTATCAAATGTCAGATTTTAGGACTACTCATCTTTATCTCTTCCACCCCTTACCCCCCACCCCAGTGGCGATTTGTCTGGCTCTGAGCTTATAAGTGGAGTGATGTAGATTTATACACTACATAAATACAAATAGTATTTATGTACAAATAGATGAACTTTTGGGATGGAATCATTTCAGTGAATCCAGTCAGCAGTCTTGCAAATTAACAATCTTGTGGTTATTAGATACCTTAATTAGAGGATCTGGATGGTTTGGGGGCATATCCAATACGATTGTTAGAACAACGGGAATGTTGCCTGGTACCTAGTAGACAGATATTAATTGTATTGAGCGACCACATTGAATGTGTGAATTTATTCAGGTATTGATACAGGTAATGTGAATCATAAATGGAGATTGAGGAAGATGTTTTATGTGTGAGGAGCTGGGACTGGATAGAAACCTTGGATTTTTCAACCAGATTGACCACTTGTCTCTGTGGGCAGCTTACATACCTGCGGCCCTGAAATTCTCATAGTCCGGAAGTGTCATAACGAGGAGTTTTTTCGTCATGCAAAAGTTTTTGAATTTTTATATACCTAGTGGAAGAATAATAAATTGAGTTAAAAAGCCTAAACTATTTTATAGAGAACTTCAAGATGTTTTCTTATCCAAAGGAATGTTGTGTGGTCAAAGAATGCCAGACTGAGTCATGGTATCTGGTTTCTAGTCTAACTCTACCACCAAATAGATTGTTAACTTTATTTTTTTAATTCTCTCCAGGGTCTGGTTCCCAGAGTTCCCTTCTGTAAAACCAAATTAATAGGTGATATTTGGAAAAGGTGCCTCATCCCCTGTAACCCCTCAACCTTTTTCCCTAGATGAGGATTACATGTGTAGTGCCACCAATAAAACCTTATGTAAGCACATCACTCATTTGTATAAATAAATTCATTCAAGTAATTCATTAAAATATACAACAATAGGGAAAAGTGCACAAATCATAAGAATGTAGCTCAATGTAGATTCACAAAATAAACACCTATGTAATCAGACCTCAGACCAAGAAATAGAACTTACCAGAATACTGGAAGTGCTTCCATACCCTCTCCAGTCTCTAGCCAATCCCCTTCCTCCAGTGTAACCCTGTCTTCTAACATCATAGCTTAGGACTGCCCATTTTTACACATAAGATGGAATCAAACTACGTGCATTCTTTTATGCCAGACTTCTTTCACTCAATATTGTTTGTGAGATTTCTCCATTTTGTATATAATTTTAGTTTGTTCGTTCTTTTTGCTATATGATAATTCCACTGAATGAACATACCTTAATTTATTCACTCTATGGTAGGGGACATTTGATTTATTTCCTGTTTTTTGGATAATACCAAGGGTATAACAATAAACGTTATTTTTTTATTTTTTGGTGAACATTTGTGAGCATTTCTGAGGGTTCTATACCTAAGAGTTGAAAAGCTGGGTCCTAGCCATGCATATATTTCTTTTTGTGCATACTGCCAAATAGTTTTCCAAAGTGATTGTCTGGGGAGAATGAACTTCAACATAGGAAAGAAGGAACAGAAAGTCCCTGGGCACATCAGAATATCATTCACTTGGTGAGCTGGTGGGTATGAACCAGGTTGATCAGTAACTATAAAACTAAAGATGAGTACTAGACTACAGAAATGAGAAAAATGTGCTTACTAGTAAAATAATTAGTTGCTGTGAGAAGGCAGGGTGGTCTGCCAGGCCAGGAACACGTAAGGGGGGCCGGCAGTCTCCTACAGGTAACCAGAAAGGAATCTACACATGGGGGAAGGCATTACCTAGTTTGTACAGGCATCCAGAAGCCTGTACCTCTGTGTTATTAAATGCTAGACCAGGAGTCCCGCCTTTCCCTGGGAAGGGGGATTGGCCAGAAATGGCTAGTAAGCATGACAAGAGCAAGCCCAGACAGGGGGAGACAGGTGATTTAGACCAAGGATTGCACATTAAGAATCGCGGATTGGCCATAATCCATTAGGTCTGAGAATCAGAGATGTGGTTAAGAAACAATTTGTAACAAGGAGTAGATAAAACCACTGTCGTTGTAATTGTACAAGAATGTTCCTTATATTCCATTCCCCCCATAATTGCCATTACTTAATGTTTTTAAACACTTGGATAGCTTTTTGTGTGGTTTCTGAAGTATTGAAAGTAGAGTGAGTCATTTGCAGACAAAGCCAAAACAATCACTGGGCAGACACTGGCTACAGAGAGTCTTGGTGCACCTTCTATCAACCCTGAAGCCCTAGGACTTTGAAGACAGGAAGGAAAGTGGTGGAGAACTGGGTAACTTTTAAAGAGAAAACACTAATAAATAGCAGGAACAGGGCAGAGAGAAGAGTGGGACCCCAGATAACATTTAGTGGGCTCTCTCCTGCCCATACTCTGTTCAAATTGGTAACTCCCTGAGTACACTACCAGGTATTGTAGTGGACTTGTTTCATTGATCTAGTAAATCCATTAGGATCAATGAGTTTTCACTGATCGGTGACAGATATTACAGTTGACAATTGCTATGATTTAAGGTTCAACAAACCTATTTTTATACACATAGAAGTTCTCTACAGACTTTTATTTGAATGTAACCACTATTAACTCTGAGTTTTTGACTCTTGGAAAGGGTTTGCCAGCTGCCAGGTACTGGCTTCAAAGGCCTATGTTGGTGGGTTTCTTACTTGTTACCCTCTCCTGGTCCTACTTGGCTTTTGTGAGTTGAACATGTCCTATATTAAAGTGAAATACAGCAGAAATTTTTCTGTTCCAGCCATTGGAGAGAAAAGAGAACCTTTTTAAGGAAGATAAGAATAATTAACCCTTTGCTCCCTCCAGCAGAGTTTTCCATCCAAAGCAATGTCCTTACTGTGTGTCTTCTGTATGTTCTTGAGGAACGCCGGTATTTCCCCTTGAATTAGAACTGAGAAGGGCTGGTGTAAGAAGGAAGGTATGTGGAGGAAAGCCGGGGAGATTCTAACAAGATTCCTCTGGCTTTATATATTTCTGTGAGAAGAACCATGTTAGAAATGCTGGCTTCTCCACATGAAAGGCTGTCTCAAAAGCCAATGGAAAATGGGCATGAATAGATTATACTTATGTGATAGATACTTAAAATGACTCTTTGATATTCTGAGCATGTTTTAGAAAAGGATTCGTGCAGCCAAATAATGATAAAATAGATGTCCTAAATATGTCATGAGCATAACATTGAAAAAGTATTTTTCCCCCACAGAACACAGTTCTTATCTCTACAGTCAATATTTGATACATGCTCACTGCTATTTCCTCATATTCAGTCAAGGAGGGAAAAGGTGGATTCATCTCTAAGTGATTAATCATCACAGCTTCACTCTGCAACATAAGGAGAAAGAGAAATTATGGGAGAATATATATACTTAAAACAGCCATTTTGGTTAGTAATAGGCCTCCTGATGAAGTCAGAAGGATCAGAGTTGAGTTTTCAAAAGCACTGTTGTTTTTTCAGGGGTGTTAAGAATGACTGATACAACTTGCAAAAAACAACATTAATGCTAGTTACTCAAACTAAATAAAGGGTAGAAAGTAGCTTATTATTGGCCTTTTTAAAGGAATCCCAATTACAAAGTTCATTTTAATTGTATGGGGAGGTGTGTTGATTGATTAAATTGGAAATTTCATAAATTATAGTATCCAATACGTGGAGAGATTAGAATGAAAACGTATAGACCCTGATTCATGGAGGGTGAGATCAACCAAGTGCCTTGGCAGAAATAAGACTTGGAAGAGGTTTCTACCAAAGCCACAGCAATTTGTCCTAGGAAGCATTTGCCAGGGTCAATATTAACATCTACTGGCCATGTGTGATGTGCTGAGCTAGGAGGTATGGAAGAAACATGAGGCATTCTTGCTGTTGAGAAACTCCAGTCTAGCTGGGGATGCTGGACACAATCTTAAAAAGATAAACAGCCTCAAATGTGAGCCTGAAGCATTCTGGGAAGGTATAATGGAAGAGCTGATTCTCAAAGAAAGAATAGTTGTTGTGTTCTTGTCACTGCTGAAAGTGTTGAGCATTAACCGGATCTACCAACACATGTGTACTGAGCTACCGCCATGTGTTACATGACATTCTAATAACTGGTAACACAGCAAGTCGGAAAACAATGAGCTGCTCTCATGGAATTTAATTCTAGTGGGATTAATTGAACAGCCAGAACTTTATATACTTAAGGCAGTCTTGAACAGAATGAACTTTGAAAACAAAGTAGGACAAAATATACCTCTTCAAAAAAAATACTCTTTTTTCACAAATAGAAGAGTACTACAGCACCTTGAACATAGTTGCCGTTTGTACACGAGATACTTTATGTACATCATGCCCCTTCCTCCTAAAACATGTTCCTTCCTCCCGCTTGCAAATGAAAAAAATAGAAGTTCTGTTGTTTACCTAAGTTGGGAAAGCTCGGACTCTATCCCAAGTCTATTCGAGGTCCATGCCTGTGTTCTTCTCAGGACATGAAGCTGCCTCTCTAACTGGAATCCATGCTTTTTTGGGTCATTTTTCATGGGTATTTCAGCCAGCTCACCTTCTGTTCAGTTCACCTTGCTTATGGGAGTCCTCTTTCTCAAGCTCCTTTGAAAAGGCATTACGGGTCTTAAAAGTTGCAGTCTCTTTACACTGTGGGCCAATGGGTATAAAACAAGAGACTAAGGAAAGATGGGAGAAGGATAAGTGAAGCATGTCCTCACATCACCTACAGCACAAGGACATCACGTCCTCATCCTGATTGTGACTGATTACAGGCACAGAGTGCCCACAGAACGTGGCCTTGGCTCATTTGGCCTGGGAGGCCCTCTGGGGTCAGTTGGGATGATTCATCAGGAAATGAAGCTCCCTCCGCCAGTGGTTTTCGGAGAGCAGGGGATGATTGGACCCTTGCCCATCACTTCAGAATGGAAGCAGTTACTGTGCTCCTATTAAAAACTCCAATGTAGGGCACAGGCCAGGGAATATTTTAAGCTTGCTCTCTATCCAGAGTGCTATATCATATAGACCTGATTTAATTGCCCTCAGGCCTGCTTAGGATGTATTTAAGCATGCATAAAACTTGGATGTTTTCCTGGAAGCCCATGAAACTTTTCAGTGGCAGATTGCTGGGCTCTGTGAGGAAGGCAGAAGGGAGTTTATGGTGGAATGCTGGAGGTCCTTTCAGTTCCAAACAGTCCATCCAGCTACATTCCCGGTCCACTTCAGGGGGCTGCAGGGCAGCTTTCAAGAAGCCAAGCTTCAAAGCACCCAGGAGGCTCCTCAAACTGAAAGGAGTCCCATGACCAGTAGGAATCTCTTTAAGAAACTGTAAATGTATGACCTTGAGGAAAAGGTGCACTTTCATGAAGAGAAAAAAGCCCCCATGGTAGCTGGCAGGATATTGAAGCCAGAAGAGTCTGACCACGGTATCCAGCTGCGTGGTAAATCCTAGACACTCACAAGCCCAGGGCTGTAGAATCCCTCCCAAGTTTTGCTTTGTTTCCTATCAATGGTGTTAACAGCTCTGCCAATGTTCCGCAATTGTGCGAGGAGGACAATACTCAGAGAGAAAAATCAGTACAGTATTGTTTTATTTTTATGCCATATCCAGACAGAAAGATCTCATCTATTCATTGTACTACATTTGTCGTTTTAGTTCGAATAAATGCAAGGCTATGCGAAAATGCTGATATCAGTTGTCAGAGAAAACTATTTACCATTGTCCCTCCCTTCTTTCTTTAGGCATTTTCATTATAATCTTTTCAGCTTCACAGAGAGATGAACAAAACTCATGCACTGAGTATAAAACGGACAGCTGAAATGCACTGATTATGACCTTCACTTTTAAGGTTAACAGTGGGGAGAAAACCAAACTGTTGACTTTCTGTAGTTTGGTTACTATTTTCTGCCAGAGGAGATACTTCTTTCCTTCCTCCAATTGTATCTCACTGGATTGGGTCCTGTGTAAAGATCTTAAATTCATTCATTCATTCATTCATTCACTCATTCAATACTTATGAGAGTTAGGTATGGGCAAGCCATGAATTTGTCCCTAGAAATACAGTGATGAACACAACCTCTGAGGTCTTGGAGGCTAGATAGTCTAGTAAGAGAGATGGCTCCATAAGGAAACAGGAAATTCTATTCCCCAAATCAGGGTCTTTCAAAGCAAAAGAACAGATATCTACCAGTCTGTAGTCATCTGTAGCAGACAATTTTATATACTGTGTTATCCCAAAAATAGGACCTAGCCGGACAATCAGCTCTAATGCATCTTTTGGAGCAAAAATGAATATAAGACCCGGTCTTATTTTACTATAATATAAGACCGGGTCTTATATAATATAATATAATGTAATGTAATGCAATGCAACGCAATGCAATGCAATGCAATGCAATGCAATACAATATAATAAAGACTGGGTATAATATAATATAATACTGGGTTTTGTATTAATTATTGCTCCAAAAGATGCATTAGAGCTGACTGTCTGGCTAGGTCTTATTTTTGGGGAAACACGGTATCCCTCCACCAAGTGTCAAGTGAGCTTAAAATAAATCTCTGACTTTAGACCTTCCATTTCCAGTCAAAATACACTTATTTTTGTAAGTTTCAGTGTGAGTCACTTTGAATGGAATGCATGAGAGGCAAGGAATCAAGTATTAACTCCTTTTTTACTTATTGCTGAACACCCTTTCTTTTTTGGATAAAGAAAACTGATTTGTTTAATTAATAATAGGTGTTAAAAGACACCCTAAAAATAGTTCTTGGAACATCAGATATTTTTTTCCTGGTAGGCTTAGTACTGATTTTATTTCAGTATCTCTTTTTCATTTTCTGATATTTTTATCACCACACTAAAGAATTACCTCAGTCCTTTGTGTGGTTTTTGATACAAATCCCTGCTAAACCAGCGTTTCCCAAACTTCGGTCATTTGCATGACATGTCACAGTTTTTTTGTTTTTGTTTTTCACATACTCAGACTATAACTTTTCTTCAATTATTTTGTTATATCTGGGTATTATGTCTACTACTGCCTACGTAATATTTTATTTAAATGAACTTACTTTTTTTACTTAAACTAGTTGATTTTAAAAGGAAATGTCGTGTGACTACCATAAATGAAATGCTAGTTTTGCTTACAATACATAGAAGGTAATTGCAAAAACAAATTAACTGTGAACTGATATTCCTACATTCTATCCAGATACTATTAGAAGATTCATAGTCTTCTCTCTCTTTGTTAAAAAAAAAGATTAGCTTGTTGTGGGTTATGTGAAAGAAATACTCGAATCACCTGAGACATACTCTTAGATATAGGAAGAAAGACTGAAAATAAAAATAATGCTTTCCTCACTATATGATTCTGGGTACTCAATGCTATATCTGGGTCTCTCCTATGGTCATCTCCTGAACTGTTGGGGCATTTCAAAGGGCTACAATATAGCTTTACTCCAGGCTCTGGTGGAAAATTGCTCAGCAAGTTTGTGAAGGGGCTGCCTCCCCCATTGCCCAGGGGCTTCTGTAGTAAATTGGGGTAGTGCTTATTTCAAACAACTGTTTCTTTCCCTTAAGATTTACAATAATTGACTTTACTCAACTATTCAGAGATATGGGATAATTTAAGGGAATCCATGTATCTCCTCAATAGACTTCAGCACCTGCATGCAGTCTGTGACATCTGTCACCACCTTTCTATTCATTCTTCCTGTCTTCATTAGTCTTCTCTTTAATTAACAGTTTAATTCTTAAAAATAAACTTTACAGTATGTGATTATGAGTGATCGTTTCCAGTCAGCATAACAGAAGGCAATAACACTAGATCATGGCTGAACTCCCGCCAATAATATATGACTCGGCAATAATGACAACAGGAAGTCATTTATCAGGCCTAGGTTTCTCCCATTTCATCTAGAAATATAAATATCTAATTTTTAATAGAGAGAAAGATGAGCTGAGAAGATGATGATGGATCAAGTGGATGACACTGGGGGCCAGCCAAAGCTTTTAAACATGACATTTTTCAAATCATGGGAGAAGGGAAGAGCAGAGGGAGGAAGAGGAGAGAATATCAAACTACCTTTTAAAACAGCAGGGTCAGGCTACAGTGCTTGTGTATCACATTCTTCCCTGAGTCTAAGAGCAAATCTGAAGTTTCTTCAGGTCTATCCATCTCATGATAGTGCCACGTTGCAGAGAAATTGACTTTGAATCAGAAATGATTGTTAACAGTGGAAAGAAATAGTCAATTCCTAACTACAAATTCATCATGTGGTATCTTTACAGAGTATTTTTCTTTCAGGAAAATGATAAGTGCAGAGAGAAAAATCGCTAAGGACACCTTAGGTCAAGAAAGAGAATGACTCTGCAGGTATGTGCTAGTAAAGTACGGGGTCAGGTTCAGAACAGAAAATTCCAAGCTTTCATAGAGGTGGAGTAGAGATGATTCTTGGTATGTATGCTCATGCCACTAAGCTTGGATCATAGCTTAAAAAATAGAATCCCTTCATAAAAAGTATTTTCCTAAAGAAAGAATACTTTGTGAAATATGAATGAAGTTTGGAGCTGGGCTAATGTTTGCAGTAATCTTTCCCTTTCTGAATAAACATTCCTGTGGAGAGAGCAATATCTTTCTAAGTGTCTCAGCTTTCTTTTTCCTTTTCCAGGATTCTTGCACTTAGAACATAAAAACAAACAAGAAAACAAAAGATGAAAAACTATGAGAGCTTCTGAGAATAATCAAAGGAGAGTATTTTAAGTATTAATCTCATTCAATCATTGGCAATATTAACTTGTATCTGATCCTAGTTGGCAAATAACAGATCCTCCATAGGAGCTAATTCTTAACAGTTTTACATGATCTGCAGACAAACCGAGCTATAGAGAATAAAGAAAGATAGATAAGCAGTTATAGGAAACCTTCATTTGCCGGAAGGGGTGGGGGCTGCTGCTCAATTGTCTACTGATTTCTTAAAGCTGCAAAGCTTTTGGTCAGGAAAACAGCTTCTAGCAAGCACAGAGTTTTACATAAAGGAAACCTTCCCAAGAAAGATGGCTATGAATTTAATTATAAGCTCTTCTCTTTGCATAAATTTGGTTCAGTCTAAATAAGACTTGAAACATGGAACAATGTCCATGGAATACAATTCACCAATTGTTACTTTTAATTATGTTCACATGCATAATTCATAAATACACTGCATGGACAAGAGGAAAGAAAGATAAGGAGGAACAAAAGAGATGAATTTTCCATCAAACAATTACTATATAAATAGACAACATATTTAACACGTTAGGTAGCAAAGTGATTCTTTGTTCTTGCCAGTCTGGGCCTTAAAAATATTAAAAGAATCCCCAAACATAACATTGTTATATTTTACTAATGTCTCTCTTAAATGAAAGAAATAGGGATTATCATTCTTTATCTTAAAAAAAAAAATTACAAAAAATTTCTCCCCAAATGTGGACGTTATAGTTGTGGTTGAGATAACATAATATTATAATACATAAATACTATAATAGATTTTAGTGTGATTTCTTCTTGTAGAAACACAGTGATTTCTCTCGCTCCTGAACTCATAAACTAATATTTTACATTGTTATTTGACATTACATTCTGTAAGGTAGTGCAGTATACTGTAGGCACATATGATCTCTTTGAGTTCTGGGCCAGACCCTCTGGCCATTGATGTGGCCTCTGGCAAGATGCTTAATGTCTTCAGGCCTCAGTTTCCTCAGCTACAAAATGAAGGGTTTGGTTTGGGTGGTCTCCAATGGCTTACCTAAGTTTGTTGATTTTTATGCTGGAATTTTTCTGTTGCCTTTTCCATGTTATTTTTATTCAGTTTTAAGACGTATCTATATTATTGTCCCCATGGGATTTTTTTAACTACATTGAGGATGGGAACTTGATACTAGTCCCTCACCTAACCCAGTGTCTTGCGATTGTAATCATTAACTAAATACCTGTAAAAATGCATTACTTCATATTTCTGCCTATCTGCTCGTGTGAATCTTCTCTCCCTGCCCCTCCCACTGCTCCCACAAATATCTCCAATCTCTGGCCTCTGTTTTATCCAAACAACAAATATTTCATGTAGACTTTTAGTGAGTGTTGGTATTTGTATTTCACAAACAATGGGAATTAATTAGCTATAACAAAGGCAGGCCGCGAGAAGAGGGCTTGCCAAGGTGAGTCTATCATTTGTCCTCATTCAGCAGGTATGACACGTCTCTGTCAAACGTAGTGCAGGAGAAGTCAAGCTCCTCAAATCTACATAAAACCTCAGAAATCCACCTTCCATCACAGTTGATGTGTTTATTTCCACCGTGTTTCCCCATTGGGAACTACCTTACCCTTTGGGCACCAAGCACTGTCAGAATTTCAGAGAGTTTTGTTTTTAACGCCATATCCTTTCTATGCCAATTAGCGATAATCTCTTCGGGCTCTTAAGTAATTTGTCTGTGTAATCTCAGTCACACTGAAAAGAGTCACAAATCCTTTGGTGATTGGAAGACAAAGTGGAAACTCCTCAGGCACAGTTAGAAATTAGTCAAAAATTTTTAAGTCAAGGTGATGTCTTTACCCCCACTTCTTTTACCAAATAAAGAAAGCTCCCTACACAGATTCATACACAAATTAATTTGAAATAGGTTCATGGGGACTTTTCTTAGAGCTAAACTGCCTCCCTCCCTCCCTCCCTCCCTCCCTCCCTCCCTCCCTCCCTCCCTCCCTCCCTCTCTCCCTCCCTCTCTCTCTCTCTCTCTCTCTCTCTCTCTCTCTCCTCTTAATGAACCTAAGATATTTTCCCAAGAAAGCAAAATGCTTTGCTTAACTTTTGAGAGGTTTTCACTTTCTCATGGTTCTTTACTATCCTAGGTATTTAAAAGGATTAATGGCCGAGGGTTTATTAGGAACTTTCTTTACTGCACTGGGCTGCAAACTTCTGTAGAAGAAGCAGACCAGAGTGGCTTAATTAATTCCTGACTGATTATAATAATTATGTCTTACATCTCACCTTTATTTATTTATTATTTTAAAGCACCTGAAAACAATCCTATTACCATTTAAGTAGTAACCCTCACACAGAGGAATATTATTTTATATTAACAAATTACCAGTTTTAACCCTTTTAGAAAGACCAGTTTGATTAGCTTGATGCCTAAGAGGAGGGTGGGCCATGATCTAAGTGAGCTCACTGCATGTCCCATTGTTGCTAAGGGCACATCAAAGAGCTTTGCTCTGTTTCCTAGTAACCGCCAGTCCCAGAACACTCATTTTTGGCAGATTTGTTTGAGTTGAACTTCTTGATTCAAAATGTGAATTTATCTTGCCTTTGAGTCTTGAATTGATGTATATCACAATGCAAAATCCTAATTCTGTCAACTGCACCAGACAGAATTCATGGATTAATGGGCCAGTTTGATCAATTCAGCATTGTTTTGCCTTTCATGGGGATATCTTACCCTTCATTACTCTTCTGAATAAATATAAAACACAATTTTATGCATATAATATGGTTAATATTTCTCATTTATTGAAATTCTGTTTTGTAGTTTATGTTTATTCCTTTAACAAACATAAATTGAGGACTTATCATATGACATACACTCACGATATAAATATGGTATCTGAAGACATGTAGAAACGGGGGATTCAAAACATTATTCAACTTTTCCTTTTCTCCATCTACACACACACACACACACACACACACACACACACACACACCCTAGGAAGCTCTCTAACCATTTCTGACGTTGTTTTTTCTTTGCTTCTGCCTTCCCTTGCTTTTTTTTTTGGTCTCTATAAGAGATCTTTGTTCTCATCTTGCAAAAATGTAAAAATGTGGGCTTGACTGAGAGTTATTAGGACTAATTAGAGTTTAGTAAGAAATTAATAGATAAAAGCATAATAGCTTTCCAGTACACCAGCCATAACTAGTCTAGAAAATGAGAAGATCAGATTCCATTCACAAGAGCAAAAATTATAAAAATGCTTAGGAAAATATTTTAAAAAGAGGGATGGGAACTTTTAAATTTTATTAAGAAAACTATAGAACTTCACTGAGAGATTTAAATCAAATAATACACAGACACCTAATTATAGGTGGAAAAACTGAATATTTTTAGTATACAAAATTCTTTCAAATGTAATTATAAAATTGTTGCGATTCCTGGTCATTGCACTGGGGTGTATTTAACTGTGTAGGAACATGACAAAGTGATGTGTCTATCCGCCTCTTAGAAAAAGAGACTGGCAATTTGCCAAAATCTTTGAGATACTCTTAATACTTATTTTATTTTATTTATGAGTTTTAAGTGTACAAAACAACATAATAATTAGACATTTATACCCCTTACAAAGTAATAACCCCCCCATCTATTACCCCTCTGATATCACATATAGCTCTTACAATACCATTGACTACCGTGTTTCCCCCAAATAAGACCTAGCTGGAAAATAGCTCTAATGCTTCTTTTGGAGCAAAAATTAACATAAGACGTGGTATTATATTATATTATTATATTATATTATATTATTATATTATGTTAATTATATTATATAAGACCCGGTCTTATATTGTAGTAAAATAAGACCAGGTCTTACATTAATTTTTGCTCCAAAAGATGTATTAGACCTGATCGTCTTGTTAGGTCTTATTTTTGGGAAAATATGGTATACAGTAGTACGTCGGTTTTCGAATGTCTCTATTGACGAATATTTCGGTTTATGAACGCTGTAAATCTGGAAGTAAATGCTTTGGTTTTCGGTTTTCGAACACGCCTTGGAAGTTGAACATGTCCCGCAGCTTCCACTGAATGCAAGATCCTGAGGCCTAGCTGTCAGATGTTTTTGAACATTTCAGAACTCAGTCATCCGGAACGGATTATGTTCGAAAACCGAGGTACCACTGTATTCCTTATGCTGTACTTTATATCCTGTGACCATATATATGTATATATATATATATATATATATATATATATATACACACACACATACATACATACAGAGGGTGCCCCCCCAAAATGTATACACATTTTAAGAAAAGAAAAACACTATTAAAATTGTAATACTCAATATCCCAATAACAAAAGACGAATACAAGTCATGTTTGATTTCTGCAGTTAGAAGAAGTGCTCAAAGTGGTTCCCATCAGCATCCAGACACTTCTGATTACCGTGAACCACTGCTTGAGCAACGCTGACCAAAATGTCCACTTGTATACCCCTGGTATATCTTTAATTATAGTTGACTTTATTATTCTACTTCAGCTTCAGGTGTGTAGTGCAGTGATCAGGCATCTACACAGTCTATGAAATGATCACCCTGATAAGTCCAGTACCCATTCAGCACCCTACATAATCTGTACAACATTATTGGTTATATTCCCCATACTGTATTTCATATCCCCATGACTATTTTGCGACTACCAATTTATACTTTCTAATCCCTTCAGCTCCTTCCCCAACCCCATCCCCCTCCCATCTGGCAACCATCAGTTATTTTTCTCTACATCTCTGAGTCTATTTCTATTTTGTTTGCTCATTTATTCTGTTCTTTACATTCCACATATAAGTGAGATCATATGGTATTTGTCTTTCTCAGTCTGACTTATTTCACTTAGCATAATACCCTTTGGGTCCACCCATGTTGTTGCAAATGGTGAGATTTCCTTCTTTTTTATGGCTGAGTAATACTCCATTGTATAAATGTACCACAGTTTCTTTATCCAGTCTCCTATTGATAGACACTTCGGTTGTTTCCATATCTTGGCTATTGTGAATAGTGCTGCAATAAACATAGGGGTGCGTATGTTTTTCTGAATTTGTGTTTTGGATTTCTTTGGATAGATACCCAGGAGTGGAATCGCTGGGTCGTAAGGTAGTTCCATTTTCAATTTTCTGAGGAACCTCCATGCTGTTTTCCATAGTGGCTGCACCAATTTGCAATCCCACCAGCAGTGCACGAGTGTTCCCTTTTCTCCACATCCTCGTCAGCACTTGTTTGTTGATTTACTGATGATGGCCATTCTGACTGGTGTGAGGTGGTAGCTCATTTGTGGTTTTTACTTGCATTTCTCTAATGATTAGTGACATTGAGTATCTTTTCATATGTCTGTTGGCCATCTGTGTGTCCTCATTAGAGAATGTCTCTTCATGTCCTCTGCCCATTTTTCAATTGGGTTGTTTGCTTTTTGGTGTTGAATTGTATGAGCTTTTTTAAAATAAATTTTGGATATTAACCCCTTATCAGCTGTACCATTGGCAAATATCTCCTCCCATTCAGCAAGACGTCTTTTTCTTTTATTGATGGTTTCCTTTGCTGTGAAAAAACTAATTAGTTTGATGTAGTCCCACATGTTTATTTTTTATTTTGCTTCCCTTGTCTGAGGGGATATATTAGTAAAAATATTACTAAGGGTAATGTCTGCAAATTTACTTCCTATGTTTTCTTCTAGGAGTTTTATGGTTTTGGGTCTTACATTTAAGTCTTTAATTTTGAGTTTATTCTTGTACAGTGGTACTTCAGTTTTCGAATGGAATCCACGAGCTCTGAAACATTCGAAAACAGCCGACAGCTAGGACTCAGGATCTTGCACTCAGGGGAAGCTGAGTGACATATTTGACTTCTGAATCATGTTCGAAAACCGAAGCATTTACTTCCAGTTTATGGCATTCATAAACCAAAATGTTTGTCAACAGAGATGTTCGAAAACCGAGATACTACTGTATATGGCATAAGAAGGTGGTCCAGTTTCATTTTTTTGTATGTATCTGTCCAGTTCTCCCAGCACCATTTATTAAATAGACTGTCTTTACCCCAGTGTAAATTCTTGCCTCCTTTGCCACAGATTAAATGGCCTTATACACATGGATTTATTTCTGGGCTTTCTATTTTGTTCCATTGATCTATTCTTAATACTTTTAAGTCTCACATTTCTGGAAGTAAACACTTTTGCCTACTATTTGTTGTTTGCTGATTACAAAAGCATTTTTTTTTTGGAAGCAATTGAATGTAACAGACACTATACCTTTTGAGATTTTAAGTATCTGCAACAGTGGCATGAAATTATGGAGGGTAGATGTATCTTGCTTGGCATCATAGATCTGATATGGGACATTCTGAAGAGTGTGCAGAGTGATCTGAAGTGGATGAATACAGATAACAAATATTTTCAGGTACCCTACAAAGGAATGCAGATTAGCAAGGGGCAAGAGAAGTCAATAAGGGCAGAGGAGAAACATAAATCATGAAAAACTTCTCTAGGAGATATGCAGTGACATCAATTGGGACGTGGAATTTGTTGCTCTTTTCCCAAAGGAATTTGCATTTGTTATTATTTTCTGGACAACCCTTGTGAAATAGAAGCCAAAGAGTGGAAAGGGCCGTGGATCCTCTCCCACACATGCTGTTATTCCTTGTAGAGGGAGGACTTGTGTGCAGAGGATGGGATGAGGTATGTGGGGACTACAGAGTGCGGGCTGAGCCATCGGAAAAAGAGGTGAGACTTTGTCTTTGCCTGGAGGACTTTTAACTGTGAGAGGCCGATCTTTTTTAGATTGATTATCAGAACTGCGAACTTGCAACAGTTTGTTCCAAGGACAGACAGTGCCTTGATTCTTTTCGATCTCAAATGTCATTTTTTTTAAAAAAGGACTTCTGTAAGTAATAAAAATTCAGTAGCAATTAATTAAAGGGAGAAAAATGGTCTGTTCTGAGATGTTCCACTCAAGAGAGCATATCACTAATATTATTTTGAAAGACAAAAAGTGAATCAATTTTTTCTTTCCAAACTGACTCAACAAAAACAATTTCACTCATGAGCTGAGATGCTAACTGCCAGCTCCCCGTGTAAAGGTGAGCTATACCAGCAATGATGTCACTTCTGAGAACCGAGGCTCAAAATGGAAACATGCCCAGAACTTCAAACGTCTCCATTCTAAGCGATCTCTAATATTTCATGTATGAATTTGCAGGTCATCTGAAAGAATAAGAAACTGTGTTCATTTCTTTCTGTTTGGGTTCCCGGAAGACCACTCAGTTTTATGTCATGCAAGAACACTACAGTTGGGAATGAGAAATCTTCACAGCTCAAACAGGCTGCCTCTTTGGGATTTGGAGCGCTGTTTCAGATTTCGGCTTCCTGCTTCACATTTCTGCTTTGGTTTCCTGATGTTTCACCATCACACCAAATGGCTTTTCAGAACAGAGTTCTGTTGAAGCACTTTCTTTTATTAAATGTAGTGCATTTAGTACGGCTGGGTTATATTACATAAAACTATGTTGGCAAATTCATTACTAAGCATCATCTTGTCATGACAAACTTATACATGCACACATACAAATGTAATAAATCATTGGTGTGGAGTAAATGAGTTGGTATAAAACATGTATTCCTACAGCCACAGGAGTTGTATTACTTTGTCATCATACACCTCTTAGGTCCACCCAATAGCACCACAGCTGTCTGGACAGCCAAAAAAGCAGACAATCGAATAGTTGTGTTGATATACACAAAACGAAAAGATTGGATTGAATTATTCTCTACCCACCACCTCAAGCCTAACAGGTCCCTTGTTACCCTATAGAAATTACAGAGGGCTGAGGTCGGGTTCTCTTCACATTAAGCATTTCCCAGGGGTCTTATTTATTTATTTATTTATTTATTTATTTATTTATCTATTTATTTATTTATCAAGATATGTTTTCCTGAATTTCTAATCACCTCTCAAATAGGGTCATGGTTTTTATGCTTATTTTATAATACTTTGGTTTTCATGATGTCCAGAAATGGAAGATAATCATACATATTTTGCAGCTTCCACATTAATAGTAATTACTTGTTAATATGTTTATAATAGCAATTGAAACTGTACACATTTCTAAGACACACAGATTAGCTAAAGTTACTTACCAAAGTTAATAAGACAGTATTAATTCATATGCATGTTTATCCTATCTGATATATTCAGCAGCCCAGCTGTCAAGAGAATTTTTCACATGAGAAACCTGAGGTACAGTGAGAGGAAGTAAATGATCTGGGCCACGTAACTAGTGAGTGCTGGGGCCAGAATTCAGCCTTACTGCTGCAGAGCCCCGCTCTTAGCCACTGTGCTGGCTTTCATGTGCTGGTTTTCTCCGATCCTAACACACTTCTCACTACCCTCATTGACCTGAAGTCCCACCAGATCACAACTCAGGAGCCAGGGTCTTGCACTGTGAACCACTGTCAATCCAGCCCCTAGAACTGGACCAGGCAGATAGCAAATGCTTAATAAGTGTCAAATATACACATGAATGAGAGATTCAAGGGTTATGTCTCTAGTTCAAATTGTTTTTGGGTTGCTCCTTGCCATGATTCTGTGCTTGAGCCTTGCAAAGAGACATGTGTGGAAAAAGGAGAACGGACTGGAGACCTGGGGAGTGCTGCTTGGAGCTTTGATGTAGCCATGGGTGACATCAAGATGGGGAAAGGTGTCAGAGGGCACAGCCAGCCTGTTGAATACCAGTTATGATCATCCCTACGATGCTGTTGACTTTGGTACCACAGGGATTCAGGACCACAGTGCTGGTGCCAGAAGGAAGCGCACCAATAAGGTACCCTCTCAGGAATGTTCCCAGCCTAGCAAATGAAGTCCCAGTGTTGCTACACAAATGGTGTCAAGATACCACTGGTGCGGGCGACCTGCTACTAAGGCATGGCTGTGGCAGTGTGGTCCTCCCCAGTATTTCTGGGATGGGAGGCACTTTCATTATACTTTATGGGTTTAGAGGTGTTGTTAATGGACATTAATGCAGTAAGATGGAACTGGAGGAGGAAAAGGATAGACTCCAAATTCTGATAGACTGAGCTTAGTATGGTATCACTCAAAATATATCTTTCAAGGAGTCCCAGGAAAGTTTGGAGGAATGAAGAGACAGGATGGCCTGATTTAATAGGTCAAAGCCAGTTAGATAAATACTAACCTCATTTTTACACCCAGGCTGATGTTGCCTGAGGATATAAAGATTACCCTTGATTATCTTCTGAGACAAACGGCCTAGGGACAACAAGCTAACCTACTTATTTAACAGGGTTGTGTAGGGTGTGTGTGTGTGGAGATGGCAGGGGCACAGAATTAAAATAGTGGTTCCCACCAGGAAACCCAAAGAGCTGTGGGTCTTGGAACCATCTGCTTGTGTTACATGTTTGTGTCTGTTGTGTTGGAAAGATGGTGGCAGCAAAAATGATACCTAGATTATGAGACTTATTGGCTACACAAATAAGTATAGCTTGCAATAAATGAGAATCTAACCTATACAACCATAGTTCTGGGGAACACATCAAGTTTATCTTTTAATGAAAGTTGATAAATTGCTTTTCCTTAATTAAAGCGAGTGGGGGAGCATGTGTAGGAAATGAAACAACAGTGTTCGATCATGGGAGCAGTGGTGTGAATTTTAGAGCCTGTGTGGACTGCACTTTCCCTGGGGTTCCAACGTGGGGCTCTTTAAAAAAAACAGACATATCTTGCTTGGTGGACAAAGGCTGTTTGGAGATTCCTTTTCTTGGCAAAAGATGTCCTCAGTTTACAGTCTGATCAGGAGTCAAGAACTTTGTTCAGCTAGGCAACTATGTTTGTAGAAGGCAGAGTGTTTTTGTTCCAAGCACAAAGGTGTAGATACAGATTTCAAAGATATCATACTTCATTGGAAACAAGAAATATTCATGAGGCTTTCTGAGCATCAAGTGAAGGAGTAGGCATCAACTCTCCCAATCGTCTTGGTCCAACCCTGTCTGGTGAGACTTTCTACACAATGCCACCTACCTTCCTGTAGTTGGCCGAGCCCCTGGTGAAAGCACCCTTCATTAGGTAGTCGCACAAACCCCCTTTTCCTGTAGTGCTGCTGCTTTGGCTTTTCTCTGTTTCTAGTCTACAACCTACAGGGCTGCCTAGAACCCTGCTCTTGTCTTCCACTCTCCACTCTTTCCTCATGCTGGTCCACAACGGTCTGGGGAAGCGTGTGGGTGGTAGAACTAGTTGGAGGTGAGGAGGGAAAGGGGCCCTCCATGTACTTCTTCATCTCTCCTTTACTATCATGAACCCACTCCCAGGCTTAGTATCCTCTGCAGCTTTCCCAATGTCAACCCTTTTTCTCATCATCTAGGACCCCTGGGCATGCCCATCCTAGTACCTGGCCTTGCCTTCTATGATTATATATCTGGAGCAGCTAGGTCTGAGATGGCATTTTTTACATAAAATGAGAACCACACCTTAACTCTTCTCTTTAACGTACCCCACCTAGGACCTCTGTACCTAAGAAAGAACCTTTCTGTTCCAATCTTTTTCTGGTTGCAAGCTCCAACACTATCATATTTTAAAATGGCAGAGACTTCTATTATGCTGGGAATGGGAAGAAAGAGGTTGGGGTAATGTCTTGTCTCCTACTGGCCATAGGAGGACAGCCTAAGTTGGAAGTAGCAGATGGCCAGAGGGGAAAGACACAGACCACACTCTGGGAGTTTCTTAAGGAAGAGAAGAATGGCTGGGGATTGGAGCTTGGATGTGGGAGGTGCCAGAAATACTCACCCTCTTACGCTTTTTAGGCATTGCGGGAAGAATGAGACCTGGGAGACCACAATTAGTCTATTAGAATTTATTTGGCATGTTTGAGCTGTGGGAGGTCATGCTAGAAAAGACCATAACCTCCCTGAGCAAAAAGGGGTATGGAGTTTTATAGGAGGGGTTAACAGAGGTTGTTCGCCCTTCAATGCTTCAGGGGGTTTTCGTTGCATTGTCTCTAGCAACAAAGGTTTTTGGGACATGATCAAGCACTCCAGCTACACCCTGGCCCCCAGGCCTCCATCCTGCTGATCACAAGCCCCTAGGTGACAAACAGTACAAAGCAAGACAGGGAAAGATGGTGTCTACATTCCAGGCAGCTTCTCCAGGCCTCAGGCAAACACAAGCTGTCAAGTACACGGTACAAAGCAAGACAAGATGGTTTTTAAGATAAGAAGTTTCACAGACGTCATAAAAATGGCGGTGTGAGGTGAGCCTCTGTAAAGCTCCCCTGGAATTTACAACTAATCGAACAACAATAACTCCACAAAGGACTCCCTACACAGCAGACAGACAAGACGAACAGGCCCACTACTAAATTCACCTAAAGGTGGGAGAATCACGCGAGCAGGGGAGAAGGGAAGGGAGAATTGCTGAGACGGAGCCACATGGGCGAAGGACGCAGACGTAGCTCAGTGCTCTAAGCCCGCTGTGTCCCAGAACTACCGCAGCTGCGGGAGAGGGAACATGGGCTCCGCTTATGGCGCACAGGGCTGAGAGGACAACATATAACATGCTGAACCCAACGCTCATGGCAGAGACCTCGGAGCAAAGACTGAGGGAAGAAGGCTGAAAACAGTGGTTTAAGCCCTCGCTGCCAAGCAGAGAATGGAAGCCTTAGGCACTGAGACTAGCCGCCCCCTCCCTATCCTCCCAGAGCTCGCCCTGCCCCAACCTGCCCTGTGCTAGAAGTGGAACAGTAGCAGTGTCAGATCAAAAGAACAGAATATTTGCTGTTCTGAGAACTGTAGACCGCAGACACAGATTCGCAGCCGAACTAGTTCCGGCAAAGGGGAGGGAACTGTGGTAGCAGGACGGGCTGTGGTGGTGGTTGCTGCCATTGCTCTGGGCCACCTCTCACAACTCACCCTTCCCCTGACCCCACCTATATGGGTGGATCCCTACAGGAGTAAACATACTGCTGAAACATACCAGCTCTGAATCTGGTACAGAAAAGCTTTGGAAATTCAAAAGCTCTCCACATACCCACACGGACACTGCGCCCTGTGACCCAGGCAAACTGTTAACAGAGGAGAAGCCCGTCTCCCAGGGAATCCACCCATTGTGTGAGAAGCTGGAATAGTGCAGAGAAAACATAGCACTACCGTGTGAGAGAGAACAAAAAGGCTACAGTCAGAGAGAAAATAAAACATTCTACCCACGAGTACTGAAAAACAAAAGAAAGACCTCTTCCTATCAACCTGTTGCAGAAGCCACTCTCGTAGATGTCTAGGAAGAGAAATAATAATAAATCAGTAAATGCCATGAATAACCAAGGCAATGAGACAGCTCAGAAAGAAAGTGAAATGTCTCCAGAAAAGGAAGTAAAGATATGGAAATATGTGACTTAAATGACAGAGAATTCAAGATTGCAGTTCTGAAAAAACTCAACGAGATGCAAGAAAACACAGAAAGGCAGTTTGATGAACTCAGAAACACAATCAAAGAACAACATGAGCATTTTACGAAAGAGATTGAAATTTGAAAAAAGAACCAAATGGAATTTCTGGAGATTAAGAACTCAATAGAAGAAATTAAGAATGAAATAACCAACTCAGGTAGTAGAGTTGACCAGATGGAGGAAAGAATCAGTGACATCGAAGATAGAAACCTGGAAATTACACGGATGGAAGAAAGAGACTTGAGACTTAAAAAAAAAATGAAAGAACTCTACAAGAACTTTCTGACTCCATCAGAAAGAGCTATATAAGAATAATGGGCATACCAGAAGGAGAAGAAAGAAAGGAACAGAGAATATATTCAAACAAATTGTTGATGAGAACTTCCCAAACTTTTGGACAGAACTCGATCCTCGAATCCAAGAAGCAAATAGAACACCTAATTACCTCAATCCCAACAGGCCTTCTCCAAGGCACATTGTATTGAAGCTGTCTAAAATCAACGACAAAGAAAGAATCCTCAAGACAGCCAGGGAAAAGAAGACGGTAACCTACAAAGGAAAGCCCATTAGATTATCATCAGATTTTTCAGCAGAAACTCTGCAAGCCAGGAGGGAGTGGAACCAAATATTCAAGCTATTGAAAGAGAGAAATTATTAGCCGAGAATAAAGTATCCAGCAAAGATATCCTTTAGATATGAAGGAGGAATAAAGACCTTTCCAGACATACAGAAGCTGAGGGAATTTTCTAATACATGACCTGCACTACAAAAATACTAAAGCAGGGTATTGGACCACCATCAACAGGGACAATTTGTGGCAACCAAAACATAAAAATGGGGAGAGTAAAGGCCTGAACTGGAATATGGGAATGGAGAAAGTAAGCGTGCTGAAGAAAATGGAATACTCTAAATATCAAACTTTCTATAACATGAAATTAAGATAACCACATAAAAAAAAATCCAGAACTGAAATATATACTGTAATAAAAGAAGAAACAAAGGGAAACATCATAGAATACCACCACACAGAAATAATAGACAACAGCAAAAAGGCAAAGAAACAATGGAGACACAGCCTTACCAGAAAATTAAAGATAGAATGACAGGAAATCTTCACATATCAATAATCACCCTAAATGTAAATGGACTGAACTCAGCAATAAAAAGGCACAGAGTAGCAGATTGGATCAAAAAACTAAACCCAACCATATGCTGTCTCCAAGAGACACGTCTCAGCTACAAGGACAAGCATGGACTCAAAGTGATAGGGTGAAAATTGACACTCCAAGCAAATGGTACTCAGAGAAAATCAGGTGTAGCGATAATGATATCGGATGAAACAGACTTCAGGGTGAAAAAGATAACAAGAGACAAAGATGGACATTCCATAACAGTAAAGGGGACTATACAACAAGAAGACATAACAGTCATCAATATTTATGCCCCCAATCAGGGAGCACCAAAATATACCAAGCAACTACTAACAGAACTAAAGAGAGAAATTGACAAAACACAATTATACTAGGGGACTTAAATACATCATTGACAGCTATGGATAGATCATCCAAACAGAAGATAAATCATGAAATAGCAGCCCTAAATGACACATTAGATGAAAAGGACATAATTGACATATATAGAGCACCTCATCCTAAAACATCAGATTATACATCCTTTTCTAGTGTACATGGAACATTCTCAAGGACAGACCATATATTGGGACATAAAATCAGCCTTAGCAAATGTAAGAAGATTGAAATCATACCAAGCATATTCTCTGATCACAAGGCTTTGAAATTGAATATCACTGCAAAAGAAAGCAGAAAAAAACATAAATACATGGAGATTGAATAACATACTTTTAAAGAATGAGTGGGTCAAAAAAGGCAGTAAATGGGACATCAAAAGATACATAGAAACAAATGACAATGAAAATACATCCTACCAAAATTTTTGGGATGTATCAAAAGCAGTTTTAAGAGGGAAATTTATATCATTACAGGCCTATCTCAAGAAACAAGAAAAGTTCCAAATAAATAACTTCATGTTACACCTTAATGAACTAGAAAAAGAAGAACAAGTGAAACCCAAGGTCAGCAGAGAAAGGAAATAACAAAAATCCGAGCAGGAATAAACAAAATCGAGAACAAAAAGACAATAGAAAAAATTAATATGACAAAGAGCTGGTTCTTTGAAAAGATTAACAAAATTGACAAACCCTTGGCTAGACTCACTAAGATAAAAAGAGAGAAGACACCAATTACCAAAATCAGAAATGAAAAAGGGGAAGTTATCACGGACACCACAGAAATACAAAGGATCATCCAAGAATACTATGAAGGACTATATGCCACCAAATTCAATAACCTAGAAGAAATGGACAAGTTCTTAGAAACATGTGGCATTCCTAGGCTGAACCATGAAGAACAGGAAAATCTAACCCAACCGATCACCAATAACGAAATTGAATCAGTCATGCAAAATCTTCCTAAAAGCAAAAGTCCGGGACCAGATGGCTTCACTAGTGAATTCTACCAAACCTTCAAAGAGGATCTAATACAAATCCTGCTTAAACTCTTCCAAAAAATTGAAGAAGAGACAGTACTCCCTAACTCATTTTATGAGGCCAACATTACCCTGATACCAAACCTGGTAAGGACAACACAAAAAAAGAAAACTACAGACCAATATCTCTGATGAATACAGATGGAAAAATCCTAAACAAAATTCTAGCAAATCGAATACAACAATGCATTAAAAAGATTATTCCTCACGACCAAGTGGGTTTCATCCCCGGGGCACAAGGATGGTTCAACATCTGCAAATCCATCAATGTGATATATCACATAAACAAAATGAAGGACAAAAATCATATGATTATATCAATTGATGCATAAAAAGAATTTGACAAGATACAACATCCATTTATGATTAAAACACTTAATAAAATAGATATAGAAGGAAAATACCTTAACATAATAAAGGCCATCTATGATAAGCCATCAGTTAATCTCATAATTAATGGTGAAAAACTGAAGTCCTTTGCTCTATATTCAGGAACACCAGAGGGCTGTCCCCTATCACCTCTGCTTTTCAACATAGTGTTGGAAATCCTTGCCAGAGCAATCAGGCAAGAGAAAGAAATAAAAGGCATCCAAATTGGGAATGAAGAAGTTAAATTATCACTTTTTGCAGATGACATGATGCTTTATGTAGAAAACCCTAAAGACTCCACCAAAAAGCTATTAGAAACAATCAATGAATACAGTAAAGTTGCTGGCTACAAAATTAACGTACAAAAGTCCATTGCATTTCTATATACTAACAATGAAATTTCAGAAGAAGAAATACAAAAAGCAATTCCTTTTGCAATTGCAGCAAAAATAATAAAATACCTAGGAATAAACTTAAGCAAGGATGTGAGGGATTTATATGCTGATAAGTATAAGACATTTTTGAAAGAAATTGAAGAAGACACAAAGAAATGGAAAGCATCCCATGCTCATGGATTGGAAGAATCAACATAGTTAAAATGGCCATATTACCCAAAGCAATATACGATTTAATGTAATCCCCATCAAAATCCCAATGGCATTTTTTAAATAAATAAAACAAAAAATCATCAGATTTGTTTGGAACCACAAAAGACCCCGAATAGCCAAAGCAATCTTAAGAAAAAAGAACAATACTGGAGGTATCACACTCCCTGACTTTCGCTTGTACTACAGGGCTACAATAATCTAAACAGCATGGTGTTGGCAGAAAAACAGACACATAGACCAATGGAATAGAATTGAGAACCAGAAATAAAACCACATAAATATGGACAGATAATTTTTGACAAAGAAGCTAAAAACATACAATGGAGGAAAGACAGCCTCTTTAATAAATGGTGCTGGAAGAATTGGATAGCCATGTGCAAAAGAATGAAACTGGACTGCTATCTGTTACCACGTACCAAAATTAATTCAAAATGGATCAAAGACTTAGCATAAGACCTGACACAGTAAACTGCATAGAAGAAAATATAGGTACTAAACTTATGGACCTTGAACATTTTATGAATTTGACTCCAAAGGCAATGGAAGTAAAAGCTAAAATAAACGAATGGGACTATATGAAACTGAAAAGCTTCTGCACAGCAAAAGAAACCATTGACAAAATAAGAGGCAACCAACTGAATGGGAGAAGATTTTTGCAAACAGTGCCTCCGATAAGGGGCTAATTTCCAAAATATACATGGAACTCATGAAACTCAACAACAAAAGAACAAACAACCCAATTGAAAAATGGGCAGAGGACCTGAAGAGACATTTCTCCAAAGAGGATATACAAATGGCAAATAGATATATGATAAAATGCTCAACATCACTAATCATCAGAAAAATGCAAATAAAAACCACAATGAGATATCACCTCACCCCAGTCAGAATGGCTATCATCAACAAGACAAATAGTAACAAGTGTTGGAGAGGCTGTGGAGAAAAAGGAACCCTCATACACTGTTGGTGGCAATGCAGACTGGTGTAGCCATTATGGAAGGCAGTGTGGAGGTTCCTCAAGAAATTACGAATAGAATTACCATATGACCCAGCAATCCCTCTCCTGGGTATCCACCCAAAAAATCTGAAAGCATTTCTCTATAGAGACACGTGTACTCCAATGTTCATTGCAGCTTTGTTTACGGTGGCCAAGACATGGAAACAACCAAAATGTTCTTCGATAGATGAATGGATAAAGAAGTTGTGGTATATATACACAATGGAATACTATTCGGTGGTAAGAAAAGATGAAATAGAAACATCTGTGACAACATGGATGGATCTTGAGAGTATGATGCTAAGCGAAATAAGTCAGACAGAAAAAGCAGAGAACCATGTGATTTCACTGATATGTGGTATATAAACCAAAAACAACAAAAGAACAAGAGATATAAATGAGAAACAAAAACTCATAGACACAGACAATAGTTTAGTGGTTACCAGAGGGTAAGGAGGGTGTGAGGAGGGAGATGAGTGTAAAGGGGATCAAATATATGGTGATGGAATTAGAACTGATTCTGGTGGTGAACACACAATGGGATTTATAGATGATGTAATACAGAATTGTACACCTGAAACCTTTGTAATTTTACTAACAATTGTCACCCCAAAGAATTGAAAAAAAAAAAAAGATAAGAAGGTTCCTGTTTTTGGTTAAATATGGCCTAACACCCTTTACCTCATTCTTCCCTGCCTTAGTTTGGAGTTGTTGCTGCCATTGATTTGGAGCTGGAGGTGTTGCCATCCCCTCTTTGCACTTGAGGACCTGGGAAGTCTCTGGGGACCTAGAAGCCCCATACAGTCTTAGAAACATTCTGAACACCCCAGAACAGAGAAATTCTTATACCTTGTGATATCAGAATGTTGTTAACATAGATTTTACATTATATATTATTCTGTATTCTGTATTATGGGGTACATGTTATGGACTAAACAGACTTTTTGTTAGCCTCCTTGAGAAACTAATTATGTAACAGTTGTGCTATTCTGAATTCTAAACAGCTGGCTTTCCAGAGAAGAACCATTTCTAATCAGAGGCTGCTGTGATAGGCAAAACAATAGTTTTAAAAATGATAATACTAATGATTATATTTTTTGATATATTTTATTTGTTTTTCTGTGTACATTATTTTATTTTTTTGGAAAATAACACTTTTTTAATTTCTTAAATATTTTAGATTTATGGTTATGCTATTTGCCTGTCTTGAAAAAAAATATTAGTAGACATACTCTAGCTAATCAGAATTTGAGTTAAAACCAGAGACAAATTTACTGTGAAACTATGAAAGCTCTAGCTTTGAGACCTCGGCCAGGGCCCTGAAAGTGTGAAGTGTGTGAGGATATTTTTAACTGTAATTGATTGTGACCATCATCTCTGTCCACTCTGGACCCCCTCCATGAAATGTCCCCTTATGGCTGTTGATTCTGGCTTGACCCTGAGCATTTTTCTAAATAAATATTCACTTTCATACCTAACTTAGTATTCACAATTTGATTTTTTCCCCCTTAAAGCACTCTTCAAATTTTATAAGATTTGCGTTCTTCAGAATCTGAATCTGCCCTAATTAAAATCAAGAACTAGGATTTTTGATCTTAAACGACTGATGGTAATGGTTTATATGGGCAAAGATTGAATTAAAACAAAATAATTCTTTGAAATTCGGTGACAAACTGAACACATATGTAAACATAATTTTCTGAAGAATGTTCTCTGTCGTACACAAGTATCTTATGTTCTGCACTGGAGCAGAATGCACTCCTTTTCATGTTATATCACCAATTAAGACCTACTTTCAAAATTCTTCTCTTCTTCCCGATTCATTCTGTAGTCATTGAGTCTGCAAGCTGGGCCACAACTGCACCTTATAGTGAACAGGTTGTACACTTAGTGTGTACCTAAGGTTTTTCTTTAAATCCTTGCTGTGCAAAGTCTGGTCCATGATTCAGCAGCGTCGGCATTTCCTGGGAGCTTGCTGGAAATTCAGAATCTCCCAGCCCCAGCACTGTTGAACCAGAATCTGTATTGGAACAAGCTGCTCAGGTGTTTCTTACACACATGAAGCATTGCTTGAAATGACTGCTGCAGTTTTGAATGACAAAGAGTATTCGGAAATTGATTATTTCTTTGAATTTAGATAAATGTTTTAATTTTACTACTGGAAAACAGCATAAATTTATCTCAGAGGTCTGAACCTGCTATGTTTATTGGAATAAATTGGAAACTTTGCGAACTCAAGCTAATTTTCTTTCCCCTTGAAATTCTGGTCTCCTCTCCTTTCTCCCCAGTTTTCTACAGGAAGAAGGAAGTCTCTTGATGTTAGCTTCTCAAACAATGTTCCTTAGGGGGGAATAACAGACAAATCCAGCAAAAGTAGTGTGCTGTGCCAGTGATTTTCATGGCCTCTTTAGTGCTTTCTCCTTTGTTCTGTAAGTTGACAACAGATCTTTGGAAAGTTGACATTTTCAGATCACAGAGAAGACTGTAGTCAGGCAGCAAGTTTGACATCTGACTCATTCTGAACTATCCATCTCTGCTTCCTCTGTGCTCCCATGCCATATTGCTTATTCCTCTATTAGTAGCACTCATTTTGTTCTGTCCTTTATTATATTTGTTATACACCTGCCTCTCCAACTGGAGTATAAACTCCTTGGGGGCAGAAAGAATCCATATTCACGTTTATTCACCCAACATATCTACATTTAGCACAGGCCTTACAGAGCCACATACTTACTAAACTCACATGTCAGAAATTCACTGTCTACATATCTGTATATGCGTTGCCAATACCTCTCTTTTGAAAATCAGATTTGTTGTCATGGAGACATCAATGATTATGACTTGTAGATTAGAGATAGGAATTGAACAATAAGGCTCGGTTATTGACTAGCAGAACGTAAAAGTTATATTTCCACAGCCCCAGTTATAGCAGATGGACTATAGCACTTTAAAATTTGATCTAGTAACGTTCATTAAAATCTGTGAATGAACCAGATGGTAAAGAGTTGTACTGGGGAGAATAGGCTTAGATGTGATAGAACAACAATTTTCTGATAACTATTTTTTTTTTCTTTTCAAATTGTTTGACCTTTCACAGAGTTTCTTTCATCCTTCACTTCACTATTTCAAATCATCATACATAATGAAAAGGCAGAGTGGACTCCCTGATTTGAATTCTGGCTCTGTCACTTACTAGCCCTAAATCTGCTATGTGCTTCCATTCATTTTTTAAAAGTCATAATAAAAATGTTTTTTAAAGCAATGATTGAGTTGTTGAGTTATACAACTATGTCTGACACATAATAGATGGTACATACATGTTAGATGTTATTAGAATTCTTCAATGAAAAGAATATAATAATAAGCCTTGGTTTGGGAGTGTGAACACCTGCATGTTTGGTACATCAATTATGTTTCACTAAAACCTGAGGGCACACACTGACAGATAATCGCATCCATCCAGTCAGAACTTTAGCCAATGGGCTGAATGCTGTTTTGCATAGTTCTGAAGTTTCTCCACAAAGCTATGAGTTCTAGAGTATTTTGTTTTGGTTGCCATTGTTGTGCTTGTCATCCTCCAGTTGGTATATGTGGCGGACAGACCCTAAGGGACTTCCAGTGAGCCCCAACTCCTGGGGTCCACACCTTTGTGCAATCCCCTTGCCTGAGTATGTGACATTTTTAACCAATAGAAAATGATGACAGTGACAGACTACCCCCCATTGTGATCTCGTTGTGCTACCTGACTCTGTCTTAGCTGACTGTCGGTTTTTCCTGACTGGTTTGATGGAGTAAGGAGCCATGTTGAGGAAGCCATGTAGCAAGGAACTGTGGGCATCCCTCTTGATCCGAGGGGGGCCTCTGGCCAGCAGCCAGCAAAAAGCCAGGGCCTTCAGTCATACACAAGGAAGTAAATTCCGCCAATAACATGAATGAGCTTGGAAGCACATTCTTCCCCTGTAAAGCCTCCAGATGAAAGGCAGCCCCGTTGGTATTTTCATTGTAGCCTGTGAGACACTGAGCAGAGGACCACCTCTGCCATGCCTGGATTCCTGACCCACAAAAACTAACACAGTAAATGTGTGTAGTTTTCAGTCACTGAGTTTATGTTTATGGTAATTTATTGCACAATCATAGAAAAATAGTATAGTATAGTTACTAGCGCATAGTGGGACTCACATTTGGCAATGGGTCCGGTGGTCTTTGCTGTTTCCTCTCAGCTATTTTGTGGTAGTTGGGAGCCTTTACAGCGCTCTTGCAGGAGCGGGTTCAAACTATTGTTAAGACAAATTTCACATTATACTAAGGAGCCAGCTTGGATTTGCATTGGAGCTAAAAATATTTTTTCCTTAATTAGATTATTCTTTCAGTTTCTACTACCTTTTAAAAAACATAGTAAACTTTAGTTTATAGAACAGTTTCAGATTGACAGACGAATTAAGCAGATAGTATGGAGAACTCCTATCACCAACCCTCCCTTCAGTTTCCTTTATTAGCATCTTGCATTAACGTGCTACATATGTTACAATCAGTGAGTCATTATTGGTGTGTTATTATTAGTTATATTGATTACATGTATCCACATTGCAAAGTAACACAGAGTAGTTTCGCCACCATAAAGTTCCCTGTGCCCCACTTATTTAGCCCTTTGTCCGCCACCCCCCAAACCCATGGCGACCACTGATACTTTTACTGTCCCTATAGGTGTATTTCCAGAATGTCATATGGTTGAAATCATGTATATGGTATGTAGACTTTTCTAGCTTCATTCACATTAGCAATAAGCATTTAAGTTTTCTCCATGTCCTTTTATGGCTCGATAGCTCAATTCTTTTCATTGCTGAGTAATATTCTTTTGTAAGGGTGTGCTACAGTTTGTTTATTCATTCATCTACTGAAGGACATCTTGGTTGCCTCCAGTTATGGGTAATTTTGAATAAAGTTACTCTAATCATTCATGTGCAGGTATCTGTGTGGACATGTTTTCAATTCAGTTAGGTAAATATCTAAAAACTTGATTGCTGAGACTATTTTAGCTTTGTAGTAACTGCCAAACATTCTTCCAAAGTAGCTGTACGATTTTGCATTCCCACTGGCAACAAATGACAGTCCTCATTGCTCCACATCCTTGTCAGCATTTGATGTTGTCAGTTTGCTGGATTTTGGCTATTCTAATCGGTGTGTAGTGATACCTTGTTATTTTAATTTGCAGTTCCCTAATGGTGAAAATCTTTTCACATGCGTATTTGTCATCTGTATATTTTCTTTGGTGAGATGTCTGTTCAGACCTTTGGCCTATTTTTAAATCAGATTGTTTTCTTACTGTTTTCTTACTGTTGTGTTTTAATTATTCTTTGTGTAGTTTAGATAGCAGTCCTTTATCAGATATGCATTTTGCAAATATTTGTTTACAGTCTGTGGCTTGTTTTTTAGTCATATTAACAGTGTCTTCTGCAGAACAGAAGTTTAAAATTTTGATTACAACTGATCTGTTTTCCAGTGTTATGACTGAATTGAGATGACTTTTCAATAAAAGGAAGCTTCTGGTTTTGAGGGCTCTGGGAAAAAATGGCAATGTGTTGTGACCCGTACTTGTTCCTATTGGTTTGATTCAGAAACCGACATTATGTTTTTAAGTATGTGGAAGAACGGGATGTTTTGTTTAAACTTACATTTGAAGCCTAACATGAAAAAATATGTAAGTCCCCAAATGGCAAATATATAAGAAACAGTTATTATTATGCCCTCTCAAGGACATTTTTTTTCAAATAATTTAACTGTAATATGATCATATGTAGCAAAACCACATACAATTTCATTTGTGTTCTCAAAATTTGAATCACTTTGGCTTTCAAAATAATTATTAAAGAGGAACTAAATAATTCACTATAGAATCTTTTTTTAATAGAACAATTATAAATAAATAGTAATATTAGGATGTAATTCAGAGTTAGACTTTAAGATATATATATATGTATGTATATATATACACATATATACACACACCCGATTAAGTTTGTGAAATTTCCACCCTGCTTACATAATATATATAAGTGTGCATATATATGTGTATATACATGTGTATATGTGTATACACACTTATATATATATATTTATTTAACTAAAGAAGATTGTTACAGGTTCACCACTCAGCCCTTTACTTAAGTCCCAAACTTCTTTTTATGGCAAAAGAAGCTCTTCACTGTTTGGCTATAACTTTTCTACTCAGCACTATTGATTTTATTTCCACTCTCCTCACACATATTTGTTAATACCCAAAGTTCTCAGTTATACTTTGGATTATTGCAAGTGCTGTTTTTGCTGCCTGACACGCCCTTCCCACTCCAACCTTTTCTTCTCCCCGGAAATGCTACTTATTCATCAAGGCCCATTTTGGTTACCACTTCAGACTAGAGTAAAAACATCCATATAGAATTTAACTCTATTACATCTCTGATAACCTTCCATGGTAATTGCTTACCTGTCAATCTTTCTCCTGAGGAAGGAAGAGGAGATTCCTAAAAGGTGGAGGGTTATTGCCACACAGCAGCCTACCCATCTGTCTCCTCGTACCTGTTCCTAAAGAAAGGAGAGTGTGAGATGGATCCTTTCAGGGACTTTGCTTCACCTTTCTGCTTACACCTTATATCTCCCTGTTTGGCCTCAAAATATGGCTGGCTAGTCAAAGACAGGTACAACTCCCCAAGGAGGGTGAGGGGGCGCAACCCAAGCCAGACACAGCCATGTGGGGACCATCTGGAGAACTTGCGGAGTTGATAAAGGTGGGCACAGCCCACCAACTTCCCCGGCTAAGGAGAGTCTCTGTGGCTGCATTCCTTCCCACAACCTGCAGGGAAAGTGATTCAATGAGGTGCTCTCCATCTATTAGTATGCATATAGATTTTGTCCCTTGGGGAAGTACTTATCCTGAGACTTAAGGTTTGGCTGCCTGCAGGCAAGGGTGATTGTCTTGAATCAGTTTCCTATTGTAATGTATGGGATTCACAGATCTTGAGATTGACAAGCTTTATCTTCTTTACTTTCACACCTAACTAATAAAAGCCATGTGTTGGCCTGATTTGGGGCTCAGTCCTTGAGAGTTGAGTCCCTTGGCCCCACTTGCACTCTACTCTTGTCTATTGTCTTTCTTAACCTGGTGCCGCCCTTCTCGCCTCCTACTGCTCATGTCGTGCTGGACGCGACAGAAGGTATTTTATTTTTTTCATTTTTTGTCTCTCCCACATCTAGAAGGATGTTTGACTTATAATAGTTGCTCAGTAACTACTTGTTGGAATAGGTAGTAGAAATACCTCTTGCAATCCATACCTATTGCTAAAGAAACATCTGGTTGTGTTATTAGCTCATGAAGGCTTCATGAGAGCCAATCACAGCAGAAAGAAAATCCTTTCCAATGATTACTTACTGCATTTATATCATTGAAGAAAAGAGGATGGATTATTTTTCTCTTTGCTCCAGTTGTTCAACAGATGTTAGTCAGGTTGCACATGGTTGCCAAGTTACATGCAAGATATACTAGTAGTTTATTGCTAGATAATCTTATAAAGCAAAAGAAGAAACTACAAATGATGACTTTTCTCTAGGGATCTTTATATTTCTTGGTGACATGCTGCTATGTGGTAAAATAAATAAATGCCTGTAAATAAATTTTCTTTGGGAAAAAAGTAAGTAGAGGAAAAGATTCCTTTGTGATGAATTATTTTATTGTTAATAGATATCCTTCTGGGTACGATACTAATCATATGCTTTATTGTCATATTGTGAAAATACACAGGACTCCAGTCTTGGCTACCTCCAAGTACAGTGCTTGAGGTATTTAGGTAGTCATAGATAACACGTATTTACTGAGTCAACAAAAAGACAAAAGAATGAATGAATGAATTTAGGGAAGTCCTTCACATCCTACCACATCATTTCTAAACAAGTGTGGCAGAATTATTTTTAGGTTTTCCCTCAGTTCACAGTTCTCTTGTGAGGTCAGAGGGGTTTAGATAAGAAACGATGAGGAAACAGCTTTATCTTTCTTGCATATTCAGCCATGTATTGCAGGGTAATGTTCCTGCCTAGTAATGAGGTTGTGTCAGCAGGGGCTGCTGAGTTGGCTGTACTCTCCATGGAGTAAATACTGAACTTTGTGTCTGGTCTCTGTCATCTTATAACATGTACTCTGGGATTCAGAAGGCTGACACCTGGTTACTACTCCCCTGAGTTAATCACTTAGCAACAGAGAACATAAAACGACCTTTGAAACAAGTAGAAAACCATTGCAGGAAAGAGCTGGAGATGGGAAATACGGCACGTATTTGAAATTCTCCCAATCCTTTACATTGTCCATCTGACCCAAGTTCATTGCTGAGCATTTATCCTTTTGTTTATTTATTCATTAATATGTTCATTTATTAAGTAATTGACCACTACTATATGTCAAGTTCCTTGCTTGATACAGCGAATATTACAGTGAGTAAAACCAGACATCATTCCTGGCCATAAACAAAGAGCTATATCAATAAATGTGAAATTACAATTATGGTAAGAGCTGCAGAGGGAGAGGCAGCAATAAGGTCAGAGATCATGGCACATTCATCCTTGACCCTCAGTGTCTTGCATGTTGCCTGATGCCTAGTGGGTACTTAAAAGACTTTAGGGATGAATTAAAACAGGCTTTTGACAGAATATTTCATTTACTTGGTTCTGTACCTAATCACCCATGTTCTTTGAATGATTGTTCACTATTCTGAATGTAAATTAATACCTTCTTAGTTTTTCTTTAAGAGTCTTTAATTATGAGGCCTTAAAATTCAAGTCCAGTCAAGGCCATTTAGCTTTGTCCAATAGCAAGACTTTGACTCAAATCCTCATCTCTGGGTTCATTGACTTTTCTCACTTTCTCTAAAACTGTAACATGTTAGAGGCAGTGTGTTGTAAGGGGAAGAGAGTGGGGCTTACAGTTTGGCCTAGTATTTGC
This sequence comes from Rhinolophus hipposideros, assembly GCF_964194185.1. Taxonomy (NCBI): domain Eukaryota; kingdom Metazoa; phylum Chordata; class Mammalia; order Chiroptera; family Rhinolophidae; genus Rhinolophus; species Rhinolophus hipposideros. The sequence goes on from NC_138052.1 coordinate 86,166,077, forward strand.
TAACTCTGATACCTTGGAATAACAATAGCTGCCCTATCTGCTCTTATGAGAATGCAAACATAGATATATAATAATTATAGTAAATATAATAGTCATTCCAGAATACACAGCAATGCATAGGGAGAATAAAACTGAATGACTAACTTTTAAAATAACAATCCTAGCTAAAATCATGTTGCTTTTCATTCATTTCATCATTTTAAGTTACATATGCAAATAGTTTACAGTCAAATAGTTCTACAAAATATGTTATGGAAACAGCACCATCCTACGTAATGTACGTACGTACGTAGGTTTCTGCAGGTCTGCATGACTCTGGAAGACTTACTAAGATAGCTTTCCTCTTTGTTGGACCAGCATCCCAGGTGACTTTGATATTGTGCTCCACCACATTGACGTGTATCTCCATGATCGCAGAGGCAGGGGTGAGAACATGGAGAGTGGTGAACCAGCTCTGAAGTGCTCCAGTCTAGAAGCGTACTAGTGTGTTATGCTCATATTTCACTGGTCACATCAAACCTTGTGGCCATTCCGAGCTGCAAATATATGGAGAAACATGTACTTGGAAGGACGGGATAACTGGAAATATTAATGCTTAGCCTGATATTCCCCCACACCTTTTGCACCACTTCACATTCTCTCCACCTCACCTCTTTCTTAATTTAGCCACACTGAGACAGTCAGTCCTGTGAGTGCTCCTACCAGCTTTACAAAGGACCCACCTGGGAGTAACTCAGCTTGGACCTGCACTGCATGCCTCTTGCTTCTGATTTTGACACCTCAGTGACCACTTGGTGCTCACATATACCACCCAGAAGGGCAGAAGAGTTGGAACATTTGGGGAAAACTTTGACCAACATTGAATAGGAACTAAATGACAATTCTTCACCATTTTGAAAAATCCCTCTTCCTCTTTCTCTAATTTGCTCCCCACATCCCTTACACCAGCTCCTAGGACCAAACTTCCTACCCTGTTTCCCTGAAAATAAGACCTACTCAGACAATCAGCTCTAATGCGTCTTTTGGAGCAAAAATTAATATAAGACCTGGTGTTATGTTATATTATATTATATTATATTATATTATATTATATTATGTTATGTTATGTTATGTTATGTTATATTATATTATATTATATTATATTATATTATATTATATTATATTATATTATATAAGACATGGTCTGATATTATAGTAAAATAAGACTGGGTCTTATATTAATTTTTGGTCCGAAAGATTCATTAGAGCTGATTGTCTGGCTAGATCTTATTTTCGGGGAAACACAGTAATAACATACTACTTGTCTCAGGCTCTGCTTTCTGGACAAACTGGGCTGAGAAACCACATTTTCTACTTTCACGATTTTCTACCTTGCTTTTTTGGAGGAAAGGTGTTTCCTAAGAGAGGGTGCATGAGGGTAAATTTTTGGTAACTTTGATGTCTGAAAATATATATATTTTTATTATTAGTTTCAGGTTTACCAAACAACATAATGATTAGACATTTACATACCTCACAAAGTGATAACCCCAACAAGTCTACTACCTATCTGACATCGTACATAGCTATCATGATACCACTGACTGTATTCCTCATACTGTACTTTATATTCTGTGACTATGTATATTTTTAAAATTATAGTTGACATTTAATATTTTATATTAGTTTCAGGTTGATGTCTGAAAATATTTTAACAACAATTGGTGATAATTTGCCTTTGTATGGAACTCAAGGTTTAAATCAATTTTCCTGAAGGTCTAGTTCTACTTTGTAGCTTCCAAAGCTGTTGAGAAATTAAAAGCCGTTTCTGACTCTCTTATGTAACTTGACCTTTATGTTTACTTTTTTCGAGAGGCTTTTTGGATCATCTTTATACCCCAATCTGAAATGTATGACTTTATATTTTGAAAATATTGAGCAGAACCATTTGAAATGAGTATACCACTTGTGACCGAAATGTTCATTTCTTCATTTGAATTTTCTTTTTTTGATGATTAGACTTTATAGATACATCAGCTACCTTGTTCAGTCACATGTTTACTTACTGTCCAATGATTGGCCTCAGGGATGGCAGAAATAATCGTGCGTGCCCGTGATGACTTTGATGTGGAGTTTCCTGGGGGAAATTCAGAAAAAAATCATTCTGTAAATCAAAAGCTGAAATGCTTCAAGTTTTTCCCAAGTGCCTTGTTTTACTTTAAATCTTGATCTGAAAACGAAACAACACAGATAAAACAAAGAAACAAACTTTTTTTTTCATTCTTAAAATAACTTATCTTTTCTCGACCAAGTCAATAGGTTTGGTTATTTGCACAAAGATTCTGAAAATTGGCTTTCAGCATTTGTTTCTCCAGGCAAATGAACTTTACCATAATAAGCTAGAGCTCTGATCTCAATCCCCATGAGGCCTTGTCTCTGATGGCAGGCCGAACATCATCGAAGTCTGGGAGATGGCTCCTGTAATCAGTTTGGGACCCACAGTGGCCAGCTCCCAACCCCTATTATCCTCTGTTCTGGGAATGCGGTACTCTTGGTTGACTTTATTGCTTATCTCTTTCATCTCTGTTTTCTTTGTGTTCTCTCTCTGGAAATCTTACTACTGTAGTTACGTGTTGAATCTTCTAAACTTGTTTTCTAAGTTGCTTATTTACTTGTGTATCTTTTTCCTTTGTTTTATATGCTGGGAGATTTCTTCAGTTTTACCTTTCAAATCTGCTCTTGAATTTTTCATTTCTGCTTTCAAATTTTGAGTTTCTCAGGACCTCTTTTCTCTTGAAAAGCTTAAAAATATGTCTCTGTTCCTCTGTTCTTGTTTGATGCTTGCAATATTTTTTCTGTTTCTGCCTGCACTCTTCTGGGTATTGAGTAGGATTTACGTGTGGTGTTGTGTGTGAGGTCTCAGCACTCTGTATCCATTTGTTCCCTTGACACCCCCCCCCCGCCCCTGTTCTCAGCTCACAATTTCTCACCTGATCGTGGTCTGGTGTGTCCCACTCTATGAAGCTGTGCTTTTATGTCTCTGCTGGCTGGGAGAGAAACAGTAACCCACTTGCACGGACTCAGGGAAAGGATCTGAGCCTCTGATTGTTCCTTGAACAGAATTTCAACCAGTCCTCTGTACTTCCAGTGTTCATTCCACCTGTCTTTCCAAAAAAATCTTTTTTTGCCTATTTCCATGGCTTTGGAGAAATCTTTGGCGAAAATCTGGTTGGTTCCTAGCTTTCCTCGGCTTCAGTTTCTTAGGTCAGCGATCATTTACCACTGTTTCCTTTGCTCCCCAAAGTATTGGCATGCTCTCCTCTGCCATCATTTCTATTCTTGTAGGGTTATAATGACAAAAGCTGTCTTTATTGTCATTTTAGTGGGCTTTTGAGAGTATGTAAAAATAGATGATGGTGTTCAATCAGCCATCTTTGCACATCAGTCTTTAAATGGCCTGTTTTATAGATTGTATTTGCATAACACAATAATATCAAACATATAGCCTGCAAATTTACTTTTTGGGAGAAACAAATATTTTGAAAATTTTAGTCAATGTTCAGCTCACTGGTATAAAAACGCATAGTGAAAGTGCTAAATAGTCAGCCGGTCTCACAGGATTAAAACTGTACATTTCATGAAGTCATGTAAAGGGACTATGTAAGTTTCATTAGATAGAGGGTTTGGGATGGCATTGTTTCTCAACCTCAGCCATACTGACATTTTGGGCTGAATAATTCATTCTTTGTTGTGGAGGGTTGTTCTGTGCATTGTAGGATATTTAGCAGCATCTGTGAGTCCACCCATCAGGATACCAGTAGCACCCCCGATGTCTCCTGATGTTGCCAAATGTCTTCTGGGGGGCAAAGTTGCTCCTGATTGAGAATCACTGTGGTGTCCTGTAGTATACAAGTCAGTAAATATTTTCTGTAAAGGGCCAGATAGGAAACATTTTCAGCTTTGTGGATGATACTGCCTCTGTTGTGACTGTTCTACTATGCTATTGTAAAGTGAAAACAGCTATGGTCAATATGTAAACAAATGGGCATGGCTGTGTTCCAATAAAACTTTATTTACGAAACCCGCAGCAGACTAGTTTTGGCTCCTGGTTGCATTTGCGAACTCCTGGTGTTGCATAAAGAGCAGAGACTTTGGAGGTAGAGTTGGGTTTAAGCCACTAACAAGCTACGTGATCTCAGGTAAACTTAATAAAAATAATAATGACTACTTCATAAGGTTGTAATGAGGGTCAGATGGAAACTTACATGAGGAATTTTCTAAAATACAGTAATACTATTCACCTTTTGTGGTCCTTGTCAAGAGGGTCATAACTAAAAGTGTTAATGCCTGTCAGTAACCCCCTTGTATGATCAAATGTGCCTTCCCTGCACCCGATAGGGAGCTTCTGGAAGGGAGCAACCAAGTCATCAGCATCTTTTTATGTCTTTCTGCTCAGTGCCTGGCATAGTGATGGTGTTTATTAAATGTCTGAAGAAGGAACAAATAGCTCAGTGCATGCTACTGCACTCAATGCAGTTTTATTTCATATTTATATTTGTATTGTTTCTTAAGAAGAAACACATTTTCTATAAAACTTTTTTTAAAAGAATCTCTGCTTCTAACACTAATAGACATGATAAAATATTTTCCCCGGCAATTTGTAGACCAAATGGTTTCACATATTCTTGTAAGACACACTTTGTACTTTGCCACAGCCTCCAAAAGTGCTGAAATGAAACATTTTTCTATGAAGTGGGTGCCATTAGGAGCACAAAAACATGGCATCATCTTCATAATATTAGAATCGATTATCTTTTAGCCTATTAAAACAAACTCATGTTTTTCTTATTGTTCCTACGTAAATTACAAAAAAAAACTGACCCTGCTTTTAGGGTTTAACAATCTGCAGTAAGTATTTGTGGTGCTTTTTCCTGCTGAAATGTAAACAACAAATTCTAACTCTTCAGAAGAATTGAGATATTAAGGCAGATTTCACATTCTGTTACTACAGGCAAAATGAATGGCTTAAAAATAATGGAACTGGGTCAAGGACTAGAAGACTTTGAGATTCCAGGATTACAAATGGATTTTAATTTTTGTATTTTCCCTTATCTCAAATGAAGGTATGGGAATGTGAAGAATTTAGGATATCATCAAGCCTTGGCATAAATGAGTGCCTATATCCTGAAACAACTTTGAAGAACAGTTTTGGGGGGAGTTTGCTAATTCTAGGAAGTATTCTTGTCTTGGAAATTGTTGGGTGCGCCGAAGAAACTCAGATGTGTCTAACTTCCAAAAAGTGGAAACAAGTTTTGATATTGTTCCCTTCTACTTTTTGCTTTCTCAAGAGCTGCGTCAAAGGAAAAGAGTAAACAGCACTTGCTTGGTATGAGAAATGTACGGTATCAGGAGCCCAACTCATAGCAGAACTACCACCTACTGTGTGGGGGGAGGGTTCCAATCCAGGGTAGGGGTGCGGAAGCCAGACAGCTGCTTGAGGCACCAGTCTTCTAGGCACACTGCAATATTAATGCAATCAAATCAGAAATGTGGTGTCATATTTCCTCATGATACAGGAATACTGGTGTTACCTACTGAAAATTTAAGTTACCTTCTCTTTCTTATTCTTCCTCTTCCTCTTCTACTTCCTCTGTCTGTCTCTCTCAACTCCTCTCTCTCTCAAACTCTCTATTGTCTCTCTTAATATATCTCTATCTCTCTTAATTTCTCTCTCTCAATCGCCCTGTCTTTCTGAATTTCTTAATCTCTCTCAATCTCTCTGTTTCTCTCCTGTATCAATCATTCCAAGACCATCTTTTGGGGCTGGAGTCAGCAGTGTGACTCCTCGGGTAGAAGTAGAAGTCATTTCCTTTCCCTTTCTAGAAGGATGCCTTTGTGATCTCAATGCCCAGGACTGTCGAGCATTTCCTAGGAGGCCTTAAGGCTCTCTTATGGGAAGGAAGAATGGAATGGATGCTTTCAGTTTGGAAATGGGGTAAAAGGTGGTGTGTCCCATGCGATAGACAAATAGACACAGAGAGGCATCACTAAGGCACCACCCAGAGCCCTCACTCTCCCCCTAGGACCAAGCCTGCTGGCTAAGTACAACTGATTTACTCGCCAAGAATTACCTTTGACTGAGCGAAGCAGCTTCTCTCAAAGTTACATGTCTCTTTGGGGGAAGCCTGCATCTGATTTCTGGTCAATGCAAGGGTACAAATATCTGGCTCCTTTTTCTCAATTAGGGTGACTCTAGTTCTAGAAGTTTCTGCTGTAACTGCATTACAGTTCAAGTTCTTCCCCTGCACCATTGTCTTACCTTATTACTCACAGATGTGGCTCCCAAGAACACTTCTCCCCTGCTGCATGCAAATCTCAGGGATTCATAATCTTCCATGTTGAACTTGACATATGGCAGTTGACAACAAAAGTGGTCCTAGGAAAACTATAAAGTGGTATTTTGGAGCTTGGTCACCCACCAGCAGGAGCAATGGCATTTGTGAAGTGCAGGGGAAATAGTAATTATAGGGACTATGGTATTGAATGACTGTTGCTGAGGGGGTGACTAATGCATTATTCAAGAGTTTTTATAGAGCTTGATCACCAGCACCCCCCCTCCCCATCCCCTGCTTCTTCCCAGTGGGTGGGGCTGAAAGTTCCAACACCCTAATAATTTGGTCTTTTTGGTGAACAATCTAATCTGGAGGCTATCTGCGGCCCCCACCCTAAGTCACCTTATTAACATAAATTCAGGTGTGCTCAAAAAGAGCTCCTTAGGAAAACCAAAAGCTACTCCTATCACTCAGGAGCCGTGTGCCAAGAAAGACAAAATATATTTCTTACATCACAGCAAGGCAGAACGTAAAGTTAGACCACGGTTATTGACATAGTAGCACTTTCCCAAATGCAGTATTTAATCCTCAGGCAAGAACCCCATGTTATGAACTGACTATTTGTGTCCCTAAAATTCATATGTTGAAGCCCTAATCACCATTGTGACTCTATTTGGAGACAGGGCCTGTGAGGAGGTGATAAAGGTTCCATGAGGTCATAAGGATACTGTTCTAATTTGATAGGACTGGTGCCCTTATAAGAGGAAAACACATGTGAGGACAGAGCAAGAAGGCAGCCCTCTGCAAGCCAGGAAGGGAGTTCTCACCCAGAACTGAATGTGCTGGCACCTGAGCTTGAACATTCTAGCCTCCAGAACTGTATTCCCCTGCAGAACTGAGGACTCCTTCTCCAGCTGATAGGGATGTTAGCCACTGATGACCCATAGCTGAGTCCCCATCCGGAGTTGTCCCCGACTTGAGGGTAGTTGCAGGTTCCATCTAGCCCATGGAGGCGGGCTATATCCTTCCACTGGTTGATGTGAATGGTGGGGGGGGGGGTTACAAACCCGGGACCTTTGCCTTAGGTGGAACATTTCTGAAGGGCTATTGCAGTGCCAGAGCTCCTCCTAAGACCGGAGGAGGGCTATCCTGCAACTGGATCACGTTTTAACTTTTCCCTCTGCCGGGCCCAGCTTCCCTCACCTCTTGCCAGTGCTATTCCTGAGAGCACATCCCAATAAACCTCCTGATGCAAATCTCAGAGTCTGCTTTCCAGAAAAGCCAGCCTATGATGGCTAGTAAAAGAAACTTTTAAATGTATTTAGAAGAAGCTTTTGGAAGTATGCCCATGTTAGTTACGTCCACCCTAAGTGAGTGTGAGTGACTAATCCCATCCAGTTAAAGGAAAAATTGGATGAAGTGAAGGAAAAACTGTGACATGAAATGTAATTCCAAATTAAGTTAAAATGACATGTTACTTTCAAGAAAAGACCTTCGTTTGCTCATAAACAAAGGATATAATTTTAAAGACTGGAAAACCAGCTCTCCCCCTCAAAAGTAAAAGTTGAATAATTATCAAAGAACCCACCCACCAGGAGGGAACTCCATGGGGGAGAGAAACTGGAGGGGCTGCGATGGTAGACATGTGGTCCCAAGGTAACCAGAGCTTGGTCAGCATCTGTCCCCCCCCCCCCCCCCCCCGCCAAACACCTAGATTTTTTTATGGGTGACTAATCGTCTGCCACTGGGTGTTTGTTCCAGGGAGGAGAGGGACTCACAGATCTACGCATCAAGAGGCAGATCCTTCTGTAGACAAGATCTCAGCTCTTAGATATTTGCTTGATAGTGTAACTCAGGCCAGAGGGCAACATATTGGAAGGTTATAGTTACTTATGCCTCCCTATGTGGACTTCCAGGTTTCAAAGACTTAAAAAAATAAACACTAAAATCATCTGCATATATTGAATCTGAGGTTCAGAAGAACCTGAGGTCCAGGACTCTGAACGCAGACTCATTCGAGAACAATAAGCAAACCAGATGACTCAGAAGATGGGGCCCAATGGCTGCAGAGCCTGAGGAATTCTCTGGATATTGAATCAATCCATTGCTGATGACAGCTTGTTTACTTGTCATTTGTCTCTTTCTCAAAAAAGAATGCAAAATATGCAAAAACGCTTTTGGTTTCTGTTTTTGTAATTGTTTGCAAGCTGGCTAAAGGATGACTTACTGTATTTTATTTCCTGTTTGGAGATGCTACAGCTTCTTTAAAACATTGCCTCCATTTTTCTTCAATTGCGGTCTAATACTAAGCAACGCACATAGCCAAGATTGCATTTTCGTCACATGAGCCACTACATCCTACAAGAGTCTGTTTCCTAAAGAAGGAGGCAAACATGGGAAGTAGGCGGAATGTGCTAAGAAACATGTTCCAGAGTATGTTTCACCCACACAAATTGGAGTGGAATAAATGCTCTCTACCACAGAGGCAGCCAGCATCGTTCTGTCCCGACCCACCCCACCTCCCTGCTTCAGGGCTCCACGACTGAGAAAGTAGGGTGTGTAGTCTTTTGAATATGTCTCATATAAAATAAGGTTATTTTTAATTTCATTGATGACACCTGGCTCAGGGATTTTAGATATCAATATTGTTAAATGTCTTCCTTCCTGCTTTGGTTTCTATATTTAGCTTCCATCGTAGGTAATCTAGGGATAAATACAGTGAAGGACAATCTAGGTCAATCTGCATAGACTTCACCCTGTGTGAGCCTTAGAAGGGTCACCTTTCTGGATATCATGAGACAACAATAATTTCACAGGACCTCTAGCAGGATCCTTTGAAAAACAAAATGATTTAAACATGATACTTCTGCCTTCCTGAGTTTAGCCTGTATCCTGGGATGATCAGGATTATTTTATGTCTCTCATTAAATTTTGAAGTTAGGTGCTTTAATTGGCCTATGTGTCTGATTTTCCTATCTCTAGCTAAGAAGTATAGTTATATGCACCTTTGGTTGGAACCCAGTCCTTGCAGATTTCCACAGGGGAACACAAATATCTTGCATTTAAAGAGTTTCCGAAGCCTTGCCCTCCTTAGCTTTGAGAAGAAAGACTGGCTCTAGTGTAAGGTCACTTCTGGAATCAGTGCAAAATAGTTACAATCAGAGGCACTCTCCTGACCAGAGAGAAGAGGGATTCGATTTTCTTCTCTGATTCTTCTTCATGAATTTCATTAGCCTCCCTAAGTGGGATAATCTAGGTGGTTTATCATGATACTTCTTTACAAATGAAATACGACTGGATCCCAACCTACAAATAAGGTAGAAGAGGACCTTCCAGAGGGATGTCAGACCCCACACTGCAACTTCCCACCTCCCTACTCTTCCCTGGTTTTTCTATCTACCTCAAGATCCTTGGCCACTGCAGAACCGTGGATACTTTAGCTTCCATCGTAGGTAATCTAGGGATAAATACAGTGAAGGACAATCTAGGTGCTTTAATTGGAAAACTGTTTGGAAAAGTTTTCTTTAATTAGGTAATAATGTCATATGTTTGTAGTCCTAATAGCTTCATTTTGTGAAAAGTTTAGACAGGGGGAAACTGCTAGGAAGTGTGACCTGAGAGGTGCCAACAATTTTCTGTCTCATGAAGGTTCTGCTAGGCACCTTCTTCGCATCACTATTCGGCATTCTCATCTTGGAATCACTTCTTTGGGTTAAAGCACTATTACTGTTATGGGTCCCTGTTAGGAAAACATAAAAATAATAAACTTTATCGGAATGTATTACCATATTCCAATGGAATCTATCATTAAATGCCGAGTGGGGATTTTTCCATGATGGTACAGAGCTGGAATCAACTAGTTCCATCAGCAAAGATGAATGTAGGTGAGAGGCCCTTTTCAGATTATGACTTTGCCAGGCCAGATCTTGGACAGGTGATGCGGAGAGAGGCATGGGGAAAGAGCTTAGACAGGACATACTATCCAACACAGCAGATTCTGCCACTATGATGGGTCTTTCTGTGTAATCAAATGGCAAAGGAAGAATTGGGCATTTCTATTAGTGAAGAAATGGAAGAAAATTGCCATAAAGAAAAGGAAGATGGTGACACACAGACCAGGATTTGAGTGAGTTATGCTTTTGCTGAGGACTGGCTGCTTGTCATTTCCAAGTGCCAAATGGAAATAATGGACATTAGTGAACTAATTTGTCACTGAATAGTGTGTGTTGTGTGTGGAATGTGGGCAAGCATGAATGAGAAGACGCTCTCCTATCTGCAGAAAGAGGTTGGATGACATGAAAGCTAATCAAAAATTTCAAGCTACAGATTTATTAGATTTCGGGTAAGAGCACTTCTTTTGGATCCTGTTTTAATATTCTATCTTTATTCCTTAAAACATTTATCAAATTTGTTTGCTTGTGTTTGCCTTTATTGATTACAAATGTTTCCAAATGTCAAGACCATGGAAAATGGTAACAAACTATTAATTCCTCATGTGAACAAGCACCACATTTATTCCAAAAGATTGTGAAGAATAGGAAAAAAAGGACTCATCACACAGATGATTTAAATCATGCAGTTAAAAAAGATGTAGAGAAACAGACATTGGTTAGGGTGCAAGCTGCTTGGATTTGAATTTAATTTAAAGATGGACAGTTTTTCTACAGTGTTGGCATTTCATCTTCCTGCAGCCAGAATAGATTCCATCCAGATGCTTCATGTTTTTTGCCCTGAGAGCAAACATTTACATGGGAACTGAGCTGAAGGAGCTGAACAAAGCAACCTTATAAATTCTAAATTTGGGTGATTGCATCACTGAAGTCCTAAACATACGAAGAGTCAAACCCAGCTTTTATTTTTATTGAGCTTTCGCAACTAATTCCTACTGATCAAAGACAATTTAGACTCTCTCTCTTTTTCCCCTGGTTTTTCCCTTTGGCAAATAAATAGTATTCTATAAAGACGGCTCATTTTTTTCCCAACAGCCACATAATTCCACTGTTGCAAGGGGAAAGTGGAAGGGGGAAAAGACAGTGCATTTGGGGAATTCATTAACGACTGAATTCATTAAATGCTGGAAGCAGATAATTTAGACCTCTTTTGTTAACACAATAATGTGCAACTGTATAATTATCAGGGTTTGCTTTAGTCTGGGACAAAATTTCATATTTATACTTAAGTGAAAATTATCTATCACTTACACTGACAAAAATATGAGCTTCTTAGTCATGGTTATTGGTAAGATATAAGGCTTCCAAATTCCCAGTTTGCTTTTTCCTAACTAGGTTGTATAGTCTGGGTGGTGGGCAGCGGAGGGAGATGTGCCCCAGGGTGGAGCTGTTGCCTGTATAAGGCACGTGACTTAGTAGAAACTTATGCTTGAGGCTGGAGCTGAGATGCTCAGGTCTTAATCCTGATCATCTCAGGTCTTTCATGTCTTTAGCTGTAAAATCACGAAGACAGTATCATTCTGGTGAATCCAGGGGCAGATCTGTGTTCTTGAGGGTCCAAAATGTATACAAGTTGGGAGGCCCTCTTTAAGAAAAGAATACTGATATTATAAATTCTTAGTTTGGTATGAGGCTTTGGATGGGCTGTTGCAATTAAACAACCATAACGTTGAAGCCCTGTTAATGTCATGGTGACTCCACCTCTGGGTCTGCTAATGTCACTGGGGGAAGGAATGATGACTGTCACTGGTTGCCCCAATAATCCATACAAGTGCTGGTGAGGCTGCCTTTCTTAGGGAGGTGGTACCATTTTTGTAGAACCGGAGATGGTGGAAGCAGGAGGTTGCTGTCCTCTGACAACTGAAGGTTTTAACAGGAATGATAAGGCATCCTCCCACGTGAGCCTCCACTGATAAGGCAACCTGTGTTTTGTAAACACGATTACTCCTTGGTACACATTCCCTCAGTGGAGACAATTACGTGTTTGAGCTCTTGTGTTTCAGACATTGGCAAACTATGTCATGCAAGTCTCACTGCTGCAGGAGGAGTGTTTTCTACCTCATTTTGTAGATGTTGACTTGATCAACATCAGAGTCAGTGAGGGAATGTGGAGGGAGCTTGGATGCATCTCGTCTTGCAGCCCGTGTTCTGCTTATCACCCCTTGCTGAAGAGTGCTTGGGTCTGCCACCTGTGGCAGATGCTGGACGTGGTTTGAGTGCTCTGAGTTTCACTGGTTTCACTGGCAAGCTGTCCTGCCAGGCAAAGTGACCCCCACCTGTTGGGAAGATGAGCCAGACACTCTGCTACCATGGAAAGCTGTGCTCTCCCTTTTGGTTGATAGCTGGGCACTGGGAGACAAGGTTTATTCTGCTTTGGGCTTCAGGCTGTCAATTTAACAAGACATAATTTTGCATTCTGTGGGGTAGTAAATAACCATAAAGTGGGTACACGCACTTTGTTGGAGGGACGTAATCTAGAGCATACCCTCATTCTGACTCTGTTCACAAAGAGTCCATTTCATGATTTCCAAATGGATCAGAATCTTTGAGTAATAATTACAAGTCCTCAGTTTTACCAGGCATGGGTATTGTGTGGGGACAAGGAGAAGTGTTGCCAAGAAGGGAGACAAAAGATTCACATTCAGAATGGGACTCTTTTACAAAGAACTCTTCCTTCTCCACAGTTGCTGTGTCTCTTCTCAGCTACCGTCACCCCCTTCTACCATCACACACACACACACACACACACACACACACACACACACACACACACACACACACACACACACCCTCTCATAGGTAGTAATAAAAAAGTTAATGAGGACCCGATAGTATTTGGATGGTTAAGTTTCTTAAAAGCCTCCTCGAACCCTTGGGCAGGAATAGAGTTCTCTTTCTCACAGATTAATCGCTCCCAATTTCATATTTGGAAATGTGATCTGCCGAGACCAGCATGCGTCTGTTATGCTCTGGATCCATAGTGATTGAATACATATTTCTTTTTCGAAACCATTAAGAACCATCATTACATTCCCCAAAGGTGGGACTTTTCTAAAGGCAATTAAGTGAAGGCTTTTGATGTGAAGACTTGTATAAAGGGAACGGCTCTGGCTTCCTCACAGCTGTCCAGCCTGGTAATCAAACTAGACTCACCCCCATTCTTCTGGACAGCTCTTAGAGGCTTGGAAACTAGCTGTGCTGGTGCAGCCCCAGAATACATTGAAACAGGCCCATTGAGCGCCAGTTTCTATGGGAGGCGATGGGGAATGAGCTGACATCGTGTAATCAAAAGGAAAAAAATTACACTGTGTGTCTTGCCTGGGAAAAATAGACTGCGCTTAGCAAGTTGTATTTCAGTCTCCCTATATGGAGCTGCAATCCCTTTATTTATTCACGAGTGCCTCTGTAACGACATGGTAGTGGTTTACAGATAGTCCAAGTGTGGGGCTGTTTGGGGTGTTTGTAAAGACATCAGCTCTGGTGGATCAGATAAAATCACCCCAACTCAGCAGGTACTAACTTGTTTAAGAAAACCAGCTGTCAACAGGAAAGAGCCACTCAGAGGGCTCACCAAGTTAATCATTCTTTTGGCAGGCCCTGAGAAATTCACTGCTTGATTTTTTTTTTCTTTCTTTCTTTTTTTTTTTTTTTTTTTTTTTTTTTAGTGACATGTTAGGCAAATGCACAAAGGCAGCACCTTCCATCAATTGGGAATCAATTATGAAGCTGATTGGGGTGTTTGTTTTTTAAATTACCCAAACAGATTGAGATTCAGGAAATGGCAGAACGCTTAAGGGTCCTTACCAAAGGTGCACATCAAGTAGGAATCAGGGAAAGAGGAGTTCCTGGCAGGCACAGAGGGCTGGGGAAAGGGCTGGGGAAAGCTGAGTTCCATCTCTGCTCTGACCTGCCTTCCTGACGACTTTCATCTTCTGGTGACTGCCATTGAGTTTCCTCCTTAAGGGTTACCTGGCAGGATCACAGGCAAAACTATTACAGAAATTCCCTCTCTTTTGTTGCTCTGCCCTGGATCTTCCTGCCTCTGCTGGGAAAAACCTTTTCTCGGTGACTATTAATTTCAGACACACAATGCAAATGCCAAATGCATATACCATGGGATGGTCCTGCTGTTGTTTCTCACCATGCTTTTCATCCACCTTGACATTCACAAGGCTTTTGTTCTGTAAGTCCCAGTTATTAGTTGGGTGTTAGATTGCCTAAGAGTCAGCATTTTCCTGGAAGGAGTTTTGAAAGCAGACCCTCTTGGTCAGCACAAAGGTATATTTTTATACTATAGGTATATTGTATAGATGGTTTAATTGTGAAATGTAACATACCTACCAAAAAATGGGGAAGACAATGCTTAGATATTTTCTTAGTTAATTCAGGAAGCTTTCTGGCAAGAAGATGAAATAGAGTCACAATAAATGTACCAACCAGGGCTATTTTGCTTTTTGTTTTAGTCAGTGGAGGCAGAAGTGGGTGGAAAGGAACTAGAAGAAGATAAAATTTTGACTGCTGATCTGCTCTGTGAGTGAAAATCAGGTCCTTCTCGAGCATGATATTTCTCCAGTTTGTGGGATGTTGTTTAGTAAGTAAATCAGGTGACGGGCTTTTCATCTAAGAGAACTAGAGCAAAGTCACAGCCAAACACAGCAGCCAGACAGGACACCTCTCACTGTGTAGTGTTCAGGCAGAAAACGGAATTCAACAGAAGGTTTTATTAGGTCAAAGGGAAGATACAGGAAATGATGAGAAACCAGATAGATATGTTAGGGTTCAAAAGATTTGCATAGAAAAGTTAAATAGGAATGCTTAGTGTGACGCAGTAGTAGTGTAGCATGTTAAGGGCGTATACTCTGAGGTCAGGGTGCTTGATTTAGATCTAAGGCCTACCACTTTCTAGCTGCCTGACATGGGTGATTAGTTTCTTATCCAAGCCTGGGCCTAGGAATCTACATATCACATAAGGAACGTCCCATGTAGAGAGTTCATGTAAAGTCTCAGCACACTGGCTGGCACAGAGGCAGAACTCCATAAACTTAAGTTGCTGCTGCTACCACAATTATGTTGGTGCAAAAATTATTGCGGTGTTTGCAATTATTTTTCACCTTTTAAACCGTAATTACTTTTGCACCAACCTAACACTATTGCTGGTATTCGTACTGCTACCACAGCGGGGCTTCTCAGAGCCTAAGGTATGCTCAGGAGTGCTATGAGGTTGCAGGAGAGGCATAGAGAGCTCAGCCTGTCCCCATTACTTAACCACTAACTCTTTTTCCCTAGAACATCTGGCTGGGTTCATGTTTTCTGGCATACCACTTGGAAAATATTGTGACAGACATATCCCCAAGAGATATGTCTTTATTCTCATATTCTTCAACATTTGAGGAATTCCTCTCACTTCATTCTACGTACTCAAACTCTATGCATTGTGTCCCTCTCAAGTCCAGTCCCTTCTCCGAGAGCCAACACAGACCTCCCCAGCCAGTTCTCGATTCCTTTCTCTCGATTCATTTGGCCCATGTTACCGGCACTGTGTTGTCACTTGGACTTTTTGTCTTGGTGTCGTCACTATTTTGATGGATTTCGTGTCACCCTTGACTTGTCTTCTTTGATGCTATTTTACATAGTAAGTCTTCAGCTTGGCAACCCTTCAGTGACTATTCTTAGACCTACTGTTCTCACTCAACCCCTAACAGAGTGTGGGTTCAGTAAACAGTGGCAGCCTTGAATTGGAACTGAATTGTCACTGCAGGGGAATGTGAAGCCTCACTTATCACCCTTCCCAACTTCTTCCGGAGTCAGTGTTGTTAGTCTTTAGTCCACTGTGGGAAGTTATCCTTCCGTCTGATGCCTGTTTTCTAAAATTAGTTTATTGGGGTGACAATTGTTAGTAAAGTTACATAGGTTTATTCTGCCATAAGAAAAGATGAAATAATGTCATTTGCGACCACATGGGGGGATCTTGAGATTATTATGCTGAGCGAAATAAATCAGGCAGAAAAAGTCGAGAACCGTCTGATATCTTTTCCTAATCTACAAAACAGTATCTACTATGTAACAACCTGGATTTGCTGAGGAAACCATATCTCCCTTTTTATTACATTTCTTTTCTCTGAAGTCCATAATTGATTCTGTTTCTTGTAATGCATTTTCTCTCTCTTTGAACCATTTTATTCTTTTCCTTACATTACCTTGGGAGGCTTTGGTTTAACTGCATTGTATTGATCATTGTTTGATCTACTGTGCCTAAAAATGGTGACTGCTGGTGGAGAGCTGGTTACAGGAGGAGATGTAATACAGCTCATTGAAGAGATGCAGAGCACAGTCTCCGGAATGAAGACAATCTGGCTTTAGCTCCCTCATTTACTAGCTGTTTGACTTTAGGCAAGTTACTTAAACTCTTTGCTGCAGTTTTCCCATGTATAAAATGGTCTACCTCATAGTGTTGTGGTCAAAATTAAATAAGACAATAAAAGTATATCCTTTATTATGGTGCTTTGGACCCAGTAAAGCTCATAGACACTGTCGGAATTAAGACACAGTCTCTGCTTTCTTGAATTTCTCCATCTGGAGCAGAAGCAGAAGGGGCTTTTTGAGAGAGGGTGAATTTGAGCAGGAATTGCAGCTATATAAAGGAGAGTTGGAGTGGAATGGCTGATTCTACTGGGGGCAGAGTGAGAGATGTGGTAGGCGTAATAGATTGGACACAAATAGTGGAGGGTTTTGAATTCCAGATTATGGAATTTTGTAGGCAACGGGGAATTACTAAACATTTTAAACGAGATAGTAATACGTTCAGCTTTGTGTTTTAGGAAGCTAACTTTGAGAATACTAAGGAGGAGGAATTGGAGCAGAGATAATCGAAGCAGAGAGACCAATTAAGAGATTAAGTTCTGCTATTCTTTTTTTTTTTTTTCTGTTTCTATTTCCCCTGGTTCCATTTCTTTTTTACATACCATGAATAAGTTTTACATGCAACTTCCATTGATAATCCTTGACAAGACTCTCTTCGGACTTTTTAATCTTTCTCTACCTGACTATATATCGTAGGCTTATTTGGTTCACCTGACCCTCCAGGAATGTATTCAGAAACAAAATAAGTCATGCATTTTATGTTTTATTTATAAGCCTCACTTCCCATAGCTACTGACCACCACTGTAATAACTGTTCAGAGAACCATTGTCTCCTTTCTTCTAGTCTGCACTATGATTTCTCAGTTTAGTGCCCCGTTCCAAGGGTATGTGCTATACAGTAAGTCCTCACTTTCTGGCTTTAAACAAAATAATGTATAAAACCCAGTTTTACCAGAGGCTAGTTGATATAAGCAAGAGTTAAATTCCTACAGCGTCTCATTAATATTATAGCGGAATGACGTTGAATGAAAAGATGGTATTTGAGGGCCTGCTGTATTTATACTCAAAAGACAAAAAATATAATAAGAGAGATTTAGATAACTCTCAGCCTCTTGATTACAATAGATGCATAACAGAACTGCCACTCTGTTCTGGAATCCTCTGAAACAATAAATCTATTTACGCCTGATGCAATTTCATGGTACAAACGTCCGATTCAGTTAGATGCCCAGGAGTGTCTAGTGATGGCCTTTCAGCTGCTTGTCAGCACCTTCCTATTAAACTCTAGGTCTGCTTAAAATAGAGCACCAATACCTCTGGGCACCTCACTTTTGAAAAACAAACTAAAACATCAGATAAGACCATGGGGACTTTGGCTTTATTTAATGCTGCACACTCTCAAATTGATTCACTTTTCTGCCAACCCAGTATGTCCATGAAATAGCCTAGCTGCTGCTACAAGAACAATTATTATTCTGCCTCAGGTGACGAGTAGAGTCTCAAGGCCTTGCAACCATTCATTTATACTCAGATAGGTGGGAGATAAAGCGGACATGAGTTAGCATTTCAGGCAGACAATGATTGTCAGGCACGCCAATGATTGGAGAACTGCCCCGTGGTCTGATGGGAGAACACACTTCTGTTATTTTTCACCGATCAGTATGCATGGGCACATGCTAAATTTTGTCCAAAGGCAAATACCGTAAGTGTCCACAGGCTGCTTGTTCAATATCTGAATTGTCTGAATTTTCAAACTGACAGACCTGAAGTCTATAAGCATACATGGAAGACCCTATGGAAACTTCAGTTCACTTGTACTGTGGCTTTCCTTATAATCTAATGTTAAGTTGCAATTCAGTGTAATTCAAGATATACATAATTGCAACTCATCCTAAAGAGATTATATTTCGTGAGCTTCAAAATGAGAAAATGTGCACATTCCTTCACAGATTTAATTGAAACAAAGTTGATTTAAATAAATCCAACCCATATATACTGCAGTGATTGATTTATCCAAAACAAAATGTACTATTGATGTCTGTAGCAATATACATACTAATATATTTCTCAAATTATTGATGTCAGTATCATTTCAGTAGTTATTTTGTAATTTCTATTTAAAATTCTAGTTCATGTTTGACCTTGTAAGACAAAATAAGTGCTTTTTCCTTTCTTTCTTTTTTTTTTTTTAATTTTGTACTAGAAGTATTTGTACTGTATAGTTACAAATTAGTTCCCGATGTTTCATGAGGTCATCTCAGGCAAATATGGAAGATCCCTTTGGGACATCATGATATACTTACTAACAGGGAAATAAGTATTAACATCTGAAGCCATGAGAATAGGGACATTATATTAAAAAAAAATTGATACAGGACATTTTAATCATAAAAACAAGTTTAAACAAAATTACACTCTACATGAGAAAACCAAATTAACTCAAAACATTAAAGATGAAGGTAGATCCTGTTCAATCAAAATGTTTATTTTGTTTACTATCAAACAATACTTCAGTGAAATAAAAAATAGTGTAAATGTTTGAACAGAATTTCAATTTGGTCAGAGTTATCAATCTCACAGGCTTATATTTTCATGCACAAACCATAAAAATGTCAAATTATGTTTTGTACATAGGGGTTCAAGTACAAAAGGTAAGAACAAAATTATGCAAATTAAGTTCTTGCCTTTGATTTCAGTGAGTTACACAAATCCCCTTCATCACAAAATGGAGAATTTTGTAAGTAAACTGGTGAATTTTATCACAATTTAGAGAAGCAAATACTCATTGGGCCCAAACCACTTGTCTATCAGATTATTTGGGGCTTTGATATTGACCCTGAGGGGGCAGACCCCCCACTATAGCACAAAATAAACCAAGTCAGTTGTTTCAGATTCAGGTCTTCTTGAAGAATTTAAAGGTCTTCTGTGGTGCTTTGGGAATTCCCAGTCTATTCTAGATTTGAGCTTTTCAAGTGTCCAAAGGACTTCTTGTGACTGGGTGAGAGCCATGGGAACCCATGGTGCAATATTACTGGAAGTATGCCAGAAAAGACCCAATTTTTGCTTTTCACCAACATGAACCTCAGTGAATTGCCCTCTACTTTTAGCATTGAAAGCTGACCAAATTAGAAAGTTATTACTAGCAATATAAACAGTTTTTTTCTCCTTTAAATTGCGTTTTGGACTTCAGTTTCTGCCAAGAATTGGCTACTGAAGTAGAATTAACCTCTCTCCTGCCCATAGGCCCAGTGTACTTTGCTTCTACCACTTTTGAACTGCTTGTTACAGTGTGCCGTCGTTAGTTTAGTAACACAGATCTGACCATATAATTCTTTTGCAAACCTTTAATATTTCTTGGCTTGGTACTTAATACACTTCCTTCCATATTTCTTGGCTCATTATTTAATACACTTCCTAACCTGGCCTAGTCCTGCACCTGTAATCTCCATTCACTTTTCCCAAAACCCTTGATTTTTTAGTCTTATTACAGTGTTTCCCGGAAAATAAGACCTAGCCGGCCAATCAGCTCTAATGCGTCTTTTGGAGAGAAAATTAATATAAGAATCAGTATCATATCATATCATATCATATCATATCATATCATATCATATCATATCATATCATATATCATATCGGGTCTTATAGTAAAATAAGACCAGGTCTTAAATTAAATTTTGCTCCAAAAGATGCATTAGAGCTGATTGTCTGGCTAGGTCTTATTTTCGTGGAAACACGGTAGGTTATTTGCTATTTCCAACCTTCACATCATTTTATGCCCTTAATTGCATTGTTTGCTCTGCTTGGCATGCTCTTCTGCCATTGTCTATCTTGTCACTAGTACTCATATTTCAAGGTCTATCACGAATGTTAGCCACTCCCATGTATACTTTCTCAACTCCATGAGACGGAAGTAATGAAATCCCTAGCTTTGTTTTTTTAGTACTTTATACTTCTTCTATTGTAGTACTTACCATATAATAACTAGTGAGAAGGGAGAGTTTATTGTTTCCTGTGCTAAAGCTTTAATTCTTTGACATCTGATAGCATATCCCTGGTTAGGAGGAGATCAAGGATCTGCAAGGTCAGAATGTTAGATGATTCCTCTATGTTTGTGACAAGTCAAGGAAATAATGACAGAAGACTAGAGCCTGGGGTTTAAGTCTTTTATGAATGAGGAAAGTAACCAGAAGGTTGGTAGATGACCACAGCAATTTGAAAGCAAGGGTGATTGATATATTTGCATGATGGGACCCTCAAGAGTTCAGTGGTTTGGGCAGGAATTGGGGTGTAGTGCTTTGTTAGAAGTGGCAATGCTAATTAGAGAGGCTACTTTGACACACGAGTGAGAAATATAAAAGCCTCCTCCAGGTGAGCAGTACTCAGGGGAAAACTGGGTTTTAGTTAAGACAAGAATTGAGGAGAACATTCTGAGAAAGGATGGAGAAAAGAAAGCAGTCTGAAACTGACAATGGGCAAGGGAAGGGTCTGAGAGTCAGGACAAAAGACAGGGAGTGGGTCAGTGTACAGGACAGGATACACGTGGAGCCTGGGGTGGGAAAGGGGGGTTGGATTTTGAATGGCAGTCAAAAGAGTGATGGTGTCAGGCATACTGTGTGATGGTCTTGCCGGTCTCTGCTGTGTGTCTGGACAACGGGACCAATTACCATGGTCTCAAATGCTTTTCTCTCTGATACAGTAGCTCACAGAATTGGGACACTGAGGCTTCTTGCGGTATTGAGGGCTCATGTGAACTAAGACTTAATTTTAGCTCCGGTCTGAGGTGTGTACAGTTGTAGCAAATGGATTCCCCTCACTAGACTTCCATCTCCTTGCATATAATACAAGAATATTAGATTCAATAATCCCAGAGAATGAGTCTAGCGATTATTCTATGATAAGTTTTGTTTATCTTTTCAGTGAGTTTAGGCAATATGTATTTCTTGAGTTGTTTTTGCCAGTCTAAATAGGGCTACAACCTAAAAAACTAAAAGAAGAATATGTTATTTTATACCTTTATGTAAAAAGATTTTATTGAGCATCTACTCTGGTTCTTGATGGGTTATAAAAGAAATGGAAAAATTCTGTGCTCTCTAAGATCTTCCAAATTATTGGGAGTAAATGGCATCCATTGAAATCATGTGCCATCATGCAAACTTTTAAAATGAGCCCCTCTTCCCCACCCTCAGGCTTCTTCCTGCATAGACCAATGCCCTTAATATTCACCATTGTTTGTTCAGCCCCTAATATCTTATAGAGGCCAATTAGGCAGTTCATGTCCTTATGTCCTAAATTCTTGAAGATTTTAGTGCCAGGGTCAGATTTAAAGTGTCTCAGCTTCAAGATAAATACCAGTTTATTTTTCCTTGAGAAAGTTCAGAAGTAAGAAGTGAAAAGATATTTCTTGATCCCTGTTCACAGGAAGGGAAAAACATTCGTGTAGCCTAGAGTTGATTGACCCTAAGAATGATTGCTTGTGTGAGTAGGCACTTTCTTATTACACAGTCGTAGAAGAGGAGCTCTAGACAGAGTTGGGAGATTTTTGGTTTTAGTATTTGCTCAGACATTAATTCATTGCATGACCTATGAAAAGTCCCTTCTTGTCACTGGGCCTTCCTCCTTGGGAAAAGGAGAGGTTTCAATTAGAAGGTCTATATGTCTTTTCAACTTGAACATCTGTGGTTGCAGAAGTTTACCTTTGAAGTGTTGTGATCAGTAAGAAAGCGACTATTAGGTCTTTGAATGACTTGGCGTTTTGAGGACCACTGATACACTGGATTCTTCCTATTTAAATTCAAAAGCACACTTTTTAGCTGTAAAATATTGTTTAGATATTTTTCAGAATTAGTCTTGTTCCTATGCTTGGCCATGTGTGTTTAGAAATGGAGAGAGATGAGAAAAGGGGCAAGATACAGAATGTAATACTACCAATAATTTATGGATAAGATTGTTTTGTTTTGTGGAAAGTGCATCCTTGAGTTCCTGGAAACCTGAGAAGGAAAGTATATGTGTTTCAGAACGGGCTGCAGATGAATTGACAGCCAGCGAGCTATGAGGAAGTACGTGTCAGCATTTGTTATCCTGGAGTGTCCTGTCCTTAGCGTGTCCTCCATCACCTTGTGGTTTACCGTATCCCACAGGCCACCAATTGGTTATTTCTGATTAGGAAAACACTGCCAGTGAGCGAGGTTGTCTATTTGGGTCACAAAGAAAAAGGCTGTGCCACAATCTGGCCATATTTAATTGATGGTATTTGATGGTATTGATCGTATTTATTTCATGTATTTATTTTGTATTTTCAGCTGTTTGTACAGTCATTTGTCTGGATTGTTTTTGTGCAACTTTAGGGAAGTTATGTTAATTGTTCAGAGCTTCCATGCCTTCATCTGTTAATGTAAGCACATCAGCCTCACAGGGTTGTTGTGGCGATTTTAGGAGATGATGTCTGTGGAAACATTTTAAACTGCTAAACGCAATGACCATGTTGGGTTGTAACCTCTTCCGAAGCTTCCTGGGTGTAATCTGAAACTAGCCTCTGTAACCTGAGGGCAGAGAGAGATGGAAGAAAGAGGCGGACCACTGGAGAATGGTAGGTGGCAGGTTTAATAAGCAAGAGAACTTACTTATGAGGCTTGTCTTGGCAGGCACAAGACGAATAGTTTTCCGTACCTGCCCGCCAAATCTTCAAAGGTTATATAGAGGTCTTAACTGGGGTTAGTCATGAAACCAGCCCAGATGGTCTCATCGCCATATTACTATTCTCAAGGCCATGTCGTTGGGCACCTTCTAGTACAGGAAAGGCAAGCAGAGGACACATTTCAAGAACAAACAAGGGTGTGGGGAGCCTCCAATTCCCGGGTCCAGCTCTCCAGTCACCTGCAGTCACATCTTAATGGTTTTCCCCAACACATATGGGTTATTACATCCAGTTGAAAACATAATGGCCAATGAAGTATTTTTCTTTCTTAAACCCCACAAAACAATGATTTTCTGTACACCAGAATTTTTTTTGTCATCATTATCTTGTGAAATGTAATCTATTCCATCTACTTCTAGTAAATTTGCCAATTTGGTAGCTTTGGATCAGACTCGCCATATTTTCTGTAAATCTGTGCTGAGCAGGTCTTTGTTATTTTTGGAACGCCAGCTCATTCATTGATGTTTTCAGCTGCCAAGACTTTACCACTATTGAAGAAATAACCATGAAAATCAGACTTACACCTGAATTCCTTTACATTTGCTTATTTAAATCTGATCCTCAAAGTATTTGTTTTACTCATTTTTCTGCCTAATTTGCCTAAAATAAATCAAGACCCAGTCAGCACTCAGTACTGGGGTAATTGGAGTTTTTGGTGTCAGCAGCAGCATTCATCTGTATTCCATCATGGGTGCCTGCAATTGTGTGTGTGTGTGTGTGTGTGTGTGTGTGTGTGTGTGTGTGTGTGTGTGTATGTAGGCAATAGTAACTAAGAGGGTTCCTTTGGCCTGCAATTACAAGTATTATTCGGGAATATTTTTAGTTCATCTATAAACAGGTATAAAACACTGCTACCTGATAGAGATAACAGGCTATTTGTTTTCACATATCAGTCTTACTTTAAGAAAACAGGGTGGGAAATAACTTGGATTAATATATTCTAATTTATCACCACAAAAATACATATAGTATCTTTCGAAACTAATATATGATTTCAATGCCACAATCTTAGGAGACAAGTAAGCATATGGTTATAGCTCTTAGACAAATGAATGTCTAGTCTGACATTAATTAATTAGTAATTCTTTATAAGAGCAAGCAAAGAACACGCGTAAGACAGAGGACAGATTTGACCATGTTGATTTGATAGTCGGTGATGTTTCCCTGTTTGCTGAAAGTCTGTGCAGTATTTTGTTATGAAAGACCGTCGGGAAGCAAGATAAGAGGTAGGGATTTGGGAAAGTAAAACTTGCATTTATTCAATACAATTGTTAAGGTGTTCAAGTTTAGGGAACCCTCTTCTTTAGCGTTCTGAACAGAGGGGGCTTCACACAAAGAATTGCTGGCCAAAGGGAACCCGGTCACTTTGGGACCTGGGTCTACACTGCAGGTTTCTCTTCACTCCCCACTTGGTCACGAAAAGAGGCGGGCTAACAATTCTGTACCCCAATTCCTATGTGTGGGTTTTCCCCCCACACCTCCAAGCAATTTTCAGATACCAACTGAGCATTTCAGGCCTGTGAACAGACAGTGCAAAGGCCCTGAATAACCCCTGTGGATCACGCCTTCATCATCAGCTCAGGACCACACACTGCTTTTCCAGATGCACGCAAATAATCTTCAAAGTCTAACCCAGCCAATTCTAACAATGGCAGGTTTTGATGCAGTCCCTCTGGGGTGGGGACTGGAAATTGGTATTTCATGAAATGGGGGAGCATTTTAGGTTTCCCAGGTGCCTCTTTTGGGGAACTACTGATCTCAATCGAAATAAGAATGCCCTCCACCTATGTGGAGAGTCATTCTGACTGTGCTTAAACAGTTCCAGTAATGGGAAGCTATTAACTCTTTTAGAGAGTTCACTCCATAAAATATTTATAACATTTAATTAATTTATTCATTTATTCAACAAAAAAACGGTGTCACCTTCCTACTGTGCCTCAGGTCCTGGGGATGCAAGAACACATGTCTGTGCTGTCATTGTTTTTTGTTCATTTCTGATTGCCAAATATATATGTTTTCATTTCAGACAGACTGGAAAAAACAACAACAGTAAAACCCACATAAGGAAAAATTGCTCTGTATCTTACAGGTAATGATGCTAGTATTTTGGCTTATTTCATTTCATCTTTTTCTCTCTGTTTCTAGCTTTCTATATTTAAAAGAAAAGGTTGGGATCTCTTTTCAACTAATATTGTATTGTGAATATTTCTGTTTCTACACATTTTTTCCACCATATGCTTTTAAAATAACAGCTTAGTGTTCCATTTTACGTGTGTCATATACATATATATATATATATGTGTGTATATATATATATATATATATATATATATATATATATATATATATATCATTGCTATTTAGGTTATCTGAAAACGTACACTATTATAAAAATGCTGCAATTAATTTCTTATAAACTTTTTTCCAGCATTATTAATTATGTAGGTAACTATCTATACATGGAATTTCTGAATTAAAGGATACAGGCTTTTAAGTGTTTTGAATACATTACCAAATTGCCTCTCCAGAAGCATGATCCAATTCCCATTCCCCATTTCAATAGCATAAAAATATTCATGTTTTCATACCCTTGACGATACTGGTATTTCATTCTTTTTATTAAGAAGCTATAATTACCAGAAAGTTTTTTCCTTGCACTGAGCTCAGTTTTGCCTATTCAAAATGTCAACCTATTGATCTGACTTTTGTCTTCTAGAGCATTGTGGAATAAGTTCAATCCCCCTTCATTAAAATGGAATTTTAAATATCTGAAAATAATTATTACGCCTCTGCTGTGCTCCGTACCCAGTTATCTTTCTTTTCTCCAATAATTACTCCTATAACCCACTTCCTAGAGTCTCCATAGTTCTGCTCTCATTGTTTTAGATAAGCCTCAGTTAATGAAAGTGTCTTAAAATGTGATGGCAAGGACTAAACCAAGGACTGTTACTGTAAGAACCCTGCCTTATTTGTTTTAGACAGGGTACTTCTAACTGATGCAAGATCAGCAGACATGGACTCATAAAGAGATGGATATCAGTCCAAATTCCCAAGCATTTTAATCAACAATCTCACGGTCATATCAGGTGTCTCCTGCACTTCACTGTTGCAAGTTGTTTTCTGAGGCCCAAGTGCAGGAATTGAATAGAAATCAGCACAACCATTAATTCTAGCTTGTCAAGTTCTTTTTGGACACTGATATCATCAGCAGATATATATCTTATCCAAACTTGATAAGAATATCTCTTGGCTTGCAGTAATTAAGGAAAGTACTAGATGATGACTATTGTAGAGTCCTGCCCCACCCTGCTAGACTTTAGGTACAATGCTAAGTGAAACCATACCACCTGCAGCTTATTGTGTGTGTGCGTGCCTGCCTATGTATGTTTGTGATTGCTTGTGTGTGTTTTCCAGTTGCTAAGGATAGAGAGGAAAACTTTGTAAAGCAAACCACAAATGAAATATTTTAAAATTGCTGAAATCAGCATATATGCTTTGTCTGGTATTTCTTTGATCTCCCTGCCTATGAATTGTTTATTTATTTTTTTTATTTTTTAAATGAAAAGTAGTTTGGCATGATAAGTTGTCCATGTTGGTTTCAACTTTACTCCAGAATATGGCCAGGGTCAATTTCAGGGTCAGCTTGATGTAGTTTCTAGTTTATAACTTTATTTCTCCATTTTGAAATATTGGGGGTATTTACCCCTATCTCATCTACTTGAGAGATCTTGCTTTTAGGTGTTTTTATTTTATTTTATTTTTTCCCCCTAATTCAGTGTCTAACATTTGGGTCTGATGACTTCTATTCATTTCAAGCAAAGAGATCTTTTTCACTGTCTCCTAACATCTTTAATTCAAGTTCTCTGAAAACTATGTTGTTACCTACACTTTCCAATCTGAAAGTCATCCTACACATGTCGAAGATAGAGAAGATGATCTTACATAAGAGTTGAGGACTTTTGCTTTTGTGTTATTTGTTAACAATATGCTATTTATCTCAATTTGTAGATTTAAGCCTTCCTCATTCTTAATATTATGGACATACTTTTAATGACTCAATTTGTTTTTCTTAACACTTTTGTCACATCTCTGTGGCAAAAAAACTCATCTGTGTGTTTTAACGTAGATTGTATCTTTACATATGAAGCGAATTGCCCTTCCCACAGCTTATCTATACATGCCAGACAATTCTGATTACTGCAAAAATAGTTTGGCACTTGTGGAATCTATATGTGCCCAGATTAACAGCTGCCTGAGTTTGCTTCCTTACAAATGTGCTGCTTTTAAGTTTTCAAAATGCTTTATACTTTTTTTTTAATCTTAAAAACCAGACCCAGTCGTAAGATTAGATGTATCACAAGTCTAAGTTACTTCCTGGCCTATGTAATATGAGATGGTATGAGTAAGATAGAAAAAAAACTGCATTTTTGTAAGAATAAGAAATATGTGTATGTCCACAAGAAGAAGGAAGTCCCCCATTTCAATGTAAGGGTCATCTTAAAACTAAACAATGTGATATTTGATTATAGTTTGCTTCTAGAGTGACCACCCATTCCCACTTGCCTGGCACTGGGTGGGTTCCCAAGATGAAGAACTTTCAGTATCAAAACTGAGAACGTGCTGGGTAAACTGGGATCATTTGGTCATCTTATCTTACTCCTAATTCTCCCCAGATGACTCTCCTCACCCCCTTTTGAAACTTAAAATGGTTGACTACTTTCCAATTCTAATATGACTAGTTTTTCTCTGGCCAATTTCATTTTTATTGATTTCATACTACATATTCTTAAAGCTGCTCTCTTCTCTCTCTCTCTCTCTCTCTCTCTCTCTCTCTCTCTCGTTCTCTCTCTTTCCCTCCCTCTCCTTGTTTTCTTCCTCTATGAAAGAGAATCTAGGGCACAGAGTTTGCCTTTAGTGTTCCCATTTCAGTATTTAGTCACCAGGAAATGGTCATTGATACTTCCAGATAATTTGCTTCTCTATTTCCTTGGGAAATTCATGTTATCTCTATACAAATGGCCCATACTTTTGTGATCTGGATTCCAAATTAAAGCAATAAAAGAGGAAGATAAGTTTGATTACATAATTTTAAAGGCCTGAAGTAACCAGCACACCAGAGCTTTCTGGAAGTAACAGCGTGATCTTGCTGCTTACATCCCCAGCTGCTTAAAAAATGGCAGACCCTTCATTGGGTTGACAGAACCAAGGTTCACACAGGGCCCACCTATGTAAATGTTGACTACATTCATTCTTACATGCCATTGGCTATAACAACCAAGGTTGGCAAATTGAGGCTTATGTGCCAAAAAAAGTCCATAAGATCTTGTTATCACATAACAAACAAAACAAAACAAAAACAAAACAAAACCTTTTAAAATGATCAGGTATAACTTATTCATTTTTCTCTAGCAAAAAGTGAGATCCATGGAGCTTAAGGGGATTTCCTAATATCAAAATTCCAGTTAGTGGCAGAGTTGGGATTTGTATCACTCAGGGTCTTGTTCTCCACTCTAGAGTGTCAAAGGGGAGGGGAGGAGACAAAGTAATGAGGCAAGAGTTTTTCATGATCCAGCCTCCTCATGCCATCACTGGAGGAAACAGACTTGAAACAACTTTGTAAAGTATCCCCTTCCACCTTTTTCTTTTTAGTCCACCTTGCAGCCTGAGAAGCTTACTAGTGACCAGTGTTGGGGGTCAATGACTTTCGTATTTTTATTCTTGTTCATTATTATCCAGGGTTGGCCCCTAATCTGTGCCTTGCTCTTCCTATCTTAACTCCCTTGAGCACACATTTTTCATTTGTGGAACTCCCATGTTATTTAGGTTTAATGGCTGCTTAGAATATTTACCTAATTGTCCAATGCAAAACAGAAGATGGCTGACATGGGAGCCATCACCCTGAAATGCCTTAACCTTTATCTGTGGCTTTTAACCATGCTGACCATATGTCTTATTGTCTCAGTTTATCATAAGGCCTCTATGTAACAAATAACCACTAGTTTTTATTAATTAATTAATTAATTAATTAATTTTTATTTTATTTTATTTTATTTTTTGCACAGTATGCTCTATAGCTCAACCAATCTAGGTCTGTATTTTTTTCCAATTTTCTTTATACCATAGAAAATTGCATATTTTCTTTTAAAATTTCCACTGAAAACCACTTATGCTTTAAAATCATTTTAATAAGATGAAATTGTAATCCACAATTATTTTTAAATTAATTTTTTTTATGTGGGAATAAGCACAAATTAAAAAAAAAAGTTGCAAAGATAGCATAGAGCATTCCCCAGTACTCTTCATCTCATTTTCCTGTAGTATAAACATCTTTCTATAACAGTGGTACATTTTTCAAAACTAAGAAATGAACATTGGTTGATTACTATCAACCAATAGTAACAGTAATTACATTACTACTAACTAAACTGCAGACTTTACTTGGATTTCACCAGTTTTCCACTGATGTCCTCTTTCCATGCCAGGATCCAATCCATGGTTCCACATTGCATTTAGTCACCACCTCTTCTTAGTCTCCTCTGATCTGTGACAGATTCAATACCTTCCCTTATTTTTCATGATCTTGACAATTGTGAAGAGCTTTCCTCAAGTGTTTTGCAGAATTGCCCTCAATTTGGGTTTACCTGATGTTTTTCTCATGATCAGACTGGGTTGTGGGTTTGGGGGAAAATATCCTGGAAATGAAGTGCCCTTCTCATCACATTGTATAAGGGACACATGATATCAACATGATTTATCACTGGTGTTGTTAAGCTTCGTCACTTGATTAAGGTTGTGTTTGTCAAGCTTTTCCAATGTAAATGGACTATTTTCTCCTTTTCATGCTCTATTTGTTGGAAGCAAGTCACAAGGTTCATCCCACTTTCAAAGGGAGGGAGAATTAAGCTATGACTTATTCATCTTTGAACCTATTTCCTCTCTGCCTGTCAAGTCCCTTCACTTTGGACTCTACGCACCTCCATGGCCAGATAGACCACATTTATTCTGACAGTCGTACTCCTTTTTAAAACACTTTCCTCCTTCTCTTGTCTTGTGACCAGCTCCCTAAAACTTCCAACTTCCTGATTTTCATATTCTTTTCCTCTTCTCTGTAGTATCTATCTGATTTTGTCTTCATCTGACACTTACCATGGCATACCGTGACTACTTTACTTTCCTTAGTTTCCCCCATTTTGATTTGAAAGACAAGGTGTGTTGGGTTAGAAAGTTATCCATGAAGGCAAAAGAAGTTAAATTGAGACTTAATCGATAAAGAGTTAAAATAACTCTCCTCACCGGTTAACTACCGATGGGATAGCTACTCAGCAAATGTTACGATATCAGGATTTCCAGGAGCATCCAGAGAGATGCAGAGATCCTTGGGGAAAGAGGCCCTCTTTAGTGATTTTTTTTACATTTATGTCCAAACACACTGAATGGCACCAAATACATACCCAATACGTTTTTGTTGTTTATAGAGACATGTCAATGTAGACTGATATACACACACAACAGTTTCTATATGACAAATGTGCCTAGAAAAAGCAAAGCACTAGGTAAACCTAAGCACTGCTTTTGCAGCAGGATCTCCCAGCAGATACAATAATTCAGTGTCTGGCTTTGAATCCCAGGTCAGCCACTTACTAGCCATGTGATCATGGGCAAGTTATCTACCCTCTCTGTGCTGATCCACAAAGTGGATGTGTAGCTAGCCCCTATGATACAAAGAGGTTGTAAGAAACAAGTGAATTAATCCACGTAAAGCACTTCGCAGAGTGCCTGGCACATAACAAATATTTGGTCAATATTAATTATCATTACTATTATTAGTATTACTATTAATTAGTACTACTATGATTAATTATTATTATTAATCATTATTAATATTAGTTATTATTTATGAAGGTTTAAGTATAGCTCAAACCATGAGTTTGTTTACTTATATACTTTTAGAGCAGTTTTAGGTTCATCGCTAAATTGAGAGGGAGGCACAGAGACTACCCCTAACCCCTGTGTCACCACCCCCCGCCTCATGCACAGCCTCCCTCCTTATCACCACTGCACCTCACAGTGGTACTTTTGTTATCACTGATGACTCACTCTTGGTGTTGTACTTTCTACAGGTTTGGACACATGTATACTGACATGTTTCCATCATTTTAACACCATATAGAGTATTTTCACTGCCCTAAAAAAATCCTCTGTGCTCCACTGATTCATCCACCCTGAGTTGTTTTTCAAAGTAAAACTATTTCATAATAAAAAACTCCAGAGAAATGTATCCAATGAGTTAACTGTAAAATGTTAAATTGTTCCTATGTACTAAATAAC
The DNA here is from genome assembly GCF_964194185.1 of Rhinolophus hipposideros. Lineage (NCBI taxonomy): Eukaryota > Metazoa > Chordata > Mammalia > Chiroptera > Rhinolophidae > Rhinolophus > Rhinolophus hipposideros. The sequence goes on from NC_138052.1 coordinate 86,197,720, forward strand.
CCCACTTCTCTCTTTAAAACCACGTTTATCAATTTACTCCTACCTACGTTTGATGCTAAACTTTTCCTTGCAGTTTGAGTTCCACAGTTAAAAAATATTTTAAATAAAATGGCTCTGCAACAACTAAATATGAAAATAAGATCACGGTCAAAAGTTTTTGACCAAAAAAAAAAAAAAAAAGAAAAAAAAAGTTTTTGACTTTCTTTTCCCTGATAGAGGATAGTTCCAGGCAGAGGCTATCTAGGTGTTCTGGCTTTGGGCATCGAGAGCAAAGCAGAGGCCCAACTCTTGAGTTTCGCTTAGGCCGATGACCTCAGCAATGTTTAAATCTATATCAAAGGTGATTATTATCTATGTATTCATTTGGGGTTTTCTAGAAGACAGATTAATTAAACTATACACCTTTACCCATTAGACTCTTTCTTCATTGGTAAATGCAGTCATGAATTATTTGTAGACATAGTTTTGAGATTAGCTACTGACAATTCCACAAAGTAATTTAGTTACTGAATTAAAACTATAGTGTGTGACTACAAGTAGCTGATCCCAAAGAACTGCTGAGTTGTCTTAGCTTCATTATGCAAATAAGCGTCCCAAGAGAGCCATCGCTAAGACTGTTTAGCCTCTTTCACCTTTAATAACCTAAGTTCTCCAGTTCGTGGTGTGTGCAGATGAAAATATGTTCTGCATGTGGGTAAAGGTGTTATTCAAAGCAGAGTTCTTTAGCTTCTTTTCCCTAAACTGGAATTCTATTTTGGCCATTCTCGTGGGTTTGGTTGTCAAAGAGATAAAAGCCTGTGAGGATTGCAGTAGAGTCCTGAGTGAATCTTGGTGAATTTAGGGGGCCAGGTTACCCTTCCTGGACTGCTATCTTTATCTGTGAGCAATACTACATCTCTCCTACCCTGTGGTACAAGTGATTGTATTGCAAATGTTCTAACTGGCACTCCTTAGGTTGAAACCTTTGAAACATGACCCTTTGTTTCCATCTGTAGATCTGTCGAAATTGCCAGTGCAATTTCAGATTCAGCCTCTGGTGCAGGACCAGCTGATTTACAGGAAATATTAGTCGTATGCAGATCTTTTATCTGGAAGAAAGTCAGCCAGGCCCCTTGGCAGGCTCAGAGAGAGTATTACCATTCGGTGGCCAGAAATGGTCACTTCCAAAAATGAAATGCAATCGTACAGCCTTTTGAAGAGGTATTTGCTTGGCATGGGTGTCTGATGACATTGAGAAGGTGTGATAGTTCACAGTTCTGAAATAGTTACCACGGGTATTCCCAGGAAGTTAATCATCAGTAGCTTCAACCTTGGAAACATTTAAGAATGCTGTAAGTGACTGCGAGGCAGGATTTTCCAGCTTTGCTGATAATGGAAGTTCAATTAGTTAGTGACTTATAAGGAAAATGAATAAAATTGTTGTTTGTTCTCCATCCTTTCTGCCCCCCCAGATTTCTGCTAGGTATTCCCTGTCTCAAGGAGGATTTGGGGATGAGAAGGCAGACTGCCTTTCTTAGAAGGGCAGGATACAGAAAGTCTCAGTGATAATAACCTTGAGTGTTTTTGCAAATCCTTGGGAACTTGGTTCTTGTCATGTTGGTGGCAATATAAGGCTGAGCAATGACTAGTGTATACTTGTGTGTATCCGAGGTACTTAAAATAATGCCAAAAGGCCAATGAAAACATTGCTTTAAAAATTTATCCAGGCTTTTGGGGAAAGAGGTGATTTAATTATATTATATTTTAAATAATCTGTTGTCTTTCGTCCAAAGGTTTCCTCCCCCTCTTCCTCCTCCTCCTTTTTTTTGGATGTGCTTTTCTCCATATCTCTCCAAGGATCTGCTCTTTGTAAGTCTCTGTGGTCTTCATTCTTCAGACATTAAAGAACATAGTACTTTCACATTATCCTCTATTCCTCTCCTGAAGTCTGACTTTGCTTCAAATGACTCTTTTTGTGGCACTTCATACATTTTTTTCTTATACTTTCTTCCTACTCTTTGTGGTTCTGCCTTCCAACAGGACCTGTGTGTTTGTTGTACTTTTTGATTCCCAGCCTTTAAGACTCATTTCTTTACTCTTTGATGTCTTTTAATGCCCTGGAACACGTTTGCTCCGCCAAACCCCCGCCAAATGTTCAGAGAAGATTTTTAACTCTCGTCAGGGTTTCATATCAACATGATCTCTTTAACCTTCGGACCTCTTCTTCACAGATGAGAAACTGAGGCACTGATCAGTCTGACAATGTCCCCAAGGTCATACAGTGGATTCCTAGAAGAGTGAGTGTTGTAACTCAGGTCTTCTCATTTCCAAGGGAACTATTAGCCAAGTGAACCCTCGCTATTAAATATGTGGCCCCTGCACGGGCAGCGTGGGCCTCATCTAGGAACAGGTTAGAAGAGCAGAGGCTCAGGGGCTGCCTCAGATGCTGCATCGGCATCTGCATTTTATCAAGGTCCCAGGTGATTTATGTATGCACGGAAGTGTGAGCAAGCTTGAACTAGACCTCTCAGTATTGAAGGACAGCTCTCTGAAACAAACGGCATAGCGTGGTCAGTTTACTTTGCATCTGTGAGGCTTGTCTGAGTCCTGGCTGCCCTGATTGAAGTATATGAGAGACACAAGCCTGGGCCTTGGTTTTAGTAGCCATCTGATCTCTACTCTGGAATTTGGGTTTCAGAAAAGCTGCACTTGTAGAGTGTTTTAAGTAGCTAATGACAAAGCAAGCGGAGTATTCTTTTCTAGGCAATTAGTTTTCTCTGTGCTTATTTTTTTGTGTGGTTCGCTGACTCAATTTAGTATCTGCACATTAGTTGGTGACTGTGGAGGCATTGTAGCTTTAAGTGTATTTAGTTGACATCTGTTTCTTGGGATATATTGTTTGCAATTTCCCAAGCACAGAGTGAAATATACCCAAGTGCTTCATGGGATATTTCAATATCCAAAATGACTTTTATTGTTTTCCCAAACTGTAATAAAAGAAGTGCTATCTCCTTCATTCCCCTGACCGGATTTTAAATTTAGAGGAAGACCAGCATATGCATTTGACAGCCAGAGGTGTAAAGCAAAAGCTATTTGATATCAGAATTGAAATGAATGTCTGGCATAGGAAACAGTTACGAATACTTTCTTGGGGAGAGAAAGTGTTGTCAGATTTAACCACTATCATATCAGTTTATGTATAAGGTACACATCCCAGCTTAGGACTTCATAGGACAAGAACAGAGTAATTGTGAAAAACGGGTGTTAAAGCAATTTCCAGGTAGAAAAGAATGAAGAAAATGAAAATGAACCTTGAAGGATAAAACAAAAAACAAAAAAACACTTTTGAATATTTTTTGGCCCTATTTTTTCCAGTTTTCATTTCATTTCATTTCATTTCAAATAAACAGCCTTTTGATTTGAAAGACTATCTAGAAGGGATTATAATTTGAGTCATGCCAGAATCCAATAAATTCACGCATATTTCAGTGGTTTGAGATTAAATTTACTTCATGTTCCTGTTTGTACCAACTGATAGCAGATCCCAGCACATACAATTTTCAAGAGGCTATGACACAATCCAGGGATAATTTACAGACTGGCAGCCTCTATCCAACATGACTTGCACCCAGAATCCGTGTCACCATTGCCAAGCACCGTGGCAAGCCTCAGGAAGCACAGTTCCAGAAGCTCATCTTCTACTATTTTTCTAACTCCACATGCCTGAAAATTCAGGCAAATGGTAAAATTATGACTCACACCTAAAATTCACGAAGACTGTCTTCTATCTCTAGCATAGTAGACAGCCTGAATGTGGTTCAGCCCTTCAGACAAGAATGAGGCTTTGTCGTGCGGGGCGGCCTGCGGGGTCTCTGCTCCCGCTTCCCACATAAGAACGCAGGATATGGTGAGGCCAAACAGGAACACCCAGGGAGCCATAAGTAGGGGAGTCACACCACTATATTCTCGCTGGCGGCATCCGCCTCTCTGCAATCTGCTCTTGCTAGCTCAGCCACCACCTTCTTGCTAGCTCCCATTTTCCTGCCAGCGTAGCCACGGCAGTTATATTAGTGGCCAATGGCTCACTGGTTACAGCTGACAGCCAACTAGCCACAGCTGATGGCCATCTGATCATAGTTGATGGCCATTTACTACCTGAGCCAGCACTTTTCTATGTGAGTCTGAGAGCCCGGAAACTGCTTTCTGGGGCTCTGTCCCTACAGGGCGACACAGAGCCCCACAGGCTCTGTCCCCATAACGATCAGAAATGTGCAGAAAAGATATCCCCCAACACCTAACATAAAATATATCTTCTCTTTAATCACTCACAAGTTTAACCCATTTCACTAACTCATAGCTAATTAGCAAGCAGATAAGCAAACTAAGGAACCCAGTGACACTATGCCTGGCAGAATGGGGACAAGAAATGATGGTTGAAGTGATCTCCCACTCCCGGCCTCTCATGGACTCATTACTCCACGTCCACAAAGAAGGTGATAATCATTCAGAAGTGATTTTAGACTCTGGACATCAGTTAGGCCGGCAGCTGTTCTTACACACTTTCCCACGTTTGTGACCCTTCTGGAGGGAGACCTTCTCCTTCCCCCATCTTTTTCTCCCATCCCTGAAGATTTATTGCCTGAGTCTGCTAAAATTCTTTAGCACTTATCTATGATGATAACCTTACTGTTACAGAAAGTTATGCAACTTCTCTGCAAGGCAAGATAAAAATGCATCTATTTCCATTTTGCTATATTGATGCATTTCCCTTACCTTCAACTTTGAAATTCCTAAACTGGGAGTGAAAGCAAGTTCTTTGACATTTGTGGTGATGCTATTGTTAGCTCAGTCTTTATTGTTTAGGAGGTTCAACCTGATACTATCTGAGAAAAACAAAACAAAACAAAAACAACTCCCTGGCTTTCATGCTAAATATACATACAACTTCACACTAGAAAAAAAGAGGATTGTCTTAGTACCTGAAGTTTAAAATCTAAGTAAAAATTAATTCACAGTAAATCCCAGCAGCGTACAATTGATAAGGTTTGCATATTTTTCATATTGGGAACAGCCTAGAATTTGCTTATGCTACGCTAATTTCCTTTCTTCTTGGAATTACCTGCTACCGACTCTTGAAAATTGAAAAAATAATGTGTGCTTAATCGTAGCTGCATCGCAAAAACAGTTCAAGTGTAATTTTAAGGCATCTCAAGCAAAAGGCACTTTAGAAGCCTTCAAATTTGTATCTTTCATATATTATTTTCCCTTTTGAAGACTTCCATACACCTTTGAAATTTCAAAGTTCTAGGTACCCATGAGAGAAATGTTTCATGCTCACTTAAGTTCCAACATGGTAGAGATGTTTAAATGCTCAATTCAGGTAAGAGTTATAGAGTATACACACAGAAATTGCTCATGCTATGCCACAGTTGAGTATCAGTGGCTTATTTCGTTTACTCATTCATTCATTCATCATTCATTCATTCATTCATTCAACAAATATTGGGGCTTGTATATATTCTTTTTTTCTAAGCCTTGGGAATACATCACTGAACCAGAAAAAAGTCTCTGCCCTTACAAGGCTTACTTTTAGTATGGGAGTCAGAGGATAAGCAAATAGGTGTAGTGATGAAAGCTACGTAGAAAAATAAAAGCAGGTTAAAGGAGAGAGGATGGAGGCTATTTTAGATAGTGTGATCAGGGAAAGTAAAATTGATTTTAATTATACATTTTATCATTTATAAACATGTAATCAATATAAAAATTATGAGTATGATATTTTACATTCTTTTAATGCAATTTTTGTCAGATCTGGTGTGCATATTATGTTTAAAGCGTGTCTCAATCTGGAAGCTAAGTTTTCATTGGAAATAATTGATTTACATTTTGAATTTATAAAATTTATAATTGATAAGGAGGATTAATATATCCATGTTGTCTGAACATACTTAAGAACTTCCTGATACTTAAATTAGCACCTGTTTTTAAATTCAAATTAATGAAAATTAAATAAAATGGGAAATTTAGTTCCTCAATCTCAGTAACCACATTTCAAGTGTTCATAGGCACATGTGGCCAGTGGCTACCGTATTGGGCAGTAAGAAGGTCAGAGTGGCTGGAAAAGGACACAGTAGTTGGAGGGGTGGACAAAAGCCAAAAGACAGAGAGCTTACAGTCCTAGGGTTTCATTCAGCTTGTAATAATAGGAAGACTTTGAAAGTGTGAATGGGTAAGTCACAGTCTCTGATTTGTGCTTCAAAGAGGTCCACTCTGGCTTCAGTAGGGGAGAGAGTAAAAGTATGGAGATCTGAGGGACAAAAGTGGCACAGACTAGGACACTCATGGTGCAAGAGTGAGAAGTTGTTACTTTCAGGGTGTATCCTGAAGGTAGAGTTGACAGGACTTGCTACTAGATTATTTGCAGGGTAAGTAGCAAAGAGAAGTCCCAGGTGATGCCAGGGTGGTGCTGCTGTTGAGATGGAAATGATCGAGGTGAGGGGGGATTTGTGGGGGGGGGGAGGCATGATTTGGACAAATTACATTCGATTTGACTCAGCCTTTCAAGTGGATAGCTGAGTGTGGAATCAGCGGGAAAGGTTAGGGCTGGAGACATAACTATGGTGGTTACCACCTAGGTAGTATTTAAAGTCCCCTGAATGAGATCATCCAGGCACTGAGGTTACACAGAGAAAAGAACAAGTCTGAGAACTGAGTCCCAGGGCATTCTCGATTTTAGAAGTTGGAAAGATGAGGAGACGCCAGCAAAAAATAGTTAGATGGGACGGATGATGAAATGGTAGGGAAACTAGGAGAGTGTGATATCTCTAAGCCAAGTTTAGCAGTCAGTTTTGGCAATAAAAAGTGGTGCACTCAAGTCGAGCATTTGAAGAGAGCTTAATAAAGGGACTTTTTACAATGGTGTGATCCCAGCATAGAGAAGGCCCAAGGAAACAGTTGAGTTACCCCAGGGGTAGAAATGGAGTTACCACAGCTAGGCCCAAAGGGACAAGAAGAGAAAGAGAGCAAGAGTTAGAGCAAGAATGAGAGAGAAAGAGACAGAGAGAGAGAGAGAGAGAGAGAGAGAGAGAGAGAGAGAGGGAGAGATGGATAGACAGACAGAGACAGAGACAGACAGAACTGCTGAGGAGTCACCTAACAAAAACTGTGGCATTAGGTCGAAGGATACCACCCCAAAGATACCAGTCCACTGCAGGGATTCAGCAAAGAAATTAAAGAAATTGATAATCCAAATTCTGTTTTCTTCCATCTTTCAATGTTCTTACATTGTCTAAATTAATCCAGAAACCAACTTCATCCAGAGGGGACCCTGTGGGGTGAGCAGTGATGAGTAAACACAGAAAAGAATCACCAGGTCTTGTGGATTCCAGTGGATGAATACACCCCAAACAACTGGCATCGCAGGGGACAGAAATACATCAAGGGAAATTAATTTTGAATGCCTGTCATACGCACCCATTTTCCACTGCTCACTAGAAGAAATCTCTAGTTAGGTGCCTCATAGGCACTTTAAACTCAACCTGTCTAAAAGTCTTCATGTCACCTCACGCTTCACCCTCCTACCTCTTCTCTCTCCTGTATTTGCTATCTGCATCAGTGACCCCACTAACGGAGTCATCATGCCAGGAATAGTAGCGTGACTCACAGCTCCGATGTGCCTTTTCATTTGTCTTCCTGTATCCCTTGCAAACCTATCTTCTGTTTTCTCCATTCCCCTAATAATGCTGTGCTAGGTCAAGCTCTGAACGTTTCTCACCTGGAAATAGACTTCTGCATTTAATTTATTCCTCCTCAAATTTTTCAGTCATGTTTTCAGGAGAGGTATGATCTAAAATACAGGTCTGATCTGCCTACCCTTTCCTATCCCATCTCCCATGAGGCTTCACAAGGTGCATCCAGCCTTCGTGACAGGACACCTGCCAAACCCCCTCATGCCTCCCCATTCTTCCTGTTTCTTCAGCCTCTTCTTCTAACTTACTTTTGAGCAGTCATGAATCATACATGTTTCCTCAAGCATGCCGCACTTCTGAGAGCCCATGTGATTTGCTTGGCTTGTCTCTGTTCTACACTCCTTTCCACACCCATCTTCTTTCCCTTCCAAGCTCTGTTCAATTTACTTCGTGAAGGAAATCTACCCCAAGACAAAAGGAACATTCTTCTGTTCCTTGGGCAAATTTTGATTCGTTTTTTTTTTCCTTATGTACGACAATGTTATTATTACTGGCTTATATGTCTGTAATCACGTTCTAGGAAGTCCATTGCTTAAGGGGGTGAAGTTATAATCTCTTCATCTTTGTATTATTAGAGTCTGGTCACTTGGTAAAGTTTGAGCTGTGGAATCATCTCAGGACACTGGGAAAATTAGTTCTAGATTGGGATTAAAGTAAAGATGAGCTGGGAACTAAGAGGCAAAAGAATGTCTGGGCAGTCTGATCTTGGTCTGAAGTGTGCCAAGCTCAACAGAAAGCCAAAGTCAGAGGCGAGTGCATCCAGGAAACCTCCTGTGTGAGGGTTGCTCTTTAATATCTCTCATCACACTTTGCACAACTTCCATGCTATTGAGTGACATCACAGTATGTGTTCTTCACTTCAGCCAGAAACGTCTGCCTGCTGTCTTCTCCACGCAGTTGATATGTACTTTACTTCTTTTAAACACCCTTTGTCAAGGGCGTACTGAACACGACTCATATCACCTCACTTAATCCTTCCAACAACCAAACCACTACCCACAGAGGGAGCAAACGTTTCTTGTCAGAACCATGGACTCTGGCCAGGTTGCCAGACCCTAAGGCCGGTCATTTAACCTCTTTGGGCCTCCGTGTTTGCATCTTTAAAATGGGACTATTAATAGCACCTACTCTACACGATTGTTGTGAGCATTAGCGAGTCAATATTGTAATATACCTAAGACTGCCTGGAACATACCACGTACTATGTAAGTGATTGTTCAAGAAATTGTACCATTTTCTCCTTCCTGATTTCTCCATTTTCCTTTCACATCTTCCTTCCACCAAACCATGGGTCTCTTTTCACAGCTTCTCTCATGCGTGATTTCTTTTCCTAAAGGTTTTGCAGTTTATCTGAAAATATGGGGTTGGATACCAGAGGGACTGAGGTGTATTTCAGGGTCTGTCACTGGGGCCTGTGTCGTCTTTGGCACATCCTTCACTCTCAGGTCCTTGGATGACTCGTCACAGGGTTGGTAACAATATTACTATCTTTGGAGACTTCTGAGAGGGTCGAGAGAGATTACATATATATACACACACACACATATATACATATATATGTTATAAACTGTATGAGGCTGTAGGCATGTTAAATGAAGAATAGTGATAGCAGTAATAGCAAATGTAGCTTTCACGCCTGACCCACGCGTCGAGTCACTCTAATAACCTCCATTTTGTAGGAAGCCTGTACCCAGGTCTACTGTCTGACTCTTCTGGATTAAGGTGTCCCTAGAGCCATATCTGACATTCCCTCCTTTACCAAATATGAAGAAGTATAGACAATGAAGGTCTGGAATCCATTTAAGGTCTGGGATTCTTCAATCATCTCTCTTTCATGATTAAACACATTCAAGCCTTACACGACACACAAACTAGTAAGGCCACATGTTAACTCACGGCTTTTGTCTGCATACACATTGACTCCTGGGAGCTTGTTAATTCCGACATTGCTTCCCTGGGAGCTTCTGTCCCGCCCACATCTACCCATCCCTCCTTTTTGCTCAGCAAGCATCTGATTCCACCTTTTACATCCTGGGTATTTTCCTTTCCCTTTTGTTAATACTACATCTTGCACACACAAAAATTATGAAACAAATTGGGTCATTTTTAATCTTACCCCATTAGTACCTAATACTTATTTTTAAAAAGTATTATGATTATGATTTGGCACTTCTTATGATTTTGACAATTGGTACATAATTTCATAATCTGAGTAATCTGAAATTTGAAAACTGTTGTCTTGACATTCTTGAAAATTTTATTTTGAAAATAGGAGTTGGGATTCAATTTTATTTGTCAAGTTAGCTTTTCCTTTGACTTTAAATATCATGCTGAGTTTTTTTTTTTTTTTCCATCCCTATGCAATTTGTGGGTGAATCTTTTCATTTAAATGATATCGCAGTAAAAAGAGAAAGGTCAGAGACCGGAAAAAGAACAACAGGGAAACATCAGTTGAGATAATGTTCAGACAGATCTTCTATAGAGTTAACAAGTTTTCATTCTGAATATATTCAACAATGAGTTAAAAAAATAAAAGTTTGTCACCCATTTTGGTGATTATGATATACTTACACATAAACCACAGTTGAATTCAAAGACCCAAATTATTTATTGTAAAGAAATGCACATGGCAATATGCTTTCTATGCCTTTCCAATTAGAGTTTAGGTCAATTTATCTTTGTGAAGATATTGCCTAGTTGAATTTTTAAAAAAATATATTATGACATGTTATTGGAGCCAACTAGCTGAACACAAGGTTCCCGAGACTCAACATTCATTATTTATCCATTTATACTAATAAACCTTTATATCCCACATGTCCCCTGCTCAGATTTGAACGGGGCCTCAGAAGCACAACCTGTTTTAAATTTATGACACAATAGCAATTGCTTATGACAAAGAAGAATGCCATAAAAGTGCATTCATTTTCCCCCCACAGGAAGACAAATGATGAGTTTTTCCTTTTTTTTCTAAAGAGATGGCATTCGTCTCCCTTCTTAGAAGAAAAATTAATCTTAAGAAAAAGAAACTCAAAGATCATAAACCATAACAAAGAAAGAAAAATTGTTTGGGGGATGCAAGATGGGATTGAGTCATAATAGAGAAGTTGCTGGTCTTTTCCTACCGAAAGGCAGAACCAATTGATTTATGAATCACAGCCCTAAGCTTGCTTTCCTCCTCCTTCCCCTTCTTCTTTTTCCATCCCTCTCTGGCTTGGGAAGGGAATGTAGATACTAGGTGGCATGTCTCTTTTGATTTGCCACACTGTGTCTTAATCATCAGTGCTGGAAGATCAGGCAGTGTTATTTTCTAACTTCAAAGGCTTCCACGGCTCCGGCAGCATGAGGGGGATCAGATGTGCCAGGATACCGAGTGACAACAATATGGTGTCTTCAGATTGTAGGCGTGTCAGCTCATTTTTTATTTGTGGCACATCAAAGTGAAAATGAGGACACGAGGAGGGCTTTTACTCTTTGTTATTCTCTTCTTAAGTGACAGAGATGTCTTCCAATTCATTGCCCAGGCCAGAGCACTTAAAGAACAATCCTTTTGATTTTAATATATCTCATACTTACTGGACTTGGAAAAAAAAATAGCTACTGACAATAAACTGGAGCAGAAAGATGACATATTTATGGAGAAACATGATTAAGGATTCCAAGAGGATGTTTGGAGTGATATAAGAATTGTTAGGGATTAGCGAGTAATAACACAGGAGCAGTAATGATAATAATAGTAGGAGCAGTGACAGCAGCAGCTAATATTTACTGGGGTTTACAAGTTGTCAGGCACTGTGTTAATCACTTTTAGATGTGATGGACCTGAGGCCCAGAGAGGTTAAAATACTTGCCTAATATTATGTGGTATGACCTAGAGTTAGGATTCTAAGCCACTGGACTCAGAGCCCACTCTCGTCACTACTAATAGCTTAGTGGAGACTTATCTAAAACAGAAGTTAGTTTCTGAGTTCAGTATATGGGGGGAAAGCATCATACATAGTCAAAACCACTTTTACATGCTGTGAAATTGGTCATGAAATACAGCATTCTTCTACATTTCTGAGTGCCTAGCTGCAACTTCCCAGTTATGCTCGTAAGGATATTAAAAAAAGAAAAGAACACAATAGCAAGATGCAATTTTCAATGAATTTTAAGCTACGAGAAAGCAAACTTCTGCAGCTGCATTTGCCTAGATACGTAGTATTGATGTGTAACGTGACCAGTACCATACGAAGAGGATAATACTGGGTGTGGGTTTCTGTTTTTGAGAGGAGGCTACGTAATACATAGGTGATAATCATTCCATTCAAGGGATCTATACCCTCTTTTTCCTCTCTACACTAGTCCAGTGCGTGGTGTGTCCTGGGGGAGTCCAAGCTGGATGCAGCTGAGCAGCAAGGGCTTCCGGAGATAGAAATACCTTAGTCTGCTTGACGCCACTTCCGAAGTGGGTAACTCTCACAGCAAGTCTTTGTGTTTAGCAATATTTCAAATTTATTTAGAGTAAACAGCTTTTTAAGTAGTTTGTCCAAAGTCACACGGGCACTAAATTTCAGGGACTTACTAGGAAAGCCTCGGAAAATCTTAGTCCTGCTGTCCTTTTGTCACATGACAATCACCCCTTCATCTGTGAAAAAGATGAGCTTGACAAATTGTTGCCAGGAGAGCACGTGCCACCAGCCTTGGCCTTTGGTTCTCCTAGGGATACCCTGTGTGTGTTAGGAAGGGAAGGGGATAAAGGCAGGGTGTATTCAGCAAAATGTTTCTGTCTTGTGCTGTGTCCTGATAAATTATGTATGCTGGCTGCATTGAATATTTCTGTTTGAGAAGAGAGGACACCCACCTGTCAGCATCCGTATTGAAAAAACAGTAGTTGTTCTTGGACATCATCGCTGCCAATCATCCCTGAACTCAAAGAGGGAGTCCGTTTCCACTGACCCCCAGGGAAGCGGCGAACAGGCTGCTGGGTGGAATGTGACTGGTTTCTCTCTCTGCCCCTCTTAACTGAGGGCAAGAGACAACTTCCCTGGAGAGGCTTTTGAAGCAAAAGAAAGAAACCTCACAAGCAGAGGGGCTGAGAAACCTAAGTAGATAATATCTGATTATTTTTTAGCACACTCTTAGAAAATTAGAAAAAGACGTTGTAGAGAAATCCTTGTGACTGATGGTTGCACCTTGGAGTTTTGAACAGTTCACTCACATCCTGATAAGAACCACTCAATTATTTCCAACAAAAAGGAGAATGTTCCCCACAAAGTGTGTGTCTTCTGTCTCCCACAGACCCTTGGAACAGCACCATGGCTGGGTGGGGGTGGGGTGGGGTAGAGGATGCTGCAGCTGGCTTCCCATGTTTCCTGGCATGCCAATGAGGAGGGCACTCATTTTGAAAGGAGTCATATTAACCAAGATAGGTTTCTGCATAGATAACTCTCAGAACCATTGCATTCTAGTCCCTTACGTGACACATTTCTAGGAGGGCATACATGGGTATTTGTAACACATACCCCCCCCACACACACACACAATTAATTTTTCAAAATCAATTGATATCTGGTCCTTTTCATTAACCTAATTTGCCCAGGGTTAAATCAATCATATCACCTTCAATTCATGGTACATTATTGTCATTGGTCCAAGCAAGACCTTTTCCCATTTTATTTATTTATTCTTTATCTCCATTCCCTTTCCTATTTTCCTTGCCAGAGCCATTCATTCTAATGTGTCATCATCAAGTATGTATTGTCTTTTGCTTACCTGTATTTTTAATTTTTACAAATGGCATTGGATTAGAGATCGCATCTGTTTTTCACTTATTTTCCACTTTACACTCTATTTGCTGGATTCATCAGTTACTGCTAACTGCTTCCTGGTCTGCCATGGTGTTCATGAAATACATTTTACCTATCCATTGCCTTCAGTTTCCACTGTCATTAACAGAATTGTAATAACCATATTCCTACTTATTAATTTGTGGACCTACTTGAACATTTCCTGGAAATGGAAATTTCCTTCCATTTCCTTGGAATTTCCTGCTTCCACTTGGGAGCAGAATTTCTGAATCAAAAGCTAAGTCCATATTTAATTTAATCAAGTACTATCAGATTGCCACCTAAAATCTGCACTCCTACTGGAATATAATTTATCTTAGTTTAAATTCTCAATCTTCTAACTACTTATGATATTGAGGATTTCTTGTACATGCTTTTGTGCCCTTTATGGACCTCCTCTCCTGTAATTTGACATTTATATTAGCCAATTTTTCTATGGTGATTCCTGATGTTTGCTTTTGGTTTGTCTATATGTATTGCTAAAAGTTCTTAGTTAATTAAAAAAAAAATCATACCGATATCATCTCAATCTATCATCTTCTTCAAAGGTTGTGCACGAGGCTCTTTCTTGTCTCCACTAAACAGCAAGAAAAGCTAAACGCATCTTCTCTGCTTTTCCTGCAGCTAAAGTGCACCAGGTGATCCTATTCTAGACAATAAAATACAAACAAAAGCTTTTGTTTTCCTGGTAAAGAGGATGAAGTTCATTGGTGGATCGTGCTTGCTCTTCTTGCTCCTTGGAGCCTTGTGCTGGATTGTTTAGTGTTAACTCAATATCCCTTTCTTCCATCCATGCTCTTCCTGTACTTTAGGGGCTGGCAGCCTGGGAAGTGCCTTGCTCAGAATTCCTGCCACCAGAGTTTCAGTTTAGGGTAAGCACTCACATGAGATTTAGAAAATAGATGAGAAACAGAAGCCATTTTACTGGTCTTTGGACAACAGTAAGCAGATACATGAACTTCAGCACAGAAGAGATTTTTGTAGAGGTTTCTGGTCATTTCCTTCAGAGTCACCTGCATCGATGCTGAGCAGTGCAATTGCGGTCAGTGTTTTTCTGTGGTACTTAGAGCTTCCTAACCCCCAAAGCCAGTTGCAAACTCAGAACCAGCAATGACCTATGCAGACCTGTCTTCTCTCAGACCACCCTCCCAGCAGTTCCTCGAGCACCAAATTCCCTGCACTAAAATCCCCTTTCTGTTTAAAATGCCTATGAAGGTTTATGTTTTCCTGAACAGCCTTTCCTGATACAAACAGAAAGTGTAATGCCAGCCAGGCGCTGCAACTGCCATCTCATAAACAACACTGAAGGAATGTTCCAACACGCTGAGGATGCTGAGACAGAAAGAGAGCAGGTCCTTGATGATATTACTGAGCCAGACTGTATTATATTTTCACTGCTTTTTATGTGAAGGAAACTAAAATATATTTGTATCAGCCAGGGTAGCCAAGTTTTCTCAGATTTTTAGCTACAGCATCCCTAATGTTTACACTCAGTTTCTCATCTGTAAAATGGAGCTACAGTGAGTTCTGGTGTGTAAACAAATACAGAGTGCTTGGCGTAGATTAACCTCTAAATGTTTGTTGGTGACTAATACTGAATCTTTTCACTAGTCCGCCAATTTAAAATGAGATCCATTTCTTCCCAAGGAGGAGACTTCACGTAAATAGAACATGCTTTTCTAAATTCTAGTCTGTATATTCAGTTCAATTAGTGAATTCCAAGTGATCTTAGTTTTGAATGAGTACTTTTTATTGCATTGACAAATAGAATTAGCACAAGCGTTATGTGGAGACCCATGTGGGAAGTGTGCACCATAGCTTAAAAACGTAAGGAAGAGATTGGGCTTGACAAAACCCTTGGCAATATAAAGAAAACAGGCTTTAATGGTATGGGTATAACTTTCTCCCTTAATGGAATGTTCTATAAATATTTCTCATTTTGTAATGACTTTTAAGAAATCGGGTGACCATTTATAAATGCTCTGTAGGAGACAAAAAAAAAAAAAGAAAGAAAATGTTGATTATAGCTCGTCAACAGAGGATAACTGGGAGGTCATTATATTTCTTACTCTTTTATGACTATAATCAGCATTTTGTTTGGGAAACTATCATCTTCATCCAGTGATTACATACTTAGTGTCTTTAATATGGAAAGGTCTTTGGCTTGTCCAGCTTTTCTAGTTATGTTCATAAATCAAGATAATCTGTATCAGCAGAACAAATGAGAGATAAATATTATGATAAAACGTAAGTGAGATGTGAAAGAATATTTTCAAAGCTACAATACTAATGAAAAATCATAAAACCATTATTTTGTCCAAAGTAATTTATATGCTTATGCAGAATCTTTCCAAATTTGTTTCACTCTCAGGATACTTAAGGATTACAAAGATGTATTCATATTTTGCCTCTGACCTCTTAAAGTTACCTATGTTTTCAAATCAAGCTTTACCTTGTTGGAGGGCTATAAAAATAAAATAGTTTTATTAAATGGCAGTGCAGAGACGTCATAATTATTTTTACATTGCTGCTCTAATCAATGATTTCTTCGAAAACTTGAGGCTTTTAAAACATAATTTAACAATCTACTAATAGCAGTATAAAATGCATTTAAGTAAATCTCCTTTTTATTTTTTTTTTATTTTTACTCCCTTGAACAATGTTCTGGTCTCGGTGGATTGACACCAAATTGACAAACCACAGCAAAATTGCTCATTCACTGAACCTGGGAGATAAAACGGCTGAGTGACAGGTAGGAATAATCAGTTCATAGGTAAAAATCAAGATTGGATTTGATGAGGGGATTTCTTGGTCCGTGGTGGATTCAATCCTCTTTTCAATATACTGAAAAGCCATTTTTTGTCAAGTTTGATTTTCATTATTCCCCAACCCTAGCTCTGTCAATGTTTTCTGCAAGGGGATGCCTCCTCAGTGGTTTTCCCTAATTCTACACCTAACCAAATTGTCCGAGGGGAAGTTTCAGCATTAAAAGGGTGAGAGAAAATTAAATGCCTAGGTGCCTGTGAAATTTTGTTTTGAAAATCTGCTGTTAGTTGTCAGTGGTTCTCTGAAAAAAAAAA
This sequence comes from Rhinolophus hipposideros, assembly GCF_964194185.1. Lineage (NCBI taxonomy): Eukaryota > Metazoa > Chordata > Mammalia > Chiroptera > Rhinolophidae > Rhinolophus > Rhinolophus hipposideros. The sequence goes on from NC_138052.1 coordinate 86,214,355, forward strand.
AAAAAAAAAAAAAAGAAAGCCACACAGTGAGCTGGCTTGACAGTAATTGTCAATTGATTACAGAGTTACCTCCTCTTCAGTCCAGTTCTTGCCTGATCACCAAGAGGGGGGATCATTTTAACATTCAAATTAACTTTATCATATTGTCAGAAACCTTGCACAGATAACATTCCCTTTATTCTCTAGATCAGAAGTTCTCAACCAAAGGGTGTTTCTAGGTCACGGGAGCAGTATTTCCTGAATAATCACATTAATTTTTTCTCTGTCTCTTTAAGGGGTTCTGATGGGTTAAATATATTTTGTAAAAAAGAATCTTGATGCCCCACTCTTTCTCCTCATCATGTCTCTTTAGTGTGAACCTTAAAGGCATTCAATGGGTTGCTGTGTGTTATAGGGTTGAAATTAGTGTTAAAGTCCTAACCCCCAATACCTCAGAATGTGGCTGTATTTGGAGGTACGGCCTTTAAAGAGACAGTTAAGGTAAAATGAGGGCCCATATGGGTGGAATCTAATCCAACATGGCTGGTGTCCTTGTAAGAAGAGATTAGGACACAAAGATAGAGGAAACACCACGTGAACACACAGGAAGAAGACCACCATCTACAAGCCAAAGAAAGAGGCCTCAGGAGAAACCAATCCTGCAGAAACTTTGATCTTAGACTTCCAGCCTTCGGGACCATGAAGAAAATCAACTTCTGTGGTTTAAGGCACCCAGTCTGTGGCACTGTGTTATGGCAGCCTCAGGAAACTGACACACTCTGGGCAGCTGCTCTGGTAATATACTCATAGGTCCAGAGAGCTTCATGGGTGATGGAAACACTACAGCGATGGGCACGTCTGGGAAGACATACGTCATGTTGTTTCTACAGACATGAGAGAGTGAGGGCTGTGCACTTCCCGGATTCGGGGCAGTGTGAAAAATTGAAGAGAAGAGCATCCTGTCATCACCAACACAAAGTCCAGAAGTTCAGTCTGCCAAGAATTAATCCACCTTTGTTCACGAGGTTAATTTACTTTTAAAAAGCAAACTATCATGCTGAGTGAAATAAGTCACATGGAAAAGGACAAGAACCACATGATTTCACTCATGTGTGGGATATAAAACAGGAAGCAACAAATGAATGAACAAAACAAACAAACAAAACACTCATTGACACAGACAACAGTATGGTGGTTACCAGAGGGAAAAGGGGCTGAGGGGGGGTAGAAAAGGTAAAGGGGGTCAAATATCTGGTGACGGAAGGAGACTAAACTTTGGGTAATAAGCACACAATGCAATATACAGATGATGTATTATAATATTGTACACTTGGAATTTACATACTCTTATTAACCAGTGTCACCCTATAAATTAAAAAAAGCAAACTATCAATTGGTTTTTGAGAGTCAGCTAATCCTAGAAGGCTTATGATATAAACGGCCATCCTCTGCCCAACCCCAGTCCATCTCGTGCCCCATAGCAACCACCTTCAACTCTTCTAGCTGTGTTCTCTACTTTTAACTTCATATTTTAAATAACATGTTTATATTCTTATTTTATTAATTCAACAAATTCTTAATGAGGTGCAGTTCTAGCTGTAGGTACCCAGCAGTGAACAAGAAGAATAAAATTTCACTGCCCCGATAGAATTGACTTTTTTAATGTTTATTATTTTATTGGGGAATATTGAGGAACAGTGTGTTTTTCCAGGACCCGTCAGCTCCAGGTCAAGTTGTTGTTTTCAATCAGGTTGTGGAGGGTGCAGCTCACTAGCCCATGTGGGAATTGAACCAGCCGCCTTGGTGTTAGTATGAGCACTGCGCTCTAACTATGGAGCCAACTGGCTGCCTCAGAACTGACATTTTGTTGGACAAATAAAGTATACAGTAAATTGTCTAAGGCATGATGTGATAGTGTTTTGAAAACAAAGCAGGCAAGAGGGGTAGGGAGTGTTGAAGTGAGGGGCACAATTTTCAATAGAGTGGGAAGAATGATCAAAATAAGAATGTGATGTTGGAATCTAAAAAAAAAAGCAGAAAACTGGAGGTAGGCAAGGGAGTGACTCATAAAGATATCTGAGGGTGAAGATTGCAGGTGGAGAAAATTACAAAATGCAAAGCCCCATAGCTGGGAGTTCTATGAGGCATTCTAGAAACAAGAACAGCAAGAAAGCAGAGTGAGCAGGGTGAGTGGCTGACAACATGGCTGGAGAGGACAGGACTGTGAATGGGGACAGCTAGTGTAGGGCCCAGTGACTCTCATTCTGAGGGATGGGAGCCTTTGGAGGGTAGTGAGGGAGGGAGTGACAGATCCAACATCAGACATAGATTTCCAAGGAGCCTCGCTGGCTGCTGGGATGAGAGTAGATGGGAGAGGGTAGGGCTGAAAGGAAGCAATAAGATTCTACTGCAGCAACGTGGTCTAGAGGGCGAGAAGTGGTGGGACTTGCGGCATATTTTGAAGGCAGAGTTGGTAGGATTAGCTGACAGATTAGATGTGGGATGCATTAGAAAGAAGGGAGTCAAGATGAGTCCAAGCTTTTGGGCCAGAGGAACTGGAAGAATGGGATTTCCACTAATAGCAGGAGGTAAGATTTTAGAAAAATCAAATTTAAAAGGGAAGAGCAAGAGTTAAGTTTGCACATGTTAGTTGTCTAGGACAGTCTTCGTTTATCCTGTTGTCATAACATAATTATCAGCAGCTCCGTTCACTCCAAAGACACCCCTGTTTGGCTGACACATGTCACCTTGCCGTTGGACATCCGAGTGGGCATATGAGGGAGGCAGAAGAGAGTGGCGTTCAGACACAGGTTGTGCTGGGTACAGACCTTCAGATTCTTTCACATCCCTAGCACGTGCCCATCAAAATAGACTTAGAATATTTAAACACATCACTTCCATCCTCTATTAGAGGTTTCACTCCTAGTGTATTTATGTACTTAACAATGAGTATCTTTAGGTGCCGGGCACTGTTCTTGGTAGGTTATCAATGTTAACTCACTTTATCATCGTAACGATTTTACACAGGAAAAAACTGGCTGTAGAAACACTGAAAACAATTTCATATTTCTATGAATTTCAAAGGTATTTTCCCTTTGTTGTTTTGGATCCCAGTGTCCAGTGTTGGTGTTGAGAAATCATTTTTATTCTTAATATTTAGTATGTCCCTAGTTTTATAAAATTTCATGAGCTGTGCCTCAGTGCAAGGCATTTGAGTCATTGTGTTGTGTCCCTATAATTTGAAGACTCGTGTCTTTCAATTTTGGGGACTTTTATATTAGTTCTTTGATAATTTCTTCCTCAGAATTTTTTTTCTTTCTCTGGAACACCCATTATTGGATTTCTTGGAGTGATATGATTTTATCATTTCTATTTTATGTTCTATGTCGCTCTAATTTTTGGAAAATTTCTTAACTTTCAACTCTTCTGTCAAACTTTTTTTTTTGTATGTGTGGCTATTTTTAACTTTCAAGAACTCTTCTCTGTTTGGCCTCTTTGCTTAGCAATTTATGTTTCATTGGCACAATGCTTTCTTTGATCTCTCTGGGGATGTTCATTTACTTTTGCGGTTTTCTTTGGCTTCCTGTACCATTTTGGCTTCTATCAGTAGTGCCCTGTGCTTTGTGCGTTTGATTTAGTTTCTCCATGTCAGGTTGGAGCCTTTTCCCAAATGTCTGATGACCGCTGGTTTTCTGTTCATATCAAAGTATGAGACTACAAGGGTACAAAGAGCCCTCTGTGCCTGGGTAGCACTTTCACCCAGGAGGCTCATCAGCAGCAGGCTAGCTTTGCATGAGGGCACCGCCTTATTCCACACTTGCCAGTTCCTGAAGATCTTTGTCTAGGTATGCTTCCATTTCTCCAGAGAAAAATTCTGCTTGCGGACCACTGCACTGGAGAATGGGGCTGGCTTCTCACCAACCAGCACGGACTTCCACTTCTGCCTTTTGTCTTTTGTTTTGATCCGTATCCCACCTTCACTCCACCCTCACCTTGCTTGGTGCGCCTCAATTTTGAGCCTCTCAGGGTCTTTTTCTACCACCATTTGATTTCTGGTAGCTGTTAAGGATCTGGCTTCGTGGAACAGAAAGCCTTTCCAGAGTTCCAACTCACATGCAGGTTTTCAGTCTCCCTGCTGTGAATCCCCTGGCTGAAATGCTAAGTCCTGAGCAGGCTGAATGGACCTGGCTATCTTTCGTGTTCTCTTTTCTAAGCAATAGCTAACCTCTGCTGTGTCTGCTTTTGTTCTTCCAAACTTTTACTACAGTGTCTCATCCACTGTTGTCATCTTTCCTGTTCTGTCTGTCTTTTTGGATTTGATTACTTTTTTTAAAAAAAAGAAAGTTTATTTATGTCAGTTTTTCTTTTTTGTGTTTTGAGTTTGGTTAGGGTCAGAAAATAGATGGATGTTTGCCATGCAGTTACTTGACCTTTGATCTAAAAACTTATGTACAAAAATACATAAATACATACATAAATAAATAAATACATAAATAAATAAAAGGGGCAAGGAAATCCTCTTGGTCTCCATCTTTGAGTCAGATAACTGCATTTTGGATTAGAATCAAATTTATGCCTCGGCATCTTACAAGTTTCAACCTTCCCCTTGAGAAAAAAAAAAGAAATACGTAAGGCAGGTCAATTTCTTCAGAGTTAGTTTTGAAATGCACTGAGTGACAAAAGAAAATGCTAGTTCAATTCCTTTTTTTTTTTTTTTTTTTGTCTAGAAAATCTTCAATAATTCATGAACCGTCATCAGTTATTTTAGGAGAAGCTAGCCCCTCTGTTAGGAGGCTGGCTTTTCCTCGCCTTGTTAACAGTATTTTGCTTTGATTCTGACTTTCTACATGACAGCGAGATAGTTTGAGAGCAGTTTACTAGGAATAGATCCTGCTCTCCCACCAGGGGTGGAGTCAAGTCTCATGCTGCATATTTGCACTCAGATGATGGAACAGTCTGCCACCCCAGAGAGCTGGCTGGGCTTCCGGAGAGTCAGATCAGAGTTTTAGGGGCCATCCAGATTGCAGTAGTTAAACAGGGCTGGAAGCAGTCTGCTTGGGTCTCAATCTTGGCTCCTCTACTTACTCTTTGTCCAGTCTTGGGCAGAAAACATAATTCCTGGGCATTGATAACCTCTTTCACAAAATGGGTGCAATGATAGTGCCTACTTCATGGGGTTTTGTGATGATAAAGTGAAATAAAACGTGGAAAACATTTAGAAGTGTGCTAGCTTATAATAAGGAGTCAGTACATTTTAGCTACTATTATTATTCTATGTCACTTTATTTTTTTTTATAATTTCATTGATTGTTACTTATATGGATGACTTCTTTGACAATCAGCTCTAATCCTTTCCTTGGACACAATACTGATGAATTTTATATCCTGTTAGCTCCTAAAACAATTATATATGGTATGTAAACATATAGTACACCTAGTACATATAGTACATACATAGTACATATGTAAATATGTAGTCTATATAGTACATATATAGTATATATATATATTCAAAACAAAAGCTGAAATTTAGCCAGTTCATTTATCCCTAACCTACGAGGAAAAAGTAGATTTCCTAGTATGCTTGTCTATTTTTCTTTTAAAATAGCCCTAAATGTTTCTCGAAAGAAACTGATATGCACAACAATCACTTTTGCATGGTTTATCATGTGTATTTGCATATAAAATGGTTTTCATGTGCGTGCATATAATTTTTTACACTAATGGTACCATATTATATATGTTGCTCAGGAAGTTGTGTTTTTACTCAGCGATGTGTTTTTGAGATTTTTCCATGTTGATTCATGGAAACTTAATTCATTGCTTTGAATTCTGAATACCATTCCAGTGAATAAAAACACCACATTTTATGTACTGGCAAGTGTTCCAGATTCTGCAGTTGCCTCTCAACTGAGGAGCCTGCAGAAGGATGTTGGAGTCACACACTGAGAGAGGCTACTCCCTGAAACTGAAGTTTCCAGCCCTTTCAGCAGCTCAGTTCAGTTCCCCATTCTCTGCTGGACTGGGTGTTTCCTCCCTTGCCTGTTGGTGCTCTCACACTGCTATTTCCTGCTTATTAATTGATGGGATTAGAAGGCAGTCCAAATAGAGATTCTCTGCATCCATGTCTTACAAATGCCGAAGGGCATCCAGGTGTCTGGCCAGTTAGGAACACTGTGGCATGGTGGTGTGGTCCTCAGGAGGAAGTGGGGTGCATTGCTATAGATGGGTCCCTTCCCTTGCTCACTCTCTCCAGCCCTGTAGTTGGACTCGTGTGAAATCAGACATCAAGAACATCATTGTTCAGTGCATGTTTTGAGCAAGTTAATGCAATCATAAACTACAAATAACAGTCATCTGAATTGCTAGAATGGTTGTGAGCAATAACTAATTAAATAGATTACAAAGCACTTTTTTTATTTACAAAGTGCCCCATCGGAGAAATGGAGGCTTCGAGGAGGCTGGCATCAGGTCAGTACAAAATCTCCTTCTCAGAAAAACAGACTTCATCTTGCAATTCATGATGCTATGAAATTTCTAATTTGGGGATTTGTGAAAAGAGGCACAATCTGTTGCTTCATACAGTCCAGGGCTGGGTACAATCGGGCCCATCTGCCATTCGCTCATTGGGAAGTGACTTGAGTATGCTTTCTCTTTAGCATTTGAATTTCAGGTGTAGGTGTTTAGAAGAAACAGTTACTAAAATTAATCATATAGAGACATAAACTTATAAAGTTAAGCTGTAGGCTTGGGCAATGCTGAACAATAATTCCATCCAGGGATCTTGGCAGAAAGTTCCAATGGGCAGATATTTAAGACAAAGCTCCAGGGGCTACCTTACGACCGGACTGAAGGCTGAAATGGGGCTGGTAGTGCCCTGGCTCTCCGGGGGCTGTTGGTGGAGTAAAGCTCTCCTTTGGGTTTCTCTGATCAACTTCTGACTTTGGCTTTGCGTGTTCTTATGCACCATGAAAAAGTGCTTTTGGGCACAGCAGTTTGAATTCTCCCAGGAGATATCTAGTAACTATGTAAGGAAAAAAATAAAAATAAAAAGGTTAACTCTCTCAGGCAATGTATTTTTTTTTTTCTAGTAGCTTGGGAATATGTTCAGTAGCTAAATTTCATCTTTTTGTTTTTGTTGTTTCTGTGTGAAAAACGACAGAGAAACCTATCGAGCAATTTTACTTGAAACTTATCATCATGTTTTTATTTATTTTTATATACTAATCACCCTGATATTAAGAGGGGAAGACACATGTTTAAGTGTCTGTTATAATTAGGTCAGAATTTGGTGGAGAAAATTTTAAGTGGTACTGAGCACGCGGAGGTCAAGATGGAGTTTTATTATATTTTTTAAATTAACAAACATTTTTTGTTTGCCTCCTTTATGTTAGACTGTATCCAATGCAGGATTAGGGAAAACAAACATGATCTTCGCCTTTCTGGAACATTTGAGTCTCATGGGAGGCTCAAAATAAATAATCATGCCAATGCATATGTAATTCTAAATCCTGGAAGTGCTGTTGGTTGCTATGGAGTATATCACTGTAAGGAATGATCTAGCCTGGAGAATTAGTGAGTGTAGCCCCTCACACACATCTTCTGTCTTGAGATGTGATGTGTGAATAGGATTTAGGTGGCCCTGAGGAGGTGGACAAGCCTGGAGATGTGAAGAGATTTTCTTGAAAAGGACCACACATTTTAAGGCCTTGGCGAGTAAGCCTCCTTCCTTGGGGAACTGAAATCCCCTATCATCCCAGGGCAGAGAAAAAGGGCAATAAGGAAGAAGGGAGGCCAGGAATGAAGGGAGGGGGTGGGAGAGATAGGACTGGGAGGCTGCCCTGAAGTTCAGCTAATGGCAAACCATGAAACATTTAAATCCGATCATTCTGGTTGTAGAGCAGACAAGGAGATAAGAGGGGCTAGGGAGACCCATACATCTGAGGAGAAAGGATGAAAATAAATGAGACAGAGAGAGAAAACGTAAGTGTGTGTGTGTGTGTGTGTGTGTGTGTGTGTGTGTGTGTGTGTGTGTGTTGTGAGAGAGAAAGAGAGAGAGAGAGAGACAGAGAGAGAGAGACAGAGAGACAGAGAGAGAGAGAGAGAGAGAGAGAGAGAGAGAGCTGAGTTGAAAGCTTGAAGCGGTTAAGTTTTAAAGTTAGAGCTAATTATATAATCCTGAGATGATTATAAATTTTAAAATATTCCCTCCCCTTTTAATACCAGGGTGGTTAATAGAACAATATACAAAGATAAATACAATCAGCTTCAGGTACAATTGCTTATAGACTTATCTACCATGTTTCATAGAAAAACAACAAAAATAAAAGATAAACTTTAGCTGGTTTAAAACTGGGCTCTGCCATTTGCCAGCCATGTGAATCTGAGCAGTTTATTTTTTTTTAACTTTTTAAAAAATTAAATATATTGGGGTGCCAGTGGTTAGTAAAATTACATAGATTTCAGGTGTACAATTCTGTACTACATCATCTATATATCACATTGTGTGTTCACCACTCAGAATCAGTTCTCCTTCCATCACCGTGTATTTGATCCCCTTCATCCTCTTCTACCAAAGCTCTGAGCAGTTTCTTCAAGCTCTGATCCTCAGGTCCTTCATTTCTGTTAACTGGTGCTAACGATATTCTGTGAGTTGAACGAGGTAATATACGTGATGTGTGTGTGCACACGCAGGTGCACGTGTGTGTACCCTGGCTTCCCTTTCTTTATGACATCGCAAACTCGGCATTCCCCAACTGTCTCAGTGTAGTCTCCCCTTTGCTCTTTCTTAGTGATGTCTCTTGTTGGCTTTATGCAGTGACTCCATACTTAACTCCAAATGGCCTTCGTGCGGAATGAAAGCCTGGAACCTGACATACATTTTCAATGTCTGTGAATACCTTTCTTTCAATGTGTAAATAATACGTTAAATTCAAGTAGGTCTATGTGGAGATTCTGTGAAACAAACACTGACTTTGGAGAAAGGTCTGTTAGGCAATTACTGAACTATTTTCGGCCTTGTCTTCTATATCTATAAGGCCAGAGGGAACTTGGCCTAGAATCAGGAGTCAAACAGTACCTGGTTTGTAAATAAAGTTTTACTAAAACACAGCCATATCCATTTGTTTACAGAGTTGTATAGTTGTCACAGAAACCAATAAATGGTAAATCCTAAAATATTTACTCTTTGGCTCTTTACTGAAAAAGTTTGCCAACTCTTAGATGAGATCATTAGTTTCCAAACTTCCTTTTCCTCCTCCCCCTTTCCCCTCCCTCTCTCCCTCCTTTCCTTCTCTCTTTTCTTCTTCTATTTTTTCCTTCTTTATTAATATCTGAATCCGTTCTTCAAACAATTTATTACATGGAAGCCTGGTACAGAACACAGATAAAAGCGTTCTTCCTCTATTTCAAGGGTTTGCTGTGGGGGTGGGTTGCAGTTACTTCAATCTGAACGTCATTGGACAAAATCATTTTTAAAATAATGATGTATGTAAAAGTCCTTAATCTTGAGAGCTACTTGCAGTTTTCAGCAAAATAGTCAAGTGATAAAATGTATCTTGGTGACCCCCACTACCAACTTCCTCCCTTCCCCAGCCTCCAAATCCCTTCCTCTATTTGTTCTCCTCATTCATTCCCCGCTGGTTCCCTACCACCCCTGCAGGTCAGCCTTAGGTCTCTGGGGCTCCTGCTGTCTAGCTACCCAGGAACTCTGTCTGACAGTGTCATACTCTTGGCCCTGCCCCTTGCAACACTGTCCCCAGTTTCAAACCTTTTCTGGGTCTCCTCCGTGAGGAAGAAACGTGGACTTCATATTCTTCCCTTAGAATCTGTTTTCTACGGAATGACATCTGGCTAATCAGATACATTCAGGCTGTTCGTTTTATAAAGACTGTTAATTTTCGCTAATGGCTTAATGGATTTATTCCTCCCAGGTAACACATTTGTATTTTCATCAGGGCTTTCTGGAGGTGGTGCATTTGTTAGCCCAAAGGGAGGACTTTCGTGGAGGGAATGTGACATTCTGATGGTGTAAGAGGTACTTAGAGTAAGAGAAGCCTTTGGATGCTGTTGAAGTCACTCTACGAAAGTGGCTATGAATTTCTCCTGTAATTTTCATTGACTCAGTCCACTGTTTCATGGCCATTTTGCTCATACAGCCTCATGTGTTGTGTCATATCTCTCCCACTTATGAGCTGTGTCACTATGGGCATGTGACATGGCGTTCTGGGGCTCAGCCTCTGTCTGCTGCAATGTTATTGGGGGATCAATGCATAAAAAGTCTTCCATATATTAGGGTCTCAGTAAATATTCCTTATTTTCCCATTGGAGTATAGCCCAGATCTCATATGCTTAGGAGGAAGAAATTTTCGTCTTAATCTTGTGCAGAATTGATTCATAGATTTAGAGAGAACTTTTTTCTTTTTGTATTTTTAATCTCATTCTCAATAAATTAGCTTAAAGAGACTATAATTGGAATCAGAGAAGTCAATAATTTTAAAGGGCGATAGAAAACATTGAATTTCCTTCTTTTATTTCCCAGACACATGGAGAGGTTAAATGGTTCATTTAAGGTCACCAGAGGTCTAGTTAGTGGCAGGTTCTAGAGCTAGAAACCAGGCCTCCAACTTCCCAGGCTCCCCAACTCAAAAAACAAGTAGCATATTTTCTCTCCTGAAATATCTACCCGATACTGAAGAAAATGCTGGATTAAAAACTTGCATATGGAACAAAATACGAAGAAATTTGCTCAGAATCCCTTCAAGACGGGTTAGATTGCGTATTTCATCCTGTTTGGACCAGGGAAATGGTTAAGCTCTCAAACCCACTTAATGAAGCAACAAAATAGGTCCTTTTACCTTGACCATCATTTAGCGTCTGCGTTTTAAGTCTGCTTCTGTAACCAGCAATGAAACATGCCTTCATCACATTTATTATGGGATGAAAACTGAGCTTGTGTGTTGAGGGCACGGCTCTGGGGAGTCACTCTGCCCACTTGAACTTAAAATAGGCCTCTTACTGCATTTGCTGTATTCATTTCTCCAAGCAAAGTGCTCTCTCCTCATCGCTGGAGAGCCTAACAAGAAAGTAGCCAGCCGCAGCTGCTTCATTCATTCTGCCATAGCAGCGGGCGTAATGACAACCTGGCAGGCTGCAGGTCTCCCCTCCCAGACCTCTTTCCAATCCCCATGCAACTGTCTGAGTCTCTCCTTGTACCAGCTGCCCCACCCTCCCTTTCAAAAATTACTTTCAGTAATTACTACAGCTCGAGGATGCTGTCCAATCTAAAATAGCTAATGAGAACCAGTCCTTCAATCTAAACTGTAATCAGCTTATAACAAGCTCCCTTTTCCTGTGCTTCATTACTGTGACACAATCTATTTTTCATACCTCCAAATGATAAGACAGAGTTGGGGGGAAAAGACGCCGTCTCTGTCATCAGGCTTGCATGAAAGGGAGATGGACTTAAGCATGTAGAATTGATTTATTTGCATTCTTCTATTGCTTTGGTGGCTGCATCTTTGAAAGAAGTTAATATCGTATTTTTGATTTGGTCCTAAGAACAGCAGGGCCTGACAATCAAGCATGCTTATTACAGCCAGGAGGAAAAAAAAAATAGTAGCCCAGCAGAGCCAAAAGGCATCATGATTTATTTGGACATGTGCAGACTTGGAGCAGAAAGTTTTACAAATCTTGTTGGAGAACCTGCCAGTGCTCTCTTTATCTGAGTGTTTGTTCTCCCTGAAAGGTGTATGGTGTTACCTATAACCCTATCAGCTACTTCTCGGCCTTACTTTTTATGTGCTGGTATAAACTCTTCGTTGTTTATTTTCAAAGAAAGAACATGGAGGGCTCCAACCACAGGGGTGCCCAGTAGGAGTCTGGGAAATCTGCTTGGCTAATATTGTACAATCTGTTGATAAACACCCAGGCTATTGTCATCTCCTTTCCAAGTTTATCCTCCCGAGTTAATTTCCAAACTGTCATGTTTTGCCTGGTGTGATTAAAGGTCGGTCCGTTGAAGCGTCCACATTCTCCTGGAGTGATTTCCTAGGCATCAAGGCTGTGGCAGAGCATGACTTTTAATCCCACCCTAATGATTAAAGTGGCTGAGGGGCTGCAACATCTGATGGGTTAATACCGGTAGCCGAGTCCTTGGGTTTAATCCAACTCAGTCATCACTTTGAATGAGACAGTTTGATGAGCTTCAGTAAGGCTGTGACTGCTGTCATTGTCCATTTTGGACTCCAAGTTGTAGGAAAAGATAAAAGCCAGTCTCAAACCGCTAGACAGCTCTTAGGGGTATGATGTCAATAACATAAAGATATACAATGCAGATTGGAGTATTTTGTTAAATAATTGTTAATGGGCAGAAAAACTTCACAAAGAACCCCGTGAACTATTCTACTCACCTCCTTGCCAAAAACAGGAAAAAAAGAAAAAAAAAAACAGAAAAAAAAAAGAAAAAAAAAAGAATCCATTAGTCAGTTTTCAGAAGTCATTTTTCCCTGCTTTGTCTAAAAATGTGCAAAAGATAAGGCTAAATTAGAAAATCTTTTACCAGATTTCGTTTGTAGAAAATAAATGCACACAACTCATTTAAAGTGGGAGGCTTGCAAATTTACTCATTAGACGCAATAACCAGTAAGCTGGGATCTTCACTCAAGTGGAATCTTGATCAGACAATCAGGGAAGGTGGTTATCCGTTGCTTTTCCATCTTCAAGAGCACTGAGATTCAACTTGCTTTTAAAATAGCGAGGCTGTCAGAGGACTCAGAATGAGCGTCTGCACTTCAGGCGAGTCCATAAATTAACTCCTAGTACTTATGGCATTCTGAAGGAATGAAGCTTTCATTGGAATTCATGGTTCATCTGTTTCAGGAATGTTATGTAACCATGCCTGTTATACAGGGGGAATTTTCTACCTCCAGTGGTAGCAGGAAAGAATTTTTCTTGCCAAAGCAAGACATTATATTATCACCCTCTCCCTCCTCCTCTTCTTTCCCCTTCCCTTTCCCCCTCCTGTTCCCCTTGCCCCATCCCCTTGCCTTTCCCTCTCCCTCTCCTTCTCTCACTGAAGGTGACCATCTGAAAACATGTAAAATGGAATGTCTTTACAACTGGTGCCAGGGGACAGAATTCACAGCTTCCTCTGGACTGTTCAATCAGGACTTTCTTGTTTAAATGTTAGGGTGAGGGGAACTTGAGTTGGTTGGCAGAGTATCTGGATTTATACATTACTGTATTATTTTCTTAAGGGGCCTTGATATCCTATATACGTAGTCCCTCCCATACTTTATGCACCTGACAATGCGTGTCACAATTTTGAATTGTACTGCAAGCAGAAACACCAGTTTGCTGTTACGCATATAGGTCTTTGCTAAAAAGAAAAATGAAAACACCGAGTTGTTTCAGAAATAATACGAATTTACAATCCTGTACAGTTACTTTTATCCTAGCCAACAGATACATAATATAATATACAGTAAATCTTTATTTTTAACTAAGAACATTTATTGACACCCTCTCTATGCTGAACAAGGATGCTAAGCATCAAGGGTATCAAGCATGGTAACGCTCTGTCTGAACGTTCATGGGCTCACACAGATCTTCTTGACAATGTAACAGAAAGGGAAAATACAGTAATAATAATAATGTTTACTTTTAAGGGTATATTAAAAATAATTTTCAAAGTTACATTTACATCAGTGATAGTCATAAAACTATTCAGTTTATCCATGACTAAGTGTTTAATGATATTTGCACTGTTTGATAACAAGTTTAGGATTACAACATAAGGCTTCTCAAAATAAGCCAGGGAATACATAAATGATTTTAAACACTTCCTAGTTACAATTCAGTTACTTGTGGGTGGAAAGATACGTGAAATGTCCTTATTGTCAAAGAGTTTACAATCTAGTAGAAGAAATAGAATCACTGAAATCAAAGTTGAAATATATTCCATGTACTGTATTTATAAACACAGCTTCAGAAATTATAGTAATGCATTTTTCAAAGGTCTTTTTTAGTTTTAAAAATGAAAAGTTTAAAAGTTACTTGGAAAATTATATTGATTAGAAATATCTTTGACCAATGAGCTGTAAGTTGTGCCAAAAAATGAATTCTATGGTTGCATTATGCTGAGGGCCACATAAAAGGTGGAAAATAAAGTCAAGATAAAATGGTTGGTGATCTGTGCACTTGAATTTTAGAGCTAATGCTCCTTTGAGTTTAACTTTTTTCCATTCTTCCATCTTTCCTCCTTCCTCTGCCCCCCTCTGCTTGGGTATATCATGTAACAAATCTGTGCCTTTTTTCTCTTTAAAACTTTGTCATTATAGAATTATGTTGTTCAAACAAATGTTTTGTTGTAGAAAGCAATCTGATTTCTTAAAGAAGTGTTTTATAATTTATCATTGCTAATCTTACCATAAAGAACATTTCATGATGTAACCTTATTTTTATTTTAATGAAAGAAACTGAATCTCCCCTTACAGTCTTATTCAATATTTTTAACATAAAACAATCATGGGTTAATATGGCTTAATGAAATTTTAGTTATCAAAAATATATTTGATAGATACTGTAATTATAAATGGGTTGTAGTGAGTAAACTTGCATCATCTTGATGAAATTTAAAATCAGTTCTCTACAGGTTTATTAGCCTGACATCCAAGTTTTAATTATGGATTTTTCTCCTCAGAGTCCATTTGATCAGTTTTTAGGCTGGCTTGGGATTGCAAATGGCAACTCTGAAATGGTAGAGAGGAGTGACATTATACAAGCATTACTTGTTGCTCAAGCTATTCTCTGGGCAACAAACTCACATGAAGATCAAAAGTGGCAATGGGTCCCTGTTGATAGGCCTGGACAATGACATCAGGCAATCTCATCTTTTGCCTTCCAAATGGCCACTGACAAAGTCAGAGTGGACCCCAAATGTAGTGGCAGGAGATAGTGCGATGGATCATGAGGGGAGGGGAGTGGGAAGGCCCCAAGTACCCAAGCCAATGTTTCAGAATTCTGCTCTGGGGCAATGAAACTAGAGGTACACACTGGTACTAAATAGTATTACTAATGCGAGCTGCCACATATTGCTCAGATGCAGTGAAGGAGGTGTCTGGAAAGGCTTCATGGAACTGGTAGCCTAGAAGCTGAGAAATGAAGGACAGCAACATTTGAATAATGGAAGATAGAGTAAGGACATTCAAGCTAGAGTGAACAGTGCATAAAGAAGAACCACTTCTGAGGAGTATTCAAATTTCAACTTGTGAAAACCATCAAAATCCACTCTACATGTCTACAATTGACCAATATGGCAAAACGTTCTCTTATTTAGCAAAAATAATTAATGGGAGTATATTAGGGTACCTGTAATATTTACTCACACTTTCCACTGTGGCGCTCAATCTATACATATGTACACACACTATCATCGCTGAATATAACAGAATCAAGAAACATGGTTGCTAATTATACTAGAATTTGTGGACCAAACACCTATGTCATGAATGGTTATTAGGTTCACCATAACCAGTATTCAATTTGTTAAAAATACACTAAAAAACACACATAGAATCATTAATTGTCAATTAGGGAAAAAAAAAAGGAAGAAAAACAAAATCTTTCTAAGTCAGCCAGAAATGTCACTGCCTTGCAGATTTTCTCTTTTTCGACCTAAGTAATTCCATCTCTAAGGGGACATTCATTGAATCACACTGATAAAACATATTGAATAGAGACAAGAAGATTGTACTAGAATAGTTTCTACCCCCCTAGGGATGATCAAAATGGTGAAGAAAAAAAAAATCATGTTTTTAAATGTGTAATCCTGTTTTCAAATTAAACTAAGCCTGGAATGTTTGGCAAGCTATCTTTTACTCTAAAACCATGTTTTCTCATAATGCAATGGCTTTTAACCTCCCTTTCATTCATTACATTTGAAATGTTTTTAAGCATAGTTTTGGTTTGGAGTAATTTTTGCCTTCCTCAGTTGTTCACGGTGAGAAGTGTAATCATCTGGTGATTAACACATGTTTATTGAACATGCAAAGCAATGTGCTGCATGTTATGACGATTACAGCAATTTATTTTACTTTTAAAATACTATCGCAGCCTTCCAGGGCTGCTGGATGTGTGCACTGGAAGGGTGATGAGTTGCAGCATAAATTATGTTGATGGAAGCTGATGTAATAAGTGCTAGGCGAGCAGAGGTCAGGATTCATTGGTTCTGGCTCCTGGGATCTGAGAGGGCTTCTAGAGGAGGCCTATCTACTTGTTGAGGGCATTGTGTTCTAAGTGGTTCATTTGCATTCTCACCTTAGCCTTGACTGACTCTGTGGGGAGCTAGAGTTGTGGTCTCTGTAGTTTTCATCTCCTGGGTAGATAGGTGGGGGGTGTTTCTTCTTTCATTAATACATACTTAGAATATGTATTGCTTGTCATTCAGACCTGTACTTTGCAAGAGGCACATGGGTATATGAAATTTAACATACTCATTCTAAATACATAATGAGTTTCTGTGGTCTCCCCCTTTCTCATTTCCTTCACCTCAGTCTTCATCTCTTTCATTTTTCATTTGCCTACCTGCTATTTGCATAGTGCTTTGGAGAGTAACTACCAATTTACTAAGTTTGAATGTCTCAAGTTTGCCGCATGTACGTTTTAAAAGTAATTCTTCGTGGATCAGCTTTCTTTCATGTAAATATTACAGATTCCATCTTAGTTGGATCACTTTACTAGACTTCTTAAACTTAGCACTGAATACTTTCAGGGAGACAATTTTAGATAATTATTATACATGTAGACTCTGGAGACGCCAGCCTGGTGATCACTCGTGCCACTTGTGACCCTCGTCTTGATTTCAGAGGAGCTAACTAACAGCTCTGAGCCTTAGTTTCCTAATTTCTATCTAGCAAAATTAAGATGTCATGAAGATGAAATTAGGTAATTCATTTAAATGGTTAGTGTAGTATCTGATACATAAAAGTGTTCGGTGGCATTAATTCTTCATTATCATCATCATCACAAAGGTGCCGATTGGTGAGGTGAATCTTTTTAGAGCATCCTTTGTACTTGAGGATTTAAGGGAAAGAGTTACCTAATTTCACTCATAAGAAATTTAAAGTATCATTTTTACATTAAAACAAAGACAACCCTATTCTAGAACAGAAGACCAAAGTCACATGGATTTTTGACGATGTAGTAAGATTTAACAGAATTTTGTATTTGTAGCAAGAAGTTCCTGAAGGAGCACATTCATTTCTGTCACTCGGGGTATTCCAGGGGAGATTTGCAGAGGTGTTCCTGTTGGTTCACACAATGGGATAAGAAAGAGCCCAGACCTCTCAACCGAGTGTCATAGCTCATGCTCTTGAATTGTTTCTTTGTCTCTATGTATTACTGAGGAATGCCGAAATTCTCAGATATAATAGTTGTTTTTTTCTCTATTTACTTAAAATAGTGTAAATATATGAAGATTTTTTTAAATCAAATTCTCACAATGATTTTGTAAGTAGATTTTATTATATTTGTTTTATAGTCAAGGAAATTGAACGTTGGGATTAGATGATTTGTCTAAGGTTTCAGTCAATAAGTGATGCCTCTAGGCTTTGAACTCATGTCTCCTGGCTCTTTCCATTTTGCTTTACTGCATCCCACTGGATTCTATGGAAATGGTTCATCCCTACTGTGGCTGCTATGGTGGGCTTTTAGTGTGTCAACTTACCCAAAATGGTACGACATTTCCAACCATTCCTTTCCCCACATAGTTCTGAGTTATTGTTAGGCCATTGGAAGATTTGGGTGGTAGAAATGAAAGAGTAGCCATATTCCTTTTTACCGGGAGGTCCGTGCTAGGCATGAGGCACCATAGCAGCTCACACATGTTGTCATTTACCTGCTGGCTCATCTGCTTGATATGGGGGATCTTCTACTTCTGTTTGTCCAACTCTAGAATCAGGTGCATGTTGAGGGGCACCAGTATCTCTCGCAGGCACAACTGGACACATAATTTCTGAGGCCTGTTGTAAAATGAAAATACAGGGCTCCTTGTTCAAACATATTGAAATTTCAAGATGGAAAGAACAGAGCATTGAACCAGGCATGAGATCCTTCTAAGCAGGGGATGCTGTGTGACTCATAGATCACGTGCCCATAAGACCAGTTCTGCCTTGAGGATACTCTGTCGTCTAGACTTGAGGCTTGAAAATGATGAAAGACCGGTGTGAGTCCTTTGTCAATCTTGTAAGTTCCAACTTAACCTTGTCTCTCCCACTGCATGTCCATCTTCTCTGGCTGATTCCCTATCCTAAGGACTTCAGACCTACAAATACAAGCCTCGGTAGATAATCGCTTCTCACAATTGCCAAAGGTCAAAATCCCTTGGAATAACTGAGAAAATGATTTGCAATGTATTCTTGGGGTTCTGTGGTTCAGATGTGAGACCCTAGTTGAGAAAGCCTGGGAAGAAGTAGACGTTGAAGAGATAATCCCACAAAGTGGTCGTTACTGTGAAAGAAGCATTCAGAACACTCAGATTTCCTTCTGTTTTATATGAATGTTGCTTCTGGATTTTACTTGAAAGAGGTTTTCAGACATATCTCATAGGTAGAAGCCACAGGAGAAGATACCCCTCCAGACTTACTCTTATACCTAACAGAGTAGAGGATTAGTTAGAGTCAATAAATCATTGATTTTGAGTTTTGAACAAACTTTGAAATCAATATTACAAAGAATCCTGATTTGTTCTCTGCAATCTCCCTAAGAGTCTGGGGGATCTTTAATTTTCCTTGAATAACTCTGGAGATGAGAAGGTCTCTGGATCATGGAGCTATCCATTCTTTCATGGTATGATTTCAAGGATACCAGTGGCAACTCTCTATTTTCTCCTACCTCTTCGTTGAGTTTTACTTTTATATTTTTAATAGTGGGAAAACTATTTGAATTTCATGAAAACATCTAAGACTTTCAATGAGGAAACTGCTGAAGATGATGAGACGTATGCTGTTAATTCCTCCTTCAAGAATAAGGGGAAATTAAAAAAAAATACACCTCTCTCAACCGTAACTCACATCTCTGACTGTCTGCACCGAACAAGTTGAAACTTGTCAGACACACACACACACACACACACACACACACACACACACACAAACACAGACACACAATGTAAGGGGATACTGGAGGAAGTAGAGCAGTCTGCGTGGATAGATATAAAGGCCACTGACAAATCGGGGTGGGGCTGTAGGTCAGGGGTCCACATACTTTTCCTGCAAAAGGCCAGAGAACACATATTTTAGGCTCTGTGGGTCATGTGGTCTCTGTTGCAATCACTAAACTCTGGTATTATAGCATGAACACAGCCTAAGCCAATACATAAATGAACAAGTATGGCTGTGTTTCAATAAAAAAATTTCTTATGGACACTGGACCTTGAATTTCATATCATTTTCATGTACCACAATATATCGTTCTATTGATTTTCTTCCAACCATTTAAAAATATAAAACCCACTCTTAGCTCTCAGGCTGAACAATAACAGGCAGCAGATTGGAGTTTGCAACCACTTTTCTAGAAGCTAACATTCTGATTGTAAATTTGCTTAAAACTGGCTTGTTTATGGGGGATTGCAAGGCACTGGAATCATTGGGAGGAATTGTGGCAATGCAGAGTTCTGGGCCTTAGAAATCAGTATATTTAACCAGTACTCTAGATCTGTTGTATGTACAATAAAGTTCTAAATCTTTATGTAGAATTTACTGAGTCCTTTCTCTGATTCCCCCTCTTTTGCTTATGAGAAAACTTGAGTGGCAGACATTATCTTGATTTTAAAGGCTGAGATAAAGCTACACACATAAACACATTTGGACACGTATCTACATGTAGCTTCATGTTTGCATAATATCTATCTAGGAGCACACAAGCCTGGACATATTGACATATGTATACAACATCCATTTTTACATATATTGACACATATAAATATGGATGTTTGGGGGCAAACCCACACACCAGTTCAGGTACCAAATCTTCTTTAGCAGCTCTTTTATTATAGTGATGAAAATCAAATAACCACTTGAGAATAATAACTACTCCATGCGATGCGCATGTTTTGACATAGAACGAAGTCAAATTTATCACATGACACTTTCACGTCTGCTGAAGTTGCAGGTAGGAAAAGCAAAGGTTGTTTCTTCCAGGCTTTCAGCCTCATTAATATCCTTCATCACAATCGAGAAGTAACCATGTTTTAGAGATGGTTGCTTTGAATAAAAGATTTAAAGTATGGGTACGAAGTAACATTCCTTCAAGTATCTAAGTGAAAAAAAAAGTTCAAATATTGGTAATAAAAATATTACTCACTAATGGACTTTATAGTGATCTGCTTAATTTGAAATGATTTTCAGATGAAGGACAAAACCATTTAATCTCCTTTCACTGCCATTCATTTATTTTAGCATACATTTTTATTCCTTTCATTTGTATAATTTAGTTTTAAACTTGACTTTCCTTTTCCCATTTAGAATAATCCCTGCTGGTAATGTTGCTAATTAGGAACATTTCCAGCAAGAGAGGTGAATGGTGCAGCAAATATCTCTTCATTTCCAGCATGGCAAATAATCTGTCAAAACAACACCCTAGCCAATTGTTTAATTGTGTCTCAGGTTTAGGTGACAGAACTTGGATGTGACATGACAAAGGGCTTAGGAAGTGCTATCCATCTTCCTTCCCTTTAGGACAGCAGAGTCTTCAATAAAGACATTTGTTAAGTCTTTATTTCCTAAGGCATATAGAATCAGCCTTTCAATTAGTAATGGAAGAACTTCAAAAAGGTAAGGTTTCATTTTCATTTTTGCTATTGCTGGCAGGTTTTAGATACTTGGAGAATTTAATGGATTCCATCCCCTCCTCTTCTCTGTTTCTTTTTGTTCAAACCCTCAGGATGACTCCTATTAGTTAAAAGTTCATTGGTTTCCTGTTCTTATTTGCATGCATTTAATTATTTTTGAGATATTGGCTAGGAGAGAAAGAAAAGAAAATATTATTGCAGAGGTGATTTTTGTTCTTTGAAAAAAAATAATGGCCACCTTTTAGAGCTGTTGAATGAACTCATTGGAGCTATACCTTCACCAATCATCACTTGCAAATAAGTCCTTCCCAAGCTCAGTTTTCCTACCATTTTCCTTAAAATAAAAATGTGCCTAAGATTAAAGGGGGTCTTTCTGCATTAATCCTATTTTTATTTTAATGTTTGATAGCTTTTTAGATCCTCTCCATTTTCAGAGCTCTTAAACTGGTGTGCCTCAAACCAGAAGTCAAGATTTCCAAATTATTCTTCTTAATATCAGCATATCTGCAGCCCTGAACTGTGGTACTTACCATAAATAATGTCTTGGATTCTCCCCTCGCATATGTATTTGCTCTCTTATTTCTACTTTATGCAAAAGGAGACAACACATTATTTTTACTCTAACCTTAACCTGACCCTGACGATCCCCTTCTACTGAATCAATCATCCATCCATCCATCCATCCATCCATCCATCCATCCATCCATCCATCCATCCATCCATCCATCCCACCATGTATTACTAGGAACCTATTCTGTGCCTAATACTTGACTAGTTGCTGGAGAAATTATGGTGGGAACAAAACTTAGACACAATGTCAGAGAACTTATAGTCTAGTGAGGAGTAAGATACTAATTTTTAAAAATCACACAAATAGGCGCGGCCGATTAGCTCAGTTGGTTAGAGTGTGGTGCTGTTATCAACAAGGTTGCTGGTTTGATCCCCACATGGGCCACTGTGAGCTGCGCCCTCCACAACTAGATTGAAACAACTACTTGACTTGGAGCTGATGGGTCCTGGAAAAACACACTTAAAATAAATAAAAGTTAAAAAAGAATCACACAAATAATTGTATATTTTCAATGGAGAAGATGTAGATGATACCATGAGAACTTTTGATAGCGGAAGTTAACCTAGTTAGGACAAGCAAAGAAGCTGACCCTAAAGAAATGATGACAGAGATGAGAAATGGAGAACAAGGAGGAAGAAGAGGAGTAGGAGAAAAAGAGATGGAAAAATGGAAACTAGACAGTCAACAAACTAACACTTCCCCCCAAAAATCTCACATTAAAACAAAAACACTCAAATTTTATGTTATGTACAACAGGCACGGACTTTTATTGTGTTCTGGTCATGCATCATTTCATATTTCTGCATTATCTACATAATGTAAACAGCTAATGAGAAAAACTTTGTCGTCTTATCGAGTGCCCCATCTTCTGCAAGTGATAATCAATAAATATCTATTGGTGATGATATTTATGTCACAACTTGAGCAGGATCTGAATCACTAGTAGAATTAAACAAAGGGAAAGTATCTGGAGATGCACAGTTTATTAGCCACAATTCTGAAATCTAAAAAGCGATTACAATTGAAACAACTTTTTATGACTCAGTCACTGAAATTTGTTTGGTAAAACTTGAACTGCACTGATATGAGAGAGCATTTATTATCTTTATTTATCTCAATTAGAATGGAAATTTCTATGTCTTACTGGAAGATATTAATATGTTTGAGCGTGAGGTGTTTGTGAGGGTATTATGTAATATATGGAAGTTGTATTACCTTATAATTTCTAAAATCTGCCAACTTCTGCACTCAAAAAGAAAATCTGGCTCCAGGAACTTCCGATACATACTATTAGTCCCTCTGTTTTTGCGATCTTTCTTTCTTTCTTTCTATCTTTCTTTCTTTCTATCTATCTTTCTCTCTCTCTCTCTCTCTCTCTCTCTCTCTCTCTCTCTCTCTCTCTCCCTTCCTTCCTTCCTTCCTTCCTTCTTTCCTTCCTTCCTTCCTTCCTTCCTTCCTTCCTTCCTTCCTTCCTTCCTTCCTTCCTTCCTTCCTTTCTTCCTTCCTTCCTTCTTTTCTTTCTTTCATGAGTGAGACTTGTGTATGCAAGCCCACACACATGCGCTTTGAATAGAGGTGGTGAAAAGGTGGGTCTTTAGTGAGTTTCATGAAGGTTTTGAGTCCTAACTAGAAGACAATTAATAAAATAAAATATCAGCGAATCGATCATGCTGGAAAAAAAACATTTATGAAGCTCTTCATAAAACATTTGAAAATAGATTTCTATTTCTCCTCTATCAGCCTTTTACAATTGGTAAATACATGTGGATTACTCATGGGAGAGATGTTTGACCACTTTTATTCTTAATTAGGAAAAAAATATTCCCCCGTCAAATCTTACATTATTTCTCACCAATTCCTGTTGTGCTGGTCTGGGAAGAGTTAACAGGTGACTCATCTGGGATGCTGGGAGGGTTTGTACCACATAAAATGGGTTTATAAGCTGAGCCCACACCATGAGCTTACATTAAAGCATGACTTAAAATCCAAGTTTAGCCATTTTGACCTCAGTGTTCTTCCCATAATGTCAGTGTAATGTGTTCTCAATAGATTTGTTTTCCAATTTTTAATGAAACAAAAACCTTAGCTTCTCTCAGCCCTTTTAATTCTAGAAGCACATCAGGTAAGAAGGCCCAGAATGTGGATTTTCCTGTTCCACCATTTTCTCTCACGTCCCAACCTCCATTTCAGTTCCTTTAAAAAGTGAATCTAGCCAGTCTTCCTTCTTGCATGCTCGGGGCTTCCCACGGATGTGAATACTCACTGCCTGCTGACCCTTCACCAGTCAGTACTTTGCACTGTCGACTCCCCCTACTGAGCCAGAAAGCCTGGACCAGATTGGGAAGGAACACATGTGAGCAGTTGTCCTTTGTTCTTCTCTTGGCTCCTTGCTCTGGCCATGTGTTCGAGGCAGGGCTTCCAATTAGGGCGCCTGAAAGAAAAGAGCAGATTGGAGATGCCATGTCTTCCTCCACCGCCAGCAGGACTGGGGGTGGCATAGTATGCTGCCCCAAAACTCGGTAGGAAAGACTTACTTCCAAGGAAAGACAATGCGGCATTTCAGTCCATAGGTAAAGAACAGGAGAAACAAAGTGTGGTAGACCTGGGGCAGGGTTCTTATCATAAGATCTGTCTGTCCCAGACATAGATTGCTTCTAATCGTAGTACATGCTTGTGCTGTGACTCTAAGTGAGCCGTAAGGACGTTAAGCCTTATTTCACCTTTGGTATACTTACCATGGATACTATGTACTATTTTATACATGTATTTGTTGGCCAGAATATACAAGTAAGTACCATACATACAGGGAGTTAGGGTTTTGTTCACTGCCAGATCCCAGGGTCAGAATGGAATTTAGCATACAATAAGTACCAGGGTGATATTTATGATATTTAACGACCAGTTCAGTATGGGTAGCAATCAGTCAGAAGACTTTAAGTAACCATTGGGCTGGTATGACTATCAGTCTGGTAAGTACTCAGTGAATGTTGGTTGAATGGCTCAGTGAGAGGTACTGTTCCCACAGAAGTGATGAATATACAGTTTGGAATTGATTTTTGAGAACTTAGCTACTTAGAATGAGTCTTGGGTAATTCACACACTCATACTAAACTGTGTCTATAAATATACCTATATGTACAGGAAAGCTGGTCAATCTGTCTGATAACCAAAGAGCTGCCAATCAGAACAACACACCTTTTTGTTGTTTCATTGAACAACTAAGACAAATAATGTTCCTTGCACTGATCTGAACATCGTGACTGTGTCGTTCCAAAGCCAAGTTATTCTCCTGGTCGCTATCTCTTGCCTGGAAAATAGTTTCACTCGCATTGACCTGTGAGGGGGTACATGGATAAAATATTAGTGGATTGGAATTATGTTGCACTTTGGTAATATAGTCCCAGATCTTTAATATATGTTGAAGAGTATTTGGCTGAGTAATTATTCCTCTAAAATTTTTATTCTAAAAAATAATTTTATCAATGCATGATTGTATAAATAGTGATATTCATCACAGCATTATTAATAATAGTAAGTAATTGTAGTTTTGCTATTAATAATAGTAAAAATATCGGGTGCTGCCTACATGCTGCACAGCAAGGATTTGGTAAAGTATGTAATGCCGCATGCACACTAGATTATCCTGTGAGTCCTGAGCCATGTTCGTAGGGGCCTGACAGATGGGACCTTGTACATATGATAACACAGAAATGGTGATGCAGATTGGTATTTATTCACCAAATTGCTGTAACAAAGGTGATAGCAAAAGAATATACTCTGATCAGAATTTATTAAGCAGGAAAAGAACAAAAATCTCCCACAAAGCATTTATAATATCTTTCCACTTTTTGTTTAAAAAATACATACCTGCATGGAACATGTGAGAGTTAACAGAGATCAGACACACTAAATATAAAGTTAGAAACCCTATAGTATCTATAGTGCAGATACTATAGCAGAATCTGTATACTTCTGTATAGATACAGAGGTAAGAAAAATCTGAAGGAATATATCTCAGTATCTTAATGGTGGGAATTTAGTGGGAATTTGGGTAATTATTTTTCTTTCTCTCAATTTTTTTTTCGCTTTGCTACTCTGTATCTTATAACTTTTCTACAATTACCATGTATTTCTCCTGAAGTTAAACACAAGTAATAATGCACAAATAAAAAGTAGCCCCTGGAGTGTTTGTGGGAGCTGGCAACCCTGCCTAAGGGAACCTGCATGGGCTTTGGACATGGAGAGACCCCAGTTCGATTCTTTTGTCCTTCTGTGTGACACTGACTAAATCATTTCTCTGCCAGTGTAATACTGGACTTGCAGGCCTATTTTGAGGATCAGAAGTAATGTGTGGAAAGGTTCTAACATGCTACCAGCATATAATAGACCCTGAGCAAATTGTTATTTATGTTACTCTTATTGGGAGACTATCCCTTTTAAATCTGAAAGCAGATGGGAGCTTTTTGTCTTTCTCTTTAAGATTCATGTGCCCAGATTGGAAACCTGTCCAATTAGGAAATTGGGTATTGTCTTGGGAGCTACTCACGCAGTGACACCTTGAGAAAGGAGCCCTAGGATGAAAAGGAGCTATACTGTGGAATAGTTAAAGAGGTAGTTTAGGATTTTGAATTTCTATTCCAAGGTTTGGGGTATAGTACATATCTGCTTAAGTGGCGTACGTGTATTTTGAGAGTACAGTAATATCCTCTCCTTGACACACACATACATGCACACATTACATAGCACAGATCAATGGATTTGTAAACCAAGAGGCGGTTTGTGCATTGGGTCTTCCTTTAAAACTAAAACGATTGGCAAATGCACACAGACCTGCAAACATACGTATGCATGCATACCTGCGCACACCTAGCTACTTTTCTGCGCTCCACTTCCTACATTCATCACTAAGGAGGTTTTGCCCTCATGTTCTCTTCTTTCCATTCTTTCCCACATTTCCTTGCCTCCTGGGAATCAAGAGGATATTCCAAGAATATTTTCTAGGGGCTAAGTGCATAATCCAGTAAAAAAACAGGCCCCTGGGAGTTGCCCTGTGGATGTGAACTTGAAGTTGTTCTAACAAAAGTGTTTGGTGGTGGAGACCCTCAGCCATCCTCACTTTATCACCTGTTCCCCTGTGGTCAATTATACCCCCTCAGACCAGGCTGTTTATAGTCAGCTGCTACCGAGCAGAGTTGGTGTCGTTAAAACACTTTTGGCCATTACTTTTTTCACATATACCTAGGTAAAGTAACCAACTTAATTAAAATATGAAAGAGCAAATATCTCTCTAGATTTTTTTTAAAGTGCTATGATGTAGGCAAAAATATTATGTAGATGGCAGGGTTTTAATTATTCACGATTATTCATCTTCTTTAAGCTGTGTCTAAAAAGAAGTGTTAATACCCAAGGGGGAGGGGTCCTGCCAATTTTCTAGGCATAGTACATTTAATTCTGTGCTGGAACTTAATGCCCCCAACAAACACCTGCTTTCAATCTACTTTTTATGGCATTATTATTCCAAGGTAAGCATCATTTGAGCGAATGACTCTGTCAGTGTTTTTTAGCTCTTCTCCTAAAAAAGCCTTCCTCCTTTATAAGTTACATTGTTGGCTCCTGCGAAAAATAGTAGTAGTTCAGGACAAGTGAGGATGAGATTCTTGGAACCACTCAACATATATATTTTTTTTGGCAGGGAGGGTGGATTTTATGATTGATTTAGGCTTCAGATGTTTCTTTCTTTTTTTTTTTAATTAAAGTTTATTGGGGTGACAATGGTTAGTAAAGTTACATAGGTTTCAGATGTATGATTCTGTAACACATCATCTATATACCACATTGTGTGTTCACCACCCAGAGTCAGTTCTCCTTCCATCACCATATATTTGATCCCATTTACCCTCATCTACCACCCTCCTTCCCTCTTACTCTCTGGTAACCACGAATCTATTCTCTCTGTCTATGGGTTGTTTTTCTTTTCTTTATTTGTTTGTCTTTGTTGCTTTCAGTTTTATATCCCACACATCAATGATATCAGATGTTTTTTTACATACATGAACTAATTTGGGGTAATATGGTTGAATCCCAGAAAACAAAATCAAATACCTTATTTTCTACCAAGCTTTTGTACATGCAGGCCTAAGTCACAATAGTATTGGTATGTAGTTAAAGCTTATATTTTATGACTAAATCTGTCTGCATCCTTTCTTTATTCCTGGTGTCCATGCCTCCCCCACATTTTCCCAAAGTGTTCCATTTCCAATGGGTCCGGTTCTTGGGTAATTAGAATAATTTCCTATGACAAACTATTCTTTATTGCCAGAGAAATTCCCTTAGGAGAAGCATGGAACTAGGAATCAGAAGGCTTGAGTTCAAAGTTCAATGCTGCCACTTGCCAGTTAGGGAAACTCTGGCAAATAAACTACATTTTTTGAGTCTGAATTTCTCATTTTAATAACGGTGTAATACCTTTATCAGAGGACTGCAGTGAAGAATAATTTAGATAGCATATCAAAAGTGTAGAGTGTTATGTAATGTAAGGTCTGATTATAATTTGGCAAAGATTGGCCAGTTGCACAGATTACATAGTTCACTTGATTTGTTAGGCAGCTGATTGAATCAATGTAAATAGCAAGTCATATAACCAGCTTTTCAAAGAATTGCCAGAGGTGAGTTTAAGACTCTACCTTTTACCTTTCTAGAGCTCAGTTTCCTCATTTGAGAAAAAAAAAATCATCGCATTAGAAGATTTAAGGACTTTTCCAGCACTGAGCTCCATGATGACAGAGACGATTTTTAAAAAGTTATTGTTAGGATTTTTCACAGCTGTACTTCCTGTCATTTGTTCTTTTTTTTTTTTTTTTTTTTTTTTTTTTTTTACAATGGAACAAAAATATGCCACGGAGATCTGTTGTGTTGGCATCACAACATCCAAAGATATTCAATAACAGACAAATAGAAAATGAAAACAAAAAGGTCAGAGTGTCATCTGGGAAGTTGGCAAGCAGCATGGTGCCAACCGGTTTTCAATTACAAGCCAATCTGGAGGTTCAAATGAGAGGGTTTCATTTCATTTGTTGGGAGGATGGTACCTATTACAGTTTCCTAAACTAGCTCCTCGGTGTCATCCAGGGTTTCATGCTTAACACTGAAGTGGTAAGCCAGCTTTATCTACTGACTGTGGAGTATAATTCCAGTCCCAAAGGCTTGTGTGGTACAAGATGGCCCCAGGGGGTGACTGTGGCATTTTCACACTCGCTGGTGCTGTATAGTGAAGCAGGGCGGCTGAAAGTCAGATCAGGGAGACCTGAGTGCCCTCACATACCGAAGGGAAGTCACTGCAAATTGTCCTCAAGGAATCCATCCTTGGTCACATGGCTTGACGAGGGTGGATGACTGAGGTGTTTTGTAAACCGAGTTGGATAGAGTAGCTAAGATTCACTGAGCACTTGTTATGCAACAGGCTCTATTGTGTATTTCACGTGTGTCCTTTGATTTAATCCTCTCAACATCTGTTTAAGGAAGATGCTATTAGCCCCATCCTCATCGACAGATGAAGGATCTGAGGCACTGAGAGTTCAATGATTTGCCCAAAGCCACTCACATGCAGGCAGGTTCCTCCCCAGTGAGCAAAGGGGCAGAATAGCAGCTAAATGCAGACACGAACCAAAGCACAAATTTAACCTGTGCTCAGTGTAATGAGATGTTGTGCTATACACCGTACTTTCACCACTATCTGCACACCTATCTGAACCATAACACCTTTAATATCATTAAATCCTCACCTCACTCCTCCATAGCAGGTGTTCAATGTCCTAGATTTCACCTGGCACCTATGAGCTATTTTTTTTTTCTCTTCCAGAGGAAAGAAACAAGAATGACCATTTCAAGTTAATTTCATCCTGAAGGGACATAATAAAGGATGATTGATTCTTTTAGTTTCACTCTCTTTGGTACCATTTCAAAATTTAATACATACTGAATGAAAATTGATTATAGCACACTTTGATAGTTTCACCAACTGTTTTTTTTTTTTTGAAAGAGAGAAAGAGAGAGAGATTGAAAGTGTAATATGTATCCATGAACTGTGAGGTTATTTAAGGGGAGAGTCGACTTGGAAAAAAAAAAAATGCAAAGACCAAATAGAATAAATAGATTTCCAAGAATGTCTCAGAAATTTTGCAGTTATATTCAGATTGCTATTTATTGCAGAAAAGTGGGGCATTCTTGCACTATGCTTAGCACTTCTACGCAGAGTACAGATGACTGACATCAGGACTTACTTGTAGCAGTTATTTTGTGTCATGGAAAATGATGAAGCAGGTATGTTTGAATGGGATGCACTCCTTAGGGGAGCAGCAGTTGAGGTATTGCCTAAGTGCAAAGCTAAACATTTTCAATACAAGACATATTTTAACTCTCTAAAGTATTATTTCAAGCTTTATTTAAAATAAAAGCTTTATGAGAAGTTACTATATGTACCTGCATACTGATGTGTTTTCACCATGGCAGGAATTAGAATCTAAGTTTAGAATGGGAAAGAACCTTAACTGAATCGGTTTGCTGCTGCATTTGTTGGAGTGGGGCCTGTGAAGGGGCAAGTGTGCGTCATTCCACCAGGCAGTTCCCAGTGCTATCCTGATGGCTGTCATTGCACAACTCCAGGGGGCGTCATTCTTATAGAGTGTATCTCCTTGAACTGCACCATGCAGAAGCTTGGGCAAGGTGGGGAGTGGAGGAGATTAGAAGAAAGGACTGTGGCAGAGTGGAAAAATAATCGTGGCGACATTTGAAATTACAATACAGACTATAAAAGTCTACCTATAAAAATGTGGCCAATATGTAGAAATTGAAAGTGTACTTACTCAAGGACTAGGGAATGTCATGCAAATGAAAACATTGATTTGGTTAAATGAAAGGGTTGTGGCCCATTGGGATGTATTTTCTCCTTTTAATATTATTTAAGTGAAATACTATTTTGAAACAGCCATAGCCTCCAAATGACTCTACACACTTATTTAGATGAAATGTACACTTAACATTTTCTACTCTAGAGAAAACTCACGTACCAAGTTTCCCCCGGAAATAAGATCTAACCGGAAAATAAGCCCTAGCATGTTTTTTCAGGATGATATCCCCTGAACATAAGCCCTAATGTGTCTTTTAGAGCAAAAATTAATATAAGACCTGGTCTTATTTTTGGGGAAACATGGTAGTTGAGCTTCATTGTTGGACAGAGGACAATGAGCTCCAAAGTGCTGAGGCTGCAAGGTGAGGTCCGTACAGGCAGTGGCAGAGTGGATTTGAACTCGCAGGGCTCCTCCCCCTGCACCAGCGTGGCTTCCTGCCACCTCTGGCCCTGGCAGTGCATCTCTTCCTTTCCTGATCTTTCATATCCTGATGACTCCTGTAGTAGGCTGAATAATAGCCACCCAAACTTGTCAGGTTTCCTGCCTGGAACCTATAAATGGTGCTTAATTGGGCAAGAGGGTCTTCGCAGATGTGATTAACTTAAGACTATCTATAGGTAAGGAGAGACTCTTGGATTAATTGGGTGGGTCTTAAATGCCATCACACACGCCCTTATAAGAAGAGTGAGAGGAAGAGTCAGCCCACACCTAGGACATGGGAGGAAATGTGAAGATGGAGATGGTGATTGCAGTGATATGGTCACAAGCCAAGGAATGCCAGTGGAAGCTGGGAGTCTAGGAACAAGTAATTCCCCCAAGAGCCTCCAGACAGAGTGTGGCTCTGCGGGAGAATTACTTGATTTCAGACTTCTGGCCTCCCGAACTGTGAGACGATTAGTCTCTATTGTTTTAAGCCACTAAGTTTGTGGTCCTTTGTTATGGCAGCCATAGGAAATTAATATAACTCCCGAATTTAATTCTCTAATCCTGACCTCTGTTCTGAATTCAAATTCAAATTTCTATCTGTGGACATGTCAATTTCCATTTCTAAATCCCCATGAGCTGTCCTCTCCCCTCCGCTCAACATGCTTCCTAGCTCAGGTAGTCAGTCCTTCACCAGTTCCTAACCACGCTGATTTTATCCTCTTTTCTTTCATTCCCAATATTTGATTCATTTCCAAATCATGGTGATACTATCTTTTTTTTTTTTTTAATTTATTTATTGGGGTGACAATTGTTAATGAAATTACATAATTTCAGGTGTACAATTCTGTATTACACCATCAACAAATCCCATTGTGTGTTCACCACCCAGAGTCAGCTCTCCTTCCAATGGTGATACTATCTTGAAAGCAGTTCCCTGGATCATCACCTACTCCTGGCACTACTGGTCTAGGCCAGACCCTTATCACCAAGTCTCGCCTTAATTTCTGCCGTCTTTGTACTTTCCATTCTTTAATTTGCTCTCTATTCTAACCATCACAATAATCTTTCTAAAATGGCAAATTTGATAACTATTTCTGTGCTCAAAAATACCTGTGGAATGAAGTTCAGCATCGAAACATCAACATGTACAGCATGTAACAGAGTGCAGACTCTGGAGACGTGGCTTCCTGGCTTCCATTCAGGGTTCGGCCACTTTCTGGCTCTGCGACCTTAGGCAGGTGATTTTACTGTGCCTCAGGTCTGCCTCTGGAAATTGAGGACAATAATAGTGTCCCCCTTGTAAGGGGGTATCAGAAATAAATGAGTTGATCGCGGTGAAGCACTCTGAAGGGTGTCCTGGCCACCTCAGATACAGGCAGTGAAAATATAGCTTGTCAACAATAACAATTATTATATTGAAAAGAAATACTAACTCTTTTTAATATGTGCAGAACAACCTCCGGAGTTTTTACATTCTGGTTATATTTAATATTACAATCTCATTTTCTGCTACCCTTTCTATCAGTCAGGGTTCTCCAGAGAACAGAATCAATAAAATGTGTGTGTGTGTGTTTGTGTATGTACATAAAATTTATTCTAAGGAATTGGCTGATGTGGTTTTGGAGGCTGACAGGTCTCAAAATCTGCAATTGGTAAGCCCTGGAGTCCCAGGAGAGCTGATGGTGTAGTTCCAGTCTGAATGCCGGCAGGCTCAAGACCCAGACAGGGTAGATGTTTCAGCTCAAGTTCAACGACAAAAAACAAAACAAAACAAAAAAACAAAAACAAGAGTCCCAGCTCAGCTCAAAGGCAGGAGCAAGTTAGCCTTTTTGTTCTATTCAGGCCTCAACTGATTGGATGTGGCCCACCCACATTAGGGAATGAAATTTGCTTTACTCAAGTCTACCAATTTAAATGTTACTCTCATCCCCAAACCCCCTTGCACCCAGATTGAAGTTTGCTCAAACACTAGGCTCCTGTGGCCCAGTGAAGTTGACACTTAAAATTAACCGTCAAACTTTCCTTACCACCCTCTTGATGGTTTCCTAAACAAGCCTGTTTGTCTCTTATCTTCCTTCCTTGGCTCACAGTGCTTTTGTTTTGTTTTTTTCTTCTCAACTTTCCCTTCATCCTTTGTTCACTCTGGCCTGGACAAGCCTTCATTATTCTTCACAACTGAGTTAAAATGTCACCTCTCTCTTGACTCGAAAGCAATTCTTTTCCTCCTCATGGTGAGATTAGACTCTTCCTGCCTCTGTGCTACCCAATAGCGCTCGGTGCATGAAACTGGTGCATGAAAGTGATCACACGGTGTTAAAACTAGAAATGTAGCCATCTACTCAGTGTCAGACTTTACAGAGGACAGATATGTAGTTTCACATCTGTTTATTTCTTAGTATTCCTAATGCCTCCATCCCAGGCCATTCCAGGGCCTCCCATGTCATAGGTGCTCAATAAATGCTGTTGAGTTCATTCTTGGCCCTTTGGGAAAACAGGAATGGCGAGCTTCTCTCATGAACAACGAAAGGTCAGCAAATTGGAGTTGTAGTTAGCAGCAGTTCTCCCATTCCTCGAGTAAAGTTTTCCCAGAAGCGTTCTGCCGTTCCCTGCAGAGGGAATTTGGGGACTGCCAGCAGGAGTGCCCTGGCTGAGCTGAATTACTGTGGTGGTGCATAGAGAGGGAGGCAATCTTTGGAGCGGCCAGGCGGTAACCTTTACTTAATTGGCAAGATAGAAATCAATGACACATATGGCATTAACAATTTTAGATTCTGGATTAGTTTGCAGAGATAGCTGTTGAACAACAACAACAAAAAATAGATTCAAATAATCTTCAAAGCATTTTTTTTTTCAGTCCAGGAAAAGTCCCAGTGCATTTGTTATATTTCTTAATAAGAATTCATATATTTAAACTTGCATGCAGAAGGAAAAAAAAAACACAGCAATTGCATAAACAGTTATCAGAAAAGATGTACACATTAAATAAAGTGCCTAAGCTATGAAATAGGACACAATTGTTCCCTGTCTTTTTTGCCTGGTTAAGAGCTATGTCTATTATTCCTATTAGTGTTCTTTTAAATTTTAAAAAATCTTAAAGGTAGACAAAGTAGTGATGTACACACATCAAGAAGCTGAGAAGAAACATCTCCAAACCAAAAGAGGGCAATTATTTGGTTTAGTAATAAACTACATCCTTCAGAATTCTGTCCTGGAAACAGAAACCACTATAGATATTTTCAACAGAAAGCCGTTTCACGCAGGAAAGTGAGGGCTTAGAAGACTGTGGGGAAGGCTAGGTGAGTGGACGTCAGGGGCCACCGCTGCAGCTGCCCAGGAGGCAACCCGGTGACCAAGACACCACCATGGCGTTGCTGCTGCTGCGGCTGCACCACTCACTCCTGACACCCAGTTGCTGGCGACCCAACCCTGGGATGTGTCCCTGGTCACTTACGTCTCAGTGACCTCAGTAGTAGGAGAGCCTTAGCTGTAGAGTCAACATGACACACACGTTAAAAGTCCAACCTAACCAAGATGTCTTTCAGTAGGAGAATGGAGACACAAACCGTGGCACCTCCAGACAATGGAATACTGTTCAGCCCTCAAAAGAAATAGCTATTAATTCATGAAGAGCTATGGAGGAAAGTTAAATGCATAGTCCCATTGGAGAGAAGCCAACCTGAATAGTGTATGATTCCAACGATATGGCATTCTGTAATAGGCAAGATGATGGAGACAGTAATAAAAAGATTTCTGGTGGCCAAGAGTTAGAGTAGAAAGGGTGGGATGAATAGAAAGAGCACAGACGATTTTAGGGCCGTGAAACTACCCTGTATGACACCGCACTGGTGGCTACATGTCATTATACATTTGTCTAAAACCGTAGAACGTGTGACACCCACAGAGATCACTAATGTAAAGTGTGGACTCTGAGTGATGATGTGTTCCTGGAGGTTGGTCACTTGTAACAAATGTACCATCTGGTGAGTGATGGTGACAAGGGGGGAGACTGTGCATGTGTGGGGGCAGGGGGAATGTAGGAATTCTCTATCTTCTGCTGAATTTTGCTATGAACCTAAAGCTGCTCTAAAAAAATTGTCTATTTTTTTAAAAGTTCAACCTTGCATACTTTGTTATACAAACTTAGAGGAGAAACTTACAGATCTAGTCCAAATTCTGCATGTGAGACCTTAAGAAACTGACAGCTTGTGTTGTCTGAAGAACTTTGGAGCTTGCAAAATAGCTGTGCTAACACAAAGGGTCAGATTTTCAAATCAGGTTTTTCACAACTAGGGGTCTTTCCCAGAGCCAACTTTTACGAATAATTTCATGGATTAGCACCCAAAAGGCATGGGTGAAGCACAAGAGAGGTCTGGAAAACTAAGGGTGGTTCTCCAGCCTCTTCCCTCGCTAAAACACGTACACTCTGACCCTGATTAGATGAGGTCTCTGACTGAAGCACACAGGTGACATCACACAGCAGAGAGCATTTTGGTTGTGAAATATCTCAGTTTTGTACCCCAGATGGTCACCTTGCTTATGTGACATTTTCTAGGGAGCATGCCTCATAAATCCATGGATCTTAGTGTTTACCTTAAAGAACCCTAAACCATGGACATCTTGCCAAGAAGATTTCATAGATATGGATTCTCTTCCCGGGAAATATTAGGAGTATATTTACTATGAGGTCCAGTTATAAGTGTGCATTTTGAGATATAAAACCAGATCCCTTGCCTTTTCTCTTCCCCTTTCTCTGTACATCAGTAATGGAAGGAGAAATGGGTCATACGTAGGCCAGTTGCTTTGAGTCCTTCCTCCCCAATATCAAACCTACAGAAAAGTTGAAAGAAGAGTAAAACAAACCCATCTGGATTCACTATGGATAACACTTTACATCATCTGTTCTCTCTCTCTCGCTCCCCACCCCTCCCCTGTGTGTGTGTGTTTGTGTGTGTGTGTGTGTGTGTGTGTGTGTTGATGGACCACTTGAAAAAATGAAAAAAAGTTGCAAGCATTTTGACCCTTTACTGACCCTTTACTTTGGCATTTATCTCCTAAATAACCTACCTAACTGTGATAATATTACCACATTCAAGAATTTGAATACTGATCTCAAGTTAATCTAATATAGAGTCCATATTCAAATTATCCCAATGTCTTTTAAAACTTTTTTTATTTTCCTGATTCAGAATCTACTTAAGGATCACACACTCCATTTATCTGTCATATCTCTCTAGACTCCTCTAATCTAGACTAGTTTCATCAACAATTTTTGATTTTATGAAATTAGCATTTTTGAAAAGCCCGCGTTTTATAGAAAGCCCAACAGTTCGTATTTGTCTGATTGTTTCCTCACAACTTGGTGCAGGTTAAGTAATTTTGAAAATGTGCAAATAGGTAGTATTTTATTTTTCTAAGAGTTTCACATCAGAAGACACATGTCAGTCGTCCCACTGTTGGTGGTTTGCACTTAGTTGAGATGTCTACGAGAAATGACATTATAAAAGTGTGATCTGACTTCAGGTATCTTAGAATTTCCTGTTGCACACCACACTTGTTTCCACACTCTCTTATTGACAATGTCTTCATCAATTTTTAATTCTTCAATCACATACTAGTTTTGAAGTCATAAAGAAACAGATAAAAACAAAACAAAATCTTTTTGCATCCAAACCTATATATTAATAATCCATTTTCTTGCTGATTTTCAGGTTTCTTCTTTATACTATTTCTCAGATATATTCCTTTATCACCACTGTGCAATCATCATCCTAGTTTGCGCTTTAACATTTTGTTCTGTGAGCTCTTAAAAGAAATGTTAGTCAACGTTGATCAGCACTCTCCTATTTCATTTGACTTTTGTTTATCCCATAGACTATTTTAAAGTCTTCATCTGCAAATATCCGTAGACCATGTATTAGTTTACTACAGCTGTTGAACTAAGTACTGCTGACTTAATAAAGGGACCATTACTGTCTCACAGATCAGGAGCCTGGAAGCCCAAGGTAAAGGCGTCAGTAGGCTTGCTTCCTCGTGAGGGCTGGGAGGGAGAATCTGTTCTGTGCCTCTCCCCAGGCGTGTGGTGCTTTGCTGGCTCCTTGGTGTTCCCTGACTTGTAGAAGCCTCACCCCATCTCTGCCTTCATCTTTACATGGTGTTCTCCCTCTGTGTGTCTGTGTCCAAATTTCTCCCTTTTCATAAGGACACTAGTTGTATTGCATCCAGAGTTCACCCTACCCCAGCATGACCTCATCTTAAATGAGGAGATATGCAACAACCCTATTTCCAAGCCAGGTCACATCCTGAGGTCCTGGGGGTTAGGACTTCAAAAACTGAATTCTGGGGGCGGACACAAGTCAATCCATAAGAAATCCTAATAGGAACTCCTGTATGTTAGGATATGAGCTATTACTTTATAATCATTTGTTCTAGTCACAACATCATTTATAATGTCTTGCCTGAAGGCTCTCTTACTTAATCCTACCCAGTTATTTTCATTTAAAATATTCTATTAAAATTTCCATCATGCTTATTATCTGTTACAGTAAAATTGGATCCTTATTAATGTGTATAGACATCAATTGTGCTTATGTACTAATCAGGCACCACTCATTTTCAAGTGAAAAGAACTCCTTTCTCGTACGCACAGGTGGGTGTGGATCTAGGGTTGCAAAGGATGGCAACAGGGTATTCTCTCTCTCTGGGTTTTGCATCTAATTTCTCCCTGCTTTGACTATATTTTCCAGACTGAATTTTTCCCCATGGTAACCACTTGGACATGGCCAGGTCCCTACTGTTATCCTACCTGTGAGGCAATCCAACTGGAAATAAGATGCATATTCCTTTCCAAAAGAACTCTCACAGACTCCTGCTTTTGCATCTCATTGGCCAAGGGTGGAACTCATGTCTATCCCTGATGATCACTCTAGCTATCTCATTGGTCATGCTCTGGAGCTACAGGCAAAATGTTGAGTGGGGATGCATTTTACCCAAAGGAAATCTGGGTGTTTTATTTTTATGTTTCCTCCCCATAAGAAAGTAATAGATGCTGACGATGCAAAACAAACATAAACAAAGAACCATATGTTCACTACAGCTTATATTTATTATTCTCTTATGTTTTGATTGGCACCTCCAATAAATGAAAATGTGTGCATTTACACAAATATATTTGTGGTTCATAATTTTATGCAGAAAATAAAGTGGATGCAATTCTCCAAATCTTGATTAAGAGAGTTTTCAGAAACATGCCTCTCTAGGGAAAAGTGCAGCATGATTTTATCTTTTAGGGATAATATATAAATCATCCAGTGCTTTGAATATAAAAAGTACAATATAAATGTATCCTTTAATTATGCTCCTGAAGGTAGTATCTGTTTTCCCTATCTATTAGGAATAACATCAGGTAACAGAAGTAAAATTAATGGAAGAGACCAAAATTAATTATGTTGGGACCACAGAGATTGAAGCAAAATAGTCAGACAGAGACTTTCTTCTTGGATGCAAAACCAAATCCAAACATGAGTTCAACTTACTAAAAAATAAATCACGTCCACTGTCTTCACAGGCTTCTTTATGTATCGCAAAAAATGACCTTTAAACTACCTTGAGAGATAGCAGCTGACTAGAAAATTACAGTTATTAGCAGGATAACCAGAGATTAGAGTATTTAGAATATTGTAAAAAGAAAAAAATTACTAAGAGACATGTGTTAACAATTTGCAACCTCAAAAGACAGCTACAATAAAACCCTATATTGCAGTGTTTCTAAAGGATGATTGGGAGATTCATGATAATATACTGCACCTACAAATCTAAATGTGGATAAGTAGAAGTACCTTTTATTTTTCTTTTGAGAAATTTATCATAGAAGTTTGATTTGTAAAGACTATGGCAAACCACTAATTATATTTATCAAGTATTCACCTCTGCCCCAAAGATGTTTAAGTGTAATGTCTCCTTTAATATAAATAACTAAACTACACACTAGATTTTTTGGAAGACATTCCTGAAATATAATTATGGTCTGTTTATTGTTAACCCGTTGGTAGAAGGGCAACACAAACCTAAATTGGGTGTTAGAAATCATGAGTTACAGACATAGCTATTAATTTCCATTTGATATGGGGCCAGTCATTCAACAATCATTTTTCTTTTCTTCTGAAAGGAAAGCTTCAGCAAGGTTTTCTGTAGGCACAAATGGAAGGAAAACATGAGCTCTGGTGCCTGCTGGACTTGTGTCCCAACCACACGCTGCCACTGAAGCCTGCAGAGCTGTGGACAGAGGCTGCTAAGCTCACAGGCTCTAGCACCAGCCTGCTTGGGTTCAAGTTCTGGATCTGACTCTTGTTTGCTGTGTGACCTCGCTCAGATTACTATGCCAGGGTTTCCTCGTGCCTCAAATGGAGATGATGATAATATCTGCCACTGGATTTATTAGGAGAAGTAGAAGATTTAATATTTATACAGGGCTTAAAACATTGCCTGGGGTAGGGTTTGCTGTTACCTGCTCTTTGAAAGGTAACTAAACCCCATTATCTCTTTAGTGAAATAGAGTTGGGACGATGTAGTGAGATATAGTTTATAAAGTACCTAAATTCTTTACCATAATATAATAGCAACCCAGTGAATGATAGTTGCTTTCCAACTGATGAGAATTTTCCAAGATGATAGCTGGACATGAAGCCAGGAAATGCTCTATAAGATGGCATGGTTGTCTTCCATGATGACAATTTCAAGTTTTACCGATCTGTCTAGAACAGTTTATTTCCACCATGCTCACCATATAGTTTTATGTTTATTATAGATTCATGTCAATTTAGTAAACATTTATTAACTCATTTTTCTGTGTGACTCTATCAGGAGCTGAACTGAGAGGCTGGTGTAAAGGAAAAAACATTTACTTGACCTTTCTAGTGGGGATCATGTTTTGCTGTCATCCGTCTGTGTAATCCTCTTATGTTCCTTGCTTTGGTCAGTGGCACCACTGGTTCTTAAAACCCCTTCCTTCCTCTCTCTCGCCTTCCATGTGCAACCAAGAGCCACGTCTTGTCAAACCTCTATGGAAGGCCATCGCCCCTCTGCCGTTGTCTCAGGCTGGGCCTCATCATCCTTTGCTTATACTCTTGATGCAGCCTGGTGGATATCCCCCCACCCCACTCCCTGCCAACACACACTCAGCCTCCTCTTTTGTCCACCTCTCTTGTGAATCCAGATTAATGAGAAGTTACTGTGTATACTCCTCTGACATTGATTTCCAAGCTACCGTTCCAACTGATTCTTACTGTTTCTCTCCATGCATCACGTGATCCTCTTGAGTCTACCTTCCTGCTCTTCCTCTTTCTGCTTTTATTCATGCTGTTTCCCTTACTCAAGGGAATGTCCATCCCCACACATCGAAATCCCATCCATCCTCAGTGGACAATTTCCAAGCTTGTCCTGTTCCATGAAGTGTTTTCTGGCTTTCCCGTTCTTTCCCACGCTGTCCACTCCCTCCCTCACTGTTGATCTTCATATTTGGGGAACTCTCATAACATTTCATCTTTACCTCTCTTATGTCACTCATCCTGCATTTATCTTCTGCCTGTCTTTTATTACATACACTGTCCATTTTTATAGAATAAAATACAGTCTGGTTTATCTTAATATTTCAATAATGCATAACAGTGAATACGGGCACTCAAAATATTTAATGATTAAAGACATAGATGAAAATTTAAAAAAGGATTATGGCAGTTACCCAGAAGGAACTCAGCATCTAGTAGAGTCTATCTATCTATCTATCTATCTATCTATCTATCTATCTATCTATCTATCTATCTATCATCTATCATCTTGCACACACGTGTGCGCACACAAACTATGATGCAAGATTGATTCTGAAAAAGGCAAAAGAAGTGTACAAACATCTTGTTAAGCAAGTATAAGCAAAGGAATGCATTACTCTGAATGGGGAATTTGAGGGTGGTGGGGCTTCTTAGAGGACGTAAAATTTTAGTTGAACTTTAAAGACAAAATAGAAGTCATAAGCAGATTGGGGAAAAAAAAAAGACACTTTAGACTGAGCCAATAATTTGAAGCAAGACCTAGAGGCAGGTGAGGGCAATGCCATGTTCAGGAAACATTGTCCAGACTGGTCTCATTGCAGGAGTTATCCATGAACTATCTAAGTCTTGTGATTGGGAGACTCACAGGTATATTCCCCTGGGATAAGTTTTTCTCTTCAACATAGTCTAAGCTGAGTTAAAGTGAGAGACTCATTTTCTTCCTATTATATCAGGTCAGCTTTATTATTGAATACTACATATTCTTGTGAACTCTAGACCTCTCCCTTTACTAAATGTAATTGATAGTTACTAAAAATTGTGGGAAGAGCTGTACTCATTTCACATTTTTATTACTTGCCATTCTGTTTCATGATAGCAGAGTGAGCCGCAAATCAAACTTAATATGTATCAGTATATTTTTTAGTGGTACACCAAATTTAATTTTAAAAGAGTTAATTCATTGAAGTGTTATAATAGAGCATGTAGATTGACAAGCATGAAAAGTTGAGTGGTGAAATACCCTTCACATAAAAAGGGTGCTTAATAAATATTGGCTAAATTGAACTGGCATAATGGCCACCCATGATATTATCAATACAATGCTTCCCCTCTTACCTGTCCACATGAACTATAGACCGACTGCAGTGGGAGCCACCATGTTTCAAGGTGACACACACACACACACACACACACACACACACACGCACATTCCTACACACATTCTTGAACTTGAGTTCCATGAAACAGTCCATTAGTAACAACAACAAAAAAATTTTGTTTGGTTGTTTTCCCATTGCATTTTGGTTTTATTTCTCCCGAAAGAGTTGGAACAAATATAATCCATCACATCTTTCTCCTTTATATATGATTATCCTAAGATTAAAATAGTTTTTTTATATAAACCATTTAAAAAATCTAAATTGAAATTTTACCTATAGTAATAA
Source organism: Rhinolophus hipposideros (assembly GCF_964194185.1). Lineage (NCBI taxonomy): Eukaryota > Metazoa > Chordata > Mammalia > Chiroptera > Rhinolophidae > Rhinolophus > Rhinolophus hipposideros. The sequence goes on from NC_138052.1 coordinate 86,256,072, forward strand.
TTTCCATCTTGTAGCAGATGTCAAAGACACCTTATATGCTAGACAAAGTGTGGAGATTATTTCATAAACCAAGTATTAGAAGGTGAAGACATTTTCTCTGGAGAATAGAAGAAATCCTCAAAAGGCTCTGTCCTTCCAAGCTTGTCTGATTGCGTCAAGTGCTCCTGAATTTTTTTCTGGGAATAAAGCGCTAGTCCTTAATATCTTTCTCTGCTGTGGAGCAAAAAGAAGTGTACAATATGAGTGTGTTCCATCATTTTCCTTCTATCCTGCATACCCCTTCCTCCCACACAACCAAACCTCATGGCTGGTGTGGAATCTGGTTATACCTACAAATCAGTTCCCAAGGATTTCTGCACTTGTGCCCATGGAGTTGAAACAAATCCCATTTAGTGGCAGAAGCCATATGCTATAAAACTCAGATGCCATGGGCTGCCATATTCCCTGTGAAGTGGAGAAAAATTGTGAGAGAGAATAAACTTGATACCCAGAGCAATCAGAAACAAGAGATAGAAAAAGGTGACCTTAAATACCAGGTCACAGTTGATCTTGGGTCCAGCTACATCTTTGTCTTTCCACTAGTTGGGGCTCTAACTTCAGATGATACTAGTCATCATATTCCCCTGTCTGCTTGAACATGTTTTAGGGATGTCTTTGTCATTTGTGACCAAAATTCTCTAAAATCTCTGACTCATCCTGGGAGTCAGGAAGCTGGAGCTAGACGTATGAGTGGGAAGGACTGGCCTAGTGCCTTGGCATATGGAACAAACGACAATTGGTAGCAGCACGTAAGCTTGAAAGAGGCAGACCACAAGCAGATTACCTGACCTGAAGCAAAGGGGCTAGAAATGGCCGGCCATCAGTTTTGGTGGATCAGAAGGCAGATATTCAGAAAGAGTGCCCCTGTGTAGGAAGGAGGAATGTAGCCTCAAATGCCTATGGCTTTATCCAGGGATGGGACGAGAATGTAAAAACCTCAAACCAGTTCTAATACTTAAGGACGGATTCCAGTTGTGGAGCCTTCTTTACAGCAGTGCATGAAAGAGCAGGAATGAGAGATTAAAAGTAGGTTATCGCGTGGGGAATAACAGAACAGAGCAGCAGGACCTTTCTCCTGTCATACCTGGGAAATGAATCAACATTATCCATTATCGGTAGATCCATATGGCCCCGAACATTAGCAAATATGTATTCGTAAGAGAGCCAAGTAGAGCTCTATGCCATGTTAGTGACGCAATTGGCATTCCCTTAGAGCACTGATGTTTCAGACTATATGTACATGAAAGAGAGAATTTGGGCAAGAACATCCCAGACCAGAATATTGAAATCGTATCATCTGAAGTAGACGCTTGGCTTGCGTTCTTCTCTGAGAAGTCCAAATACCAGTGATCATAAGTTTCAAGGGTCCAGCTGGACACCGGTTTTCCATGCTGGCTGCGAAGCAGATAAACATATCACAGCAGAGTAAGGTGCTTTATGTGTTTGAGGAAAATAAAAGCTGCTCAGTTGCACAATCTACTGTCACAGAATTATGAAACACCTTATGATTTAGTTCGGTGGAAACTGCCAGAAACCTCTCTCCTAAAATTCCCATCTTACCTTGAGAGATGAGGCAATACAAAGCTTTTTCAGAGGACATGCCTTAACTTTCCAAATTGGTTTACTGCAAGTCTATAAATCAAGACTATTTTTCATTCTTCACTTTGGTGGGCACCCCTCTGTCTGGCTGCATCCTGGGGTGGGGGGAAGACCTTCCCTCTTCCCCAGATGTGTGTGGAATGTAGTAATTTTCTCACTCTTCGCTACCACTAATTGCCTTGTGTCTTAGAGCAGGCCATTGCAAGTTGAGTGCATGGGAGGATGTGACGATGAGGCCTTATTAAATCAGGGCCAGTCAGGTTAGAAGCTGTGGCATAAATTACGTCTACATTTCTGACTCTGAACTTGCTTATCCAGATTCCTGACCCTGAACTTGCTTTATGGCCCATTGCATTAATTCTGGTTGTATGAAAATTTAAAAAAGGAAGAAACAAAAAGTTGTAAACAATTTGACTCAAGGAAGTGTTTGGGAACTTGAGTGGGTTTCCCTGGTTTGGTTTGTGTTTGAATAGTAAAGCATTTAATATGTCTGTTTTCTCTAGGCACCCCACCGTCGCTCACTTATCAAGAGAACATCACTTCCCCACCATCCTTAGAGTCTTACTTCCCATAATATACCCAGTTTAAGAACATGCTTATTTAAAATAAGTAGGAATTTGAATTACTTTATTTAACGTATGTATGTGATTAGCATGTAAAACCCTAAACATACATTACGCACACAGCCACCCTGTGTGGGAAGTAGCCTGTGAGGTAAGCAGGCCTGTTTTATCATGGTGGCCTCAGTCAGGAATTATAGTAGTGCAATCCATCTTAAATTCTTGTCTGTAGGGGGGGACGTGATAGGGCTTAAAATTATATATAAATAAATGTGAGACAAGTTTGAAACTCACAAGCCTTCTTTCTACATGGGGAGCTCTATACGAGGCCGGCAAAGGGATTTCATTTCTGCTTTTATTAATCACAAAGGAGGCACACACTTCGCCAGCTGAAACTGCCTTTATTAGTGAATATCCATTCCTTGCACCTAGGTTTACAGTCTGCATTCTAAAAGTGTTTTATATTCTTCCTTCTACTTATGGCTGTTCAGGGTGATTGAGCTCAAACCCAATCTTTGTGAATGCACCGAATCACCCAATTAGCTGAAGAGGAAAGTCATGCCAGTCTTTCTGCATGAGTCGAGGAAGCCACACACTCCTAGGTAAAAGCAAAAACCCAAATAGTAAATATTTCTGAAGATTTGATCCCCTTATACTACAAAGCAATGAAAAGGTCACTTGGATTTTTCACTCCCCTGCTGTATGTTTCCTTGGTTTGTCTTAATACTATGTAGACAAAGGAACAGGACAGTAGTTCTGAGCATGCTGATTTAGACAACCTCCCACCCCCACAGAGGCTTTACTTGATCTTACCCAGAATTCCACTGAAGGGACGCATGGTGAATGATGAGATCTGCTTGCCTGTTATAAATCCCAGCAAATTGAGGAGGGAGAGACCGGGATGACACATCACCTCTGACGACTGGGCTTCAGACTCCCAGCTGATTTATCTGCCCATTTCTCCTCATTATGAAAGAGGGAAATGGTTTAGTTCAAACGTTTTACAGAGACGTTTGGTCAGGGTGAACCTATTTCCAGGGGAAGAAACTCTTGTTTCATCCTGTGTATTGTTCTCCACAGACTTTGTTCTAATCTAGATACAGCCACCAGGTCTCCATAAATAGAGTTGTTTTTTTTCCTTTTTAGAAATAAAAAGTAAGACTTTGGGACTTGCTAAGCCCTTCTGTCATTAGGAGTATGTGGACATTGGAAGTTGAATTTTTCCTGCTACCAAGTGATGGTTAAAGTGAGGAATGATGGGAATCAGGCAGATGTGGCCTAAAGTTGTGCCAGCCACCTTCCAGCTGTGTGGCTCCATCCACGTTATTTAATTTCTTGGACTCAGTTTTTCATCTGCTAAGTGGCATTAATCATAATGCCTGTCTCCTAGAGATACGTGAGCTAACACTTGGCACATAGTAAGTGCTCAATAAATAACTGATCACACATCAGTATCATCCTTTGCATTCCCACCACATGAACACCAACACTACCCTAGGAAGGAGGTTTCATGGGTTTAGCTTTGATGTTTCTTTCTGCATTAGATTCTGATGCTTTAGTACCCAGAAAACCTGAAATGGTTTTCTTGGCTTGGGTTTATGCAGACTTAGTCTTGTGTTAAATGTTGCAATCGTCTCCATTCACCTACAGAAGGAAGTGTAGTTTCCTTAGCCTCACATACACATACACGTATACGTACACATAGATAGCACCTTTCTCTTCAACTTGGCCTCCTGTGTACCTTTTCTGCAATCCGTACATTTTCTATGAGATTATTAAAGCAATATATTTTATTGAAATTATGTGCATATAAATCTATCTTCTTCATTAGACTGGAAGCTACTGTAGGGCAGGGAGTGTCATACGAGTACCTGACACAAGAATCACTTGCTCCCAACATGATTTTAAGGGTGTTTTAAGCTTAGTATTGGCATGGGCTGAGCTCTACAAGTCACTTTCTTCATGAAGAAAAATATAACAAAAGCAAATGACTAATATGGTTACAGATGGTTCTATATAGAGGTATTTGTGGACATGTGGATATACACAGATTAATATATACACATATATTTCTTTGTTTTGTCAACTAAGGGGGAATAAGGAAAGGACAGCCCAGTATCAATGAGCACACCTAACACCCATATGTTGGTTTCTAATATCATTCTTTAATGAAAGGAACCAGAGCCTTTTGGAGAAATGATTGATTCTAGGACTTGGGTAGGAAATATACAAAATGAACTTGAAATAACTTGCAAAGTCTGAGAATAGAAAGCAGCTTGTAGAACTAATGTGGGCGCATATACGCACACACACACATACATACACACACACACACATTCACAGAAGTATGTTCGAGGGCCATAAGAACAAATGGAAAGAGCTCCCAATGGCTAGAAGCTGGCATAATGGGACCAAACAATTATTAAGGCAGTATTAGATTATAAATCACAGTATAAAATAAATACCCATGAGTCTCTACTGATATAAGTAAATAACTGAATAAATAATTGGGGAGAAGAGACAAATCTGTTGAGCATACAAATTTATGAAGAAACTTTACTGTAGGAGTAGAGTGGTATGTGTGGGCTGTGAATAGAGACTTGCTTTCAAAGAGTTGAGTATGGAAAGTGAGGGGAAAAATAATTTTACAGTGAAGAAACATGACAAATATTATTTCGGCCAGGTTCAAGATGTACAGTTATAAGCCATATCACTCAATATGATGGTGTTTACACTTCATATGTGTACCCTTGATATACCATGATGAAAATGGCACTAAAGTCTGGACTTTAGATAATGATGTCTCAATATTGGTTCATTAATTATAACAAATGCACCCTACTAATGTAAGATATGAATAACAGGGGGAACTATACATAGAGTACATGGGAGCTCTCTGAACTATTTTCTCAATTTTTCTGTACATCTAAACCTGCTCTAAGACGTAGTCTATAAAAATGGCAAAATAAAAAATCTAAAAGCAAATGAGAGGAATAAAATCAGAATTAACTGAATAATCCAGCAGAGATGCTGCTTCTTTTTTAATACACATGCCCCTTTCTGGGTCATATCTGAAAATTTCAGGAGAATGGATTTGTGTTACAAATTAGCTCAACAGTTGCATGTGTTTTTCCTTTAATTATGTGCATGTGGATAGGAGTGGTATCTTTCCTACAATAGGAATAATATGTTCCAAAAACAGTCAGATTTTTTTTCTTTTTAAATCAGCAGCTTCATGACTTAAAGATATATTTACTTTAATCCTTGTTTAGTACTGACTGGTGTCCTGGTCATCAGAGATGAATATCCCAATTTTCTGTAAGAACTGACATAGCACTTATCAAATACTCTTGGTCAGAAGTGTTGAAAGAATTAGGATAGCTCCTTCTGTAGTCTGGGAAACAGTAAGGTAGGTGAGAGATGGCTGAAACCAGCCTACTTTGAGTGAGTTTAGACCGAGAGAAGTGTTTTGTTGGACTCATGTCAACAAGAAATGAACATAGTTGTTGGTGCTCAGAAATAGCATTCCGTAGAAGAGGTTCTAATCTGTACTTTGTTATACCCACCGCCAGTGACTAATTTCCTGGACAATGCCTGTTTTGGTGCAAGCAGACATTGCTGAACTTTGCGCTCTTAATAAACTTCCTGAAGAAGCCTGAAAAGTTAGCCTGCTACTCTCCAATAACCCTGCACCTAGACTCATGCTTGATTTTATATACTCATGCTGAGAAAGAGTTCATCTAAGTTCTTCTGATAAACAGTGGTGTGGGAGGAAGGCAGAGGATGTCTACAGGACAGGGTGGCTCCGGTCAGAAAATTAATGTTCCTCCTTGGGGCTAGAGTTGACCAGGAGAAGGATTGGCTCTGACCTTGAGGGTTTTACACTGGAGGCCTGCAGAGGTGGTCCAACATGGAAGGGGAAAAAAAGACGAAACCATAGCAATTCCGATAGAATTATTGGATGCACTCACTTCCCTGTTTAAACCCCAATATTCTTTCCTAGTCATGTAGACAAAGAACCAGGGAATTGGCTAAATGCCTTTAATTTTCAAATATGTATAGAGATGTCAGGTAAACACATTCTGAAGTACAAAAACCTTTGGTTAAGATTTCATTCATAAATAAGCCAGACGCAGAATGACAATACTGCATAATCTCACTTATATGTAGAATCTTAAAAAAAAGTCAAACTCACAGAAGCAAAGAGTAGCATGATGGTTACCAGGTAGGTGGGGGAAATAGACAGATGATGGCCAAGGGGTACAGATTTTCTGTTATAAGTTCTGGAGATCTAATGTATACTACAGTGACTATAATTAACAATTCTGTATTGTATACTTGAAACTTTCTATAAAGGTAGATCTTCAGTGTTCTCACCACACACATGCACAAAAGGAGATGTAACTATCTGAGGTAATGAATATGTTAATAACTTGATTGTGATGATTATTTTACCACACATATGTAAAATTATCAAGTTGTATACCTTAAATAGATTTAATTTGAATTGTCAATTACATCTCAATAAAGCTGAAAAAATTTCATCATTCCTCACACTTATGCGGTGCCTCCAACTTTCCAAACTGCTTTTGCAAAACTGCAGTTACCCTCTGGCTTCTCCCATTTTCCTTTAGGGAAAAAAATCAACAGCAGATGAAATAGTTTTAAATCACCTGGGAAAATCAACTCTCCCCCATTTTATAAATCCCTGGGAGCAGGTGGTAGAGGGAGGGCAGTGAGGTGCAATAAATAGCACAAGATCTGAGCAGCAGCAGCTACAGAAATGACCAGGCTTCATGGAAAATGACAATGGGGGCTCATTGTCAAAAAGTATTAAAATTGTTGAGATGGTGACAGAAGAATATTAAAGCAAGCATACCTTGTGCGACTGTCCAGGTAACATGCCCATGAAGCCAGCCCTGGTCTTGAGTAACACAGAAATAGGTTCTGATCCTGTCTCTGCCTTTCAACAATTGTATAACTTTGGGCAAGCTTCTCGTACTCTTTGACTCAAGGTTCTTTACTTGTAAAATGTTAAGAAGACAATGAATACAAAGGACAAAATACATTGTATTGTGAAATAAACATTCAAAAGTTAATAATGACATTGATATTAAGAATAATAGCTCGATTTTGGTTGGAAAAAAATGGCGGCGTGAGGTGAGCCTCTGTAACGCTCCCCTGGAATTTACAACGAATCGGACAACAATAACTCCACAAAGGACTCCTTGCACAGCAGACAGGCAAGACGAAGAGGCCGACTACTGAATTCACCTCCAGGTGGGTGAATCGCGCGAGCGGGGGAGGAGGGAGAGGAGAAGTGCAGAGACGGAGCCGCGCGGGTGCAGGACACAGACCTAGCTCAGTGCTCGGAGCCCACTGCTCCCGGAACTACCGCCGCTGCGGGAGAGGGAAGGACTCGGACTGCTAGGGCTCCGCTCACGGCCCGCAGGGCTGAGGGGGCAGCATACAAAACCGCTGAACCCAACGCTCGCTCACGGCAGACCTCGGAGCAAAGACTGAGGGAAGAGGGCTGAAATCGGTGGTTTAAGCCCTCACTGCCGAGCGGAGAACGGAAGCCCTAGGCACGGAGACTAGCCGCCCCCTCCTTACCCTCCCAGAGCTCGCCCCGCCCCCACCTGCCCTGTGCTAGAAGCGATAAAGTAGCAGTGTCGGATCAAAGGACAGAATATTTGCTGCTCTGAGAACTGTGGACCGCAGACACAGATTCGCAGCTCAACTAGTTCCGGCAAAGGGGAGGGAGCTGTGGAAGCAGGACTGGCTGTGGTGGTGGTCGCCGCCATTGCTCTGGGCCACCTCTCACAACTCACCCCGCCCCTGGCCCCACCTATCTGGGCGGATCCCTGCAGGAGTAAACAGAACTGCTGAAACAAACGGGCTCTGAATCTGGTGCAGAAAGAGCTTTGGAACTCCAAAAGCTCTTCGCATACCTATCAACCTGTTGCAGAAGACACTCCTGTAGATGTCTAGGAAGAGAAATAGTAAATCAGTGATTGCCATGAATAACCAAGGCAACAAGATAGCTCAGAAAGAAAGTGAAAAGTCTCCAGAAAAGGAACTTAGAGATATGGACCTTTGTGATTTAAATGACAGAGAATTCAAGATCGCAATTCTGAAAAAACTGAATGAGATGCAAGAAAACACAGAAAGGCAGTTTAATGAACTCAGAAACACAATCAAAGAACACCATGAGCATTTTACAAAAGAGATTGAAATCTTGAAAAAGAACCAAATAGAATTTCTGGAGATTAAGAAATCTATAGAAGAAATTAACAATAAAATATCCAGCTTAGGTAGTAGAGTTGACCAGATGGAGGAAAGAATCAGTGACATCGAAGATAGGAACCTGGAATTTACACAGAGGGAAGAAGAAAGAGACTTGAGACTTAAAAGAAATGAAAGAACTCTACAAGAACTTTCTGACTCCATCAGAAAGAGCAATATAAGAATAATGGGCATACCAGAAGGAGAAGAAAGAGGGAAGGGAACAGAGAATATATTCAAACAAATCGTCGATGAGAACTTCCCAAACTTGTGGACAGAACTGGATCCTCGAATCCAAGAAGCAAATAGAACACCTAATTACCTCAATCCCAACAGGCCTTCACCAAGGCACATTGTATTGAAGCTGTCTAAAATCAATGATAAAGAAAGAATCCTCAAGGCAGCCAGGGAAAAGAAGACGGTAACTTACAAAGGAAAGCCCATTAGATTATCATCAGATTTTTCAGCAGAAACTCTACAAGCTAGGAGGGAATGGAACCAAATATTCAAACTATCGAAAGAGAGAAATCATGAGCCAAGAATAATATATCCAGCAAAGATCTCCTTTAGATATGAAGGAGGAATAAAGACCTTTCCAGACATCCAGAAGCTGAGGGAATTTTCTAATACACGACCTGCACTACAAGAAATACTAAAGGAGGCTATTAGACCACCATCAACAGGGACAACTTGTGGCAACCGAAACATAAAAAGGGGGAGCGTAAAGGCCTGAACTGGAATATGGGAATAGAGAAAGTAAGCGTACTGAAGAAACTGGAATACTCTAAATATCAAACTTTCTTTTACATAAACTCAAGGGTAACCACTCAAAAAACATCCAAATCTGAAATATATACTGTAATAAAAGAAGAAACAGAGGAAAACATCATAGAATACTACCACACAGAAATAACAGACAACAACAAAAAGGCAAAGAAACAATGGAGACACAGCCTTACCAGAAAACTAAAGACAGAATGACAGGAAATCCTCACATATCAATAATCACCCTAAATGTAAATGGACTGAACTCACCAATAAAGAGACACAGAGTAGCAGATTGGATCAAAAAACTAAACCCAACCATATGCTGCCTACAAGAGACACATCTCAGCTACAAGGACAAGCATAGACTCAAAGTGAAAGGGTGGAAATTGACACTTCAAGCAAATGGTACCCAGAAAAAATCAGGTGTAGCCATAATGATTTCCGATGAAACAGACTTCAGGGTGAAAAAGATAACAAGAGACAAAGATGGACATTTCATAATGGTAAAGGGGACTATACAACAAGAAGACATAACAGTCATCAATATTTATGCCCCCAATCAGGGAGCACCGAAATATACCAAGCAACTACTAACAGAACTAAAGGGAGAAATTGACCAAAACACAATTATACTAGGGGACTTAAATACATCATTGACAGCTATGGATAGATCATCCAAACAGAAGATAAATAACGAAATCGCAGCCCTAAATGACACATTAGATGAATTGGACATAATTGACATATATAGAGCACTTCATCCTAAAACATCAGACTATACATTCTTTTCTAGTGTACATGGAACATTCTCAAGGATAGACCATATATTGGGACACAAAATCAGCCTCAGCAAATTTAAGAAGATTGAAATCATACCAAGCATATTCTCTGATCACAAAGCTTTGAAATTGGATATCAACTGCAAAAAGAAAGCAGGAAAAAACACAAATACATGGAGATTAAACAACATACTTTTAAAGAACGACTGGGTCAAAGAAGAAATTAGAGGAGAGCTCAAAAGATACATAGAAACAAATGACAATGAAAATACATCCTACCAAACTTTTTGGGATGCCGCGAAAGCAGTTTTAAGAGGGAAATTTATATCATTACAGGCCTATCTCAAGAAACAAGAAAAATCCCAAATAAATAACCTCATGTTACACCTTAAAAAACTAGAAAAAGAAGAACAAGCGAAACCCAAGGTCAGCAGAAGAAAGGAAATAACAAAAATCAGAGCAGAACTAAATGAAATAGAGAACAAAAAGACAATAGAAAAAATTAATGTGACAAAAAGCTGGTTCTTTGAAAAGATTAACAAAATCGACAAACCCTTGGCTAGACTCACTAAGATAAAAAGAGAGAAGACACTAATTAACAAAATCAGAAATGAAAAAGGGGAAGTTATCACGGACACCACAGAAATACAAAGGATTATCCAAGAATACTATGAAGGACTATATGCCACCAAATTTAATAACTTAGAAGAAATGGACAAGTTCTTAGAAACATATAGCCTTCCAAGGCTGAACCAAGAAGAAGTGGAAAATCTAAACAGGCCGATCACCAGTAACGAAATTGAATCAGTCATCAAAAACCTTCCCAAAAGCAAAACTCCTGGACCAGATGGCTTCACCAGTGAATTCTACCAAACCTTCAAAGAGGATCTAATACCAATCCTGCTCAAACTCTTCCAAAAAATTGAAGAAGAGTCAGTACTCCCTAACTCATTTTATGAGGCCAACATTACCCTGATACCAAAACCTGGTAAGGACAACACAAAAAAAGAAAACTACAGACCTATATCTCTGATGAATACAGATGCTAAAATCCTAAACAAAATTCTAGCAAATCGAATACAACAATGCATTAAAAAGATTATTCATCACGACCAAGTGGGGTTCATCCCCGGGGCACAAGGATGGTTCAACATTCGCAAATCCATCAATGTGATACATCACATAAACAAAATAAAGGACAAAAACCATATGATTCTATCAATTGATGCAGAAAAAGCATTTGATAAGATACAACATCCATTTATGATTAAAACACTTACTAAAATTGGTATAGAAGGAAAATACCTCAACATAATAAAGGCCATATACGACAAGCCCTCAGCTAACCTCATAATTAATGGTGAAAAGCTGAAGCCCTTTGCTCTACGTTCAGGAACACGACAAGGTTGTCCCCTATCACCTCTGCTTTTCAACATAGTGTTGGAAGTCCTCGCCAGAGCTATCAGGCAAGAGAAAGAAATAAAAGGCATCCAAATTGGGAATGAAGAAGTTAAATTGTCACTCTTTGCAGATGACATGATGCTATACATAGAAAACCCTAAAGACTCCACCAAAAAGCTATTAGAAACAATCAATGAATATAGTAAAGTTGCTGGCTACAAAATCAACGTACAAAAGTCCATTGCTTTCCTATATACCAACAATGAAATCTCAGAAAAAGAGATAGAAAAAACAATTCCTTTTGCAATTGCAGCAAAAAGAATAAAATACCTAGGAATAAACTTAACCAAGGATGTGAAGGATTTATATGCTGAAAACTATAAGACATTTTTGAAAGAAATTGAAGAAGACACAAAGAAATGGAAAGACATTCCGTGCTCATGGATTGGAAGAATCAACATCGTTAAAATGGCCATATTACCCAAAGCCATATACAGATTTAATGCAATCCCCATTAAAATCCCAATGGCATTTTTTAAAGAAATAGAACAAAAAATCATCAGATTTGTTTGGAACCACAAAAGACCCCGAATAGCCAAAGCAATATTAAAAAAAAAGAACAATACTGGAGGTATCACACTCCCTGATTTTTCCTTGTACTACAGGGCTACAATAATCAAAACAGCTTGGTATTGGCGGAAAAACAGATTCATAGACCAATGGAATAGAATTGAGAACCCAGAAATAAAACCACATAAATATGGACAGATAATTTTTGACAAAGAAGCTAAAAACATACAATGGAGAAAAGACAGCCTCTTCAATAAATGGTGCTGGCAGAATTGGATAGCTACGTGCAAAAGAATGAAACTGGACTGCTATCTGTCACCATGTACCAAAATTAATTCAAAATGGATCAAAGACTTAAGCATAAGACCTGACACAATAAACTGCATTGAAGAAAACATAGGTACTAAACTTATGGACCTTGGGTTCAAAGAGCATTTTATGAATTTGACTCCAAAGGCAATGGAAGTAAAAACTAAAATAAACAAATGGGATTATATGAAACTGAAAAGCTTCTGCACAGCAAAAGAAACTATTGACAAAATAATGAGGCAACCAACTGAATGGGAGAAGATTTTCGCAAACAGTTCCTCTGATAAGGGGCTAATATCCAAAATATACAAGGAACTCATGAAACTCAACAACAAAAAAACAAACAACCCAATTGAAAAATGGACAGAGGACCTGAAGAGACATTTCTCCAAAGAGGATATACAAATGGCAAATAGACATATGAAAAAATGCTCAACATCGCTAATCATCAGAGAAATGCAAATGAAAACCACAATGAGATATCACCTCACCCCAGTCAGAATGGCTTTCATCAACAAAACAAATAGTAACAAGTGTTGGAGAGGCTGTGGAGAAAAAGGAACTCTCATACACTGTTGGTGGGAATGCAGACTGGTGCAGCCGCTATGGAAGGCAGTGTGGAGGTTCCTCAAGAAATTACGAATAGAATTACCATATGACCCAGCAATCGCTCTCCTGGGTATCTACCCCAAAAATATAAAAGCATTTCTCTACAGAGACACGTGTACTCCAATGTTCATTGCAGCTTTGTTTACGGTGGCCAAGACATGGAAACAACCAAAATGTCCTACGATAGATGAATGGATAAAGAAGTTGTGGTACATATACACAATGGAATACTATTCGGCGTTAAGGAAAGATGATATAGGAGCATTTGTGACAACATGGATGGATCTCGAGAGAATAATGCTAAGTGAAATAAGTCAGACAGAAAAAGCAGAGAACCCTATGATTTCACTGATATGTGGTATATAAACCAAAAAGAACAAGACAAACAAATGAGAAACAAAAACTCATAGACACAGACAATAATTTAGTGGTTACCAGAGGGTAAGGGGGTGGGGGGTGGGTGATGAGGGTAAAGGGGATCAAATATATGGTGATGGAAGGAGAACTGACTCTGGGTGGTGAACACACAATGGGATTTATAGACGATGTAATACAGAATTGTACACCTGAAATCTATGTAAATTTACTAACAATTGTCACCCCAATAAAATTAATTAAAAAAAAAAAAAAAAAAAAAAAAAAAAGAATAATAGCTCAAGCGAAAAGAGAGAGAGAAATCAGGGGTTGGGTTGGCAGCACCGAATCATCCCCTCTCCCACTCAGATTTCCCCCAGTGCAGACATGGCCTGGTCAGGACAGCCGCTGCCTCTCCTCAGTGGCCCCACACCCCACCTCAGCTGGCTGCCAGTCACCGCCTCCCACCTGTAGGCCTCAGAAGAGACCATCTGGAGCTGGCATCTGACACTACTCCCAGGGTAGAAAAGACCAGAAAGCGAGGTCAGGAAACTGCTAGGGGGTCATCTCTTTGACAAGGGCATGTGTTTCCATTTACTACAGGCTTGTTCTTCTGGAATCCCAGTCCCCGATGACGCTCTGAAATTTCCCGAGGACCTTGGGCTTGACCTCCACACCTGGGTCTGTGGGGCTGGCTTCCTGCCATTGCTGCCTAACCTCTGGCCTGCCTATGCAGCCCCTTGTTGACCTCCAGGGGGCTAGACCTCATAGCGTGTGTGCCCTGTGGCCTTCTGGTCTCTACACTCTCTCTGACCCGATGCCATGACGTCTGTATTTGCCCTCGGGCTGCCTGCTGACTCTGTATCCATTTGCATCAATTGAACACCCTCCAGTTTGGGCCATTTGCCCAGAACAGTGACCCTAAGCTGCCGGGGGCCTGTCCACCAATGCCCTGTAATGCATTGGCAAAATGCAGTCCATTCTTCCCCCACCCATCCTGGCCACACTCTCTCAGTGCTCTCATAAGCACCCAGAGCAATGTCGGGTGGAAATTTCTCTACCTGCCTTGATTTGGGTGGTACTCAAGCACTTGATTCATTCAGTTGAATCACCAACAGCATCAGTCACTCTGCTTTAGTCAATGACACTGAAGAGAATTGTTCTCCCTGCGAGAAGTCCTCCTCCCTTTTCCTGGCCTATGGAAAGGCAGAATGGTGGGGGCATTCTTTCCTTTGGGGTCAGCAAGAGTTCTTCATGAACATGCTTCTTTGTTCTTTATGGTTTGATTATATTCTTTAAACAAAAAAATTCAAGCAGGCTTAGTGTAGAATTAACCCTTTGGGATTATGTATTAATTGACAATCCTTAATACCAAACCATTTATTTTTCATTTGGTAGGTATTGTGGCAGTGAGCCAAATTGCAGTGGAAAGATTAATAGGCCATCTACCCATGCTTTCACTGTTTAATATGTGCTAGAGCAGAGTCAGCTGCTCCCACTCACCAATATGTGCTTACAGTCTGAGGCGAATCCGTGTGCTTCAAAATGTGTGTCTTTGGACACTGGGAAATGATTCCGAGAAGGTGACATTCTGAGATACTGGGGGTTAAGACTTCTATATATGAATGGGGGTGGTGCACAATTCAACTCATAACAGGCACGGGAGTCCATGATGTAATCTGCGAAGGTCAGCCTCTGACATGTAAGTGGTAGTTACAGTGTGGTCTGGGTAACCTGAGACTTTGCAGGTGTCTCTGAGCAGTCTCCAACCTCAAAGTCCCTCAAAGAAGTGACAATGTTAAAATAATCTTCCTTCACTCATCAGCAGCATTCGACACATTGATCACTCTCCTTCTTGAAATACTTTCTTCGCTTTCTGGGATGTCTCTTTCTTGATTCTTCCTCCACCTCACAGGCTCCTTCTTTTCTCTCTCTGTGTAGTTCCTCGTCATCTGCCAGACCACCAAATAGTGGGATGCCCCTTAGCTCTGTGCTGGGGTAAATTTCCCATTTGCCCTTCGCGTTCTCACTCGACTCCCTCTCTCATTGCTTCACCAACGAGCTCTGTGCCCTGGGTGGTTGACCTTTGCAGATTACATCATCGACTTCGGGGCACACACAATTGTCAGCAAACCATCAGAAGCTAGGAGAGGGGCATGGAGAGGGTTCTCTCTCACAGACCTTAGAAGGAACCAAATGTTTTAACACCTTGATCTTGGACTTCTGGCTTCTAAAACTGAGACAATAAATTTCTGCTATTTAAGCTACCCAGTTTGTAATACTTTGTTACACAGCCCTAGCAAACTAGTACAGCGCCTCTTGATTCTGGTTGGGTTCTGCCAATGAGGATCAGGCAAGAGACTGGAGAGGGGAGGAGAGCAGAATAGACTCTGTCATGCTTCATGAGATTGTACTCAAACCCTACGCCAGCATGTCCTGTCCTCATTTCCTGCTTTATTTTTCTTCATGGAAATAAGCACGTAGTATAGATAGTATTGCCTACTTGTTTATTGTCCACATTTCTCTCCCCGTCACCATCTTGGAATGTAGGGACTTTGTTCACTGGTATCTCCTTTACTCCTACAATGGTGCCTGGCCCATGGTAGGCACTTGATACATATTTGTTAAATGAATGAATAAAGGTAAAATCTATGCTTCTGATCCTGACCAGGATGAATAATTAAAAAAAAATAGTCAATACAATTTAATAAAAATCTAGCCATTTCCTCATTGTCTTCTATTTCTGACATTCAGTTTATCATTTTTGATGAGTTTTTAAATTAAATTTATTGGGGTGACAATGCTTAGTACAATTATATAGGTTTCAAGTGTACAAATCTATAACATCATCTGTATACCACATTGTGTTCACCACCCAGAGTCAATTCTCTTTCCATCACCATATATTTGACCCCCTTTACCCTCTTCTTCCATGGGAAGTAGGAGCACCTGGAAGAGGTGAGCCACAGAGACATGAGGCAAGCTCTGTCTCGTTCTACTTGGTTCTTCCTGCTTAGATCTTCAGCCTCACAGCTTGCCTCTCCCCACTTATTGTTCTAGACCCCAGCAGGACTGGATTATACCTGAAGTTCTTTCAGTGCCCTGAGCTCTCCATACCCCCTGGCTGTGTACTCAGTGTATTACTCAGAGTTCTCCAGAGAAACAGTGTGTGTGTGTGTGTGTATAAAAAGAAATTGATTCTAAGGAATTGGGTCATGTGATTATGGGTGTTAAGGAATGCCAAGATCTGTAGTTGGCAAGCTGGAGACCCAGGAGTACTGGTGGTGTAAATTCTAGTCTGAAAGCCAGGCCCAAGAAGGGTCTGAAGGCACGAAAAGATGTCCCAGCTCAAACAGACCAGGGAGGAGAAATTCCCTCTTACTTTCAGTGTGGTTAACCTTTTAATTCTATTCAGGCTTCAGTGGATTGAATGAGGCCACCCACATATGGAGGGCAATCTACTTTACTCAGTCTACAGACTGAAATGTTAATCTCATCCAAAGACACCCTCACTGATACACCTGGAATAACGTTGGATCAAATAGGAGGGAACACTGTAGTCCAGTCAAGTTGAGACATAAAACTTAACCACCACACTCAAGGTCAGCTCCCTTTTCGCCTAGCCAGTTCTTACTCTTAGGTCTCAGATGGGATGTCCCTTCTAGGAGATGGGCTCCAAGCACCTGTGGTTACAATGAACTCTTGGCCCATTGTACTCGTGAAGCAAACTATTTCTCTTATAATAATTTTGAAGCTACAGATTGAAATTTTGAGTTTGTTTGGGGAGTAGCTATTTCTTAGGCTTTTTCTGTTATGACTGTGTCTTATAGTTTGGCACAGTTCCTGGAGCAGAGGAAGTGCTCCAGGAATTTTTTTTTTCCAAATGTACAAATGAACAATGGTCTAGGAAGGCCTAGAATCCCACATCCCTTTCAGTTGGGAACATGAGCAAAGAATAGTGAGTAGGAAAAAAAAAAAAAAGAAGGAGGTGGTGAAGTTGCATAGTGATAGGATCTTATAAACTCTAAGGCAAAATAGTAGAGATAATTTGAATTACATGGAAATTTTGAGAAGTCATTGCACAATTCATTGTGTTGGGAAAACTTCAAAGAACCCAGCTAGCCTCTGATTGGGGTTTTCTGGGTCCTTCTATTTCAATTCTGAATCCACTTTTCCATTCAAATGGTGGAAGTGGGCTGGCAGCTTCAACATCACAGGGGCTCTGTTAGAAATAAAGAATCTCAGGACTCACCTCAGAACCTACTGAATCAAAATCTGCATTTTAATGTGATCCCCAAGGGATGTGAGAAGCTTGAAAAACTCTGAGCTATGCTACTAACCAGCTGCATGAATCTGGGGGGAAGTTACTTAACTTATAGACCAAAACACTTCATCTGTAAAATAGAGACATGATACTTAGAGTTGTTATAACCAAATGAGAGCCTTCCTACTGGCATCAGTGCCCAGAGGAGGGTAGACACTCAATGGGTTTGACTTTTCCTTTCATCATGGAATCCATGGGTTAATGGCAGTGGGCGGAAGGATCTGCGTTTGCTTCTCTAGATGCTATCGCAGTATTGTGCTCACCACAGTACTGATGTTCTTGGGCTCTTACACTCGCTTCTGGTAAGGTCCCAATGAATTATGTGTATAGAACATGATCAGTACCACATGGTTTGCCCATGTTATCTATAGCTTCTTTACTATAGGCTCACCCTACAGAATGAATGTTCACTTTTTACTGTGCTTTTGTTTTGAGCAAGATTTATTGCTTTCTTTTACCTTTTAGGGTTCACTTTGTATATTTTATTGGACATTTACCAGTATTTATGGGATACTAATTATATGTAAAGCTCTGTGCTTGATGCGGTTGTAGACTCAGAAGATAAAAAAAGCAAGAACCCCATCCTGGATGAATTTGTAATATATTAGAGGAGTATAAACATATACAAATTAAGTCAGAAGTTGAGAGGTGTTAGTCGAGGTGCTAAGAAAGTTAGAGAACAGAAACGTTTCATATTAAAATATATTTATGTTTCTATAGTAGCTGTTATCTCAATTTATTTCTCATTGTTGAAATAAATATTTAATAAAAGACACCCAGGCTCACCCTACAGAATTAAATTTCACTTTTTACTATGCTTTTGTTTTGAACAAGATTTATTCTCTTCCGTATTTAAAAATTTGGAATTAATATGATCTTTCTGAACAGTTCGATTTAATTACTACTTTAAAATTCAAAGAGAAACATCATTAAATATTAATAGGCCAATCTGCAAAAACAAATTTCTCTGTAACTTTGGCTTAGGTAAATGGGGATTTCAGAAAGTATGACAGGAATAATAGAAGTAAGAAGGGGTTTGCATATTTTAAGCTTCCATTTCCTTATTTATAAAACAATTGAATTTTAAGAATATGAGATCCCTAATAGTTCTATAAGAGTATGCTGGTGGTCATAAAGGAAAAGAGCTATGAAAGCCATTCGGGTAATATTAGGTGAGAGAGGTGTGATGGGGGCTGTGGAAAATTGAAGCAGAGCTGCTTTGTGTACGAGGACAGACATCACTTAGGTCCAGCCAAATGTGCCATGTACAATGTCTAGTACTGATTCTCAGGGGAATTGGACATCTAGATTTTATGTGTAATGTCCTAATTTTTATAAAAAAAACTATTGTTTTGAGTTTAAACATACTACACGACAAACTAAGCATTTCTCCATGGTAAATAAAGCCTTCAGGCTTCAAGTTTGCACCTTGTCATCTATACCAAGGGGCCATGAGCTGTCATTCATCAATCACAATTGACCGAGGGAATCAACCACAAGTCTGTGATTCTCACCCCAGCCAAAGCATTAGGCTCATTTGGGGAACATTTTACCACCAGCAGGGCCTGGACTCCACCTGCCGAGATTCTGATTCAATCAGTCTTGGGTTGGTGTCTAGCATTAATGGTTTTTAAAATTCCACAGGTAATTCTAATGTGCAGCTAGGTTTGAGAACTTCTATCTTAAGGAAACATTTCCATCTCTACCATGCATGCCACACGCCACCACCTCACCTTGCTCCCATGACACCTGGCATCCCCAGCAGGCTGTGTGAGGCCTTCTTCTAGCCACTCTTGCCTTTGTCATCATTCCAGAGCCTTTACTGGTGACCAGAGACTCTGGAGACGTTGCAGATCACTTCGTCTCTCAAGAATGTCATTGAAGTGCAGTTCATGGCAACTCTGTACCCATCCTCATTCCGTCCTCCATTGTTTCAGGTTCACATTTTTCTACCAGCTGCAGAGTGGGAAGGAGAGAATCAGGAGAGATAAGCTCTTGCTAGTTTTCAATTTTATGCTGCCTAAACAATATTCATAACAAGCACTATGGTAAATCTCTCATTTACTGTTACAGTTTTTCTAATGTTTTGGTGCACTTTTATATTTTTACTCCATCTAAGTATTGAAAACAAATGAAGTTCAGCAAAACAGAAGATCCAGGGGATCCAGCAAATAATTATCCCTGCCAAGCATGAGTATTTAACACCTGCATGTTTGGGAAACATTCAAATTGGTTTGCTTTGTGTATGTTATAAAAACACTCCCTGGAGCTGAGGAAATCTCTTTTGGACTCACTTGTTATTTATGTATTTATTTGATTTTGAAAATGTAGGCAATAGGTGAATTAGGTTAGGTTTCAAGGTCTCTAGGCATAGCCATGAGATTTTAGAACGTGGCATTTGGTCTGGGTCTCATTTTGAAATCAGACTTGGGTTATTAATCTGTAGACCTGGGGCCGGATGGATTATATTAAAGTAAGACTTTGTACACTTTCATATAACTCATTTTTGTCATGCAGCATTATATTTCTCAGTGGCTAGAGATTCAAATGGCTCATAAATATTTTGTGAATGAAGGTTTAGGGATGATAGTTTGTCAAAGCCAGAATGAATTGATGCCAGCGATAGAAGGAAAAAGGAAAGTGAGCCGCAGACTTTTCATTGTTCCTACCTTTCTTGGAGACCTGATTTAGAGGCCTGAGTAGTTTCTTCTTAATTACTTCAGAGATGGTTTTGGAAAATGCAACTCTAAATGGAGTACAGAATGATTTATGGCACTGTTTTATGAGATGGAATTAAAAATTCAAACCAGAATGTGTAAATGTGGCAGCGTGGGGCTACTGATTAAGCATCACTGAGCGCTGCCATTCATCTGACTGCACCTGCTCGCGGGGCATCATGCTGGTACCTGCCCATTGGACGGGGCTCAGCAGAATCGAACGAGACATTCCCAGATCAGCGACTGGAGAAAAACATTCTTTGAGAGGAATTAGGAGAAACTCCCTAATTTCTGAAATGAGAACCGCAGGTAACGTACATGGTGTGGGATAGTCTGAGGATTCCTGCCGTCTGGAATCCACACACAGCCCCCGGGAAGTTAAGAGCCAGTGGTTCAGGCTTGTTATCTGTCAAATGGGATTGGTGACAACCACAGGCTGTTCTTTAAGGATGAAATGAAATCATATTTGAGGAAGCCGTTGGTGAACTTGATAATGGAATGCAAATGGGAATTACATTTATTCTAAACCTCCCAAGGGAAATGGTTTCAAGATCTTTTCATGCATTATTAGCACAAAGCAGAACAGTTGCTTCACAACTTGGTGGTATGCTTGGGGCGGGGGGAGACCAGGGGCCAAAAGAACCCACCTTTGTGAAAATCCTCTGGCATTTGTTCCCTAGCATCCATTTATCCTTCAAGGAGCTCCGGCTTTGTGCTACAGCTGTTTAGTTGGATATGTACTCACAGTCTACTCAGATGTGCATAGACAATGCATTTTCTCCATCGCATTTATACTAACCTGTTTCTCCTTATGCTCACCCTCCTGCTAAGTTGTAGGGACAGACAACTTGGTAACCTGAGTCTGACACAATAATTGAAACTATCCCTTTAGGTTTCTAAGCCGATAGGTAAAATGCTGTTTCCCAGTTTCCATAATTTGCTCCATGCACCCATCAAAACTGGCTTATGCGACCTTGTAGTAGTGCCATGATGGGGTTCTAAGGTCTAGGCTGAATCCTGTGGCTCCTCTGCTCCCTGAACCATGTCCTTCTCTACCTGGACCCTCCCAGCACTCAAAGCCGGTGTCACATGTGATGGGTTTGATCTTGCCCTGTTGGGTTCAGTAACCCTGCTCTGCAAGTTGGCCTCTCCTGCTTCTTTGTGGTCCTCTTTGAGTCTCAGCTACATCCCTTTTCCACCCCTGGCTCAGTCCTGATATGGGGTCCCCTCTCCCCTCATCATCAGAAAGGCCGATGGTTTCTCAACTCACCTGCCTTGCAGTCACTGTCCCTCATGAACCGGCAAGAAATTCTAGGTCCTTCCCACACTATACCGGGATCAAGAGACGCCCAAGAAAGTTAGACACTTGTCATTCTTCTGATTACCATGTAGAGGTTATTCATTATTTTTGATGTCACCACTTCCCCTTATCCCTTACTTTTTACCAGGCAGATGCAGTGACGATCTATAACAAAATCTTTTCTAGAGTTCTTTGTTCTTGGTTTTTTTCATCTATTTACCTAAAATAACTCCTCATCTCTTGGTTCAGGTCTGGAGGGAGGAAATTGGACCCTCCTACCTCACTACTGCTTCAGTCCCCAGGAACTTCAAAGGCTGGTTGGACTTGTCTTTGCTCCGTAGCACGTTGTCCTCAAATTCTGGCAAACAAACTGGCCTGGCTGTCACGATGGAAGGGGCATCTTATGCACATCAGGGTAGACACTAAAGTATCTGAATTTCCAGGTTTGGTTCTTGATATGCAACAAAGCTTTAAACTTCAGATAAATATTTCTCAACAAAGCCTAGCTTCAAAGCCTGTTATCTTATTGCAAAATCTTATTTTGAATGCCAGAACAATTCAAATGTAATAATTCTAATACACCTTCCCCCCAACACACACACATGCACACACACGCACACACAATGTATAAGATACAGTTCTAGGTGCAATGGATGACTTTGTAAAGGAAATAGATGAAATTCCTGCTTCCAAGGGCTGTCATTTTAGAGGGAGGTGACAGATAATAAACCAAATGAATAGGTAAAATAAATATATGAGGTGATGATATGTGGTATGAAGAAAAATGAAATTAAGCAAGACAGGATAGTAGTAAGGGCTGGAGATGGAGGCTGAGTTTTGCTTTAAAAGTGACATTTGAACAAGATCAGATGGTAGCTAGAGAATGAGCCATACGGATTATCGGGGAGAATGTCATGCTGGAGAAGGTCATTAAAAAAATTGAACTAGAAATGCATATTAATATTTTTTAAAGTACCCGTTACTTTGTCATCACTGATTCCAAAAGATGAATCTTAATTTTAGGCAGATATAACCAGACTGAATATTATTAGCATGTTATGCTTCCCAAAGTATCACAAAGATCATGCCATATCCATGTTCAAAAATCCTTGGAGAATCTTCATTACTTAGATGAAAAAGTCACTCATTTTTTCATGCAAAATATAATAGCTAGGGATAAAACATGAGTGTGACATAGTCCCTGCTTCCAAAGAACTCTTCATCGATTAATGAGGGCGGACTTAGTCATAAGAACATGTAATAAGATCAGTGCCAAGAACAGGCGTGGGTCTTTTGGAAACACAGACGAGACATCTAATGTGCTCTGGATGGGACTGGAAGATCAGGAGAGGCCTCTTAGAGAAAGCGGTGTCTGAGCTGAGTCTGAGATATTCGTAGAAGATACCCAAGCAATGCCACCGAAGAGGGCAGTCTGATCAACGGGGGCAGCATCAGTGAATGCATGCAGGTGGATACATGCAAGTGAACTAAAGGTAACTCATAACTGCTGGAAGGAAAGTGTGGGGCAGGCAATGGAAAGACATGAGCCTGCAGATGTGGACAGATGAAGGAAAGTCATAATTAAGTCCAACTACATTCACAGGCATGTCTTCCTGACCAGGCCCTTCTCCAGCAGCTCAGTCACTCCAGCCTCTACTCTACTTATGCTACACTGGTGTCAGGAGTGTCCTCCCACCACTGTCCACGCCTATAAAATGTATTCATGTCGTAAACCGTGATTACAGCCTGCCATAGCTAAGTAGTCCTCCGTCATTCCAGCTGTCCAGAGTGCTCTGATAGATTTTGCCATATACCCTTCGTTTCCAGTCACTGTAGTTTAGCCACTGCTGCCTCCTGTCATTTAAATGTCTCCTGTATGTCTAGTTTCCTTTCACAGATTATAATTTTGAGGACAAAAACTGCCTCGTTTCTCCTACATGTTTCAACACAATGATGTGCGTATAATAGTTGCCCAATAAGTCCTTGTTGAAATATGCATTTTATTACTCTAGACCTACACTGTCCTATATGACAGTCACTAGCCGTATGTGGCTATTTAAATTTAAATTAATTAAAATTCAAAAATATGAACAATTCAGTTTCTCAATCTGGTTAGCCAAATTTCAAGTGCTTAATAGCCCACAGGTGGCTAGTAGTTACTCTTTCAGGCAACACAGAAAGCACTTCTATCATTACAGGAAATTCTATTGGCCATCATTGCTTTAAAATACTTTTTAAAGGAATTTCCAGACGAGAACCGCTTCAAGCCACTTTAAAATCATGCCTATAAATTGTCAAAAGAACACCATTCAATTCTATTGCATCTGATGTTAAAGCTATTGATAAAATGTTACAATTTGACTCCAGATAATTTATTTTTATAAGCTTGGCAATACCCAAGATGTAGATATTTATCGAAGAAATAAAATAGTAGCATTTTATTGATGTCTACTCTGTGCCAGATATTATGCTAACACGCTATGTATATTTTATAGGATATATATTTTTAATTTAATCTGTAGAACAACCCTTTGAAATATATATTATTAAAGAAGAAGGAAGTGAAGTCATTCTGGTGAAAACCTTGCTTGTGATACACAGCCAGAAAGAGGTAGAGCTAGTGTTCCAACCAGGGACTTACTGACCCCAAAACCAGTCCGGAGAATATTTTGTATTTCATATATAATTTTATGTGAAACCATATATATATATATATATATATATATATATATATATATATATATAGTCAATATCAGCAACCCAGACCTAAGAAATGTTACAATTTTCTATATTTGCTTCTTTATATAAAATAAAGATCTAGATTAAAGCCATATATAATCCTTCCCAGATCCCATTCTTTTTTTTTTCTCTCCACAAGGGTAACTACTATGAAGTTATCATGCACCTTCTTTCAATTCAGGTCTTAGTATTTTCAATGTATACATGTACTGAAAAACAGTGTATAGTATTGTTTTGCAGATCTTTAATTTTTTAAAAAAGGAAGGCAGTGTTCTGCAATTTACATTTTCATTCAATATGTTTTCCAAGATGAATTCCAGCTGATGCATGTTTCTTTGATTCAGTCATCTCCCCTGTTCTGTATTATTATTTCACTGTGTGGCTACAGTACAGTTTATTTATCCATTGTCCTATTGATAGACACGTGTATCATTCCTAAGTTTTCTCCATTATTGTATACAGAGCTGTAGACAAGATCTACATACATGTTTCCTTAAGCATATTGCAAGCGTTTTTTTCTAGGATATATAGCTTGAAGGGAATTGCAGGGCGTTTGGTTAATATGAATCCATATGTTATCAGATAGTGGTAAATTGCTCTCAAAATGGCAATTTCAATTTATATTCCTTCCCACGGTCAGTACTTGAAATTTCCTATTTTCATCTATTCCTTCAGTACTTAGAATTTTCAGACTTTTTAATTTTCGCCATTCTAATAAGCATAAAATGGCATTTCATTTTGTTTTATTTCCTTGGTCGTATTGAAATTGAGCCTATTTTCTTATATGTAGTGGCCATTCATATTTCCTCTTCTGTAACCCACTGAACCATAAATATTGCCCAAATTTCTGTATGACAACTGATTTATTTTTTATTTTGATTTGTGAGAGTTCTCGATATGTTGTGATTACTAATCCTTTTATCTGGGTTACTTATCTGGGTTGCAAATAACTTTCCAGATTGTTTTTTCACATCATTGATAGAAGTTTTTAACTTCAATGTAGTCAGATTTGTAATGTCCTTTTTCAGGGCTTGCACTCTTAGTGTATTACTTAAGATGTTTTTTCATATTTCATCATCATAAAAAATATTATGTTTTTCTTGTAAAAGTTTTAAAACTTTACTTTTTACGTTTAGGACCTTGGTCAATTTGGATTTTATTTTTATGTATGATGTAATATAGATATCCAATTTTATTTTATTTTTTATATAGGCAGCCAATTTGGCTATTATTAGTTTTGACAAGCTACCTCCTTCACTATGTAGAATGTAGTTATCATTTACCAAGCGCCCATATACGTGTGGGCCTGGGCCTGGTCTCTCTTCACTGCCATTGGTCTCTGTTTACCCCATTGTGTATAATCTTGTAGTTTTTGATATCTTATAGTGCACTTATTTGCCTTCTGTATTATTCTCTGAAATTGGCTTAGCTAGTTTTGGCATTTTCTCTGAGTTTTTGGAACAGACTGACAAGTTTTAGCCTACGTTTTTTCTATTTTGCTAAACTACCTCCATTTTAAGTCCCAGGTTGGGGACTTAAAAACTCGGCAAAATCATTTTATGCTGTCTCTAAAAGGTAAAAGTCTGTCTCAGGAAAGGAGGTGCAGTTAAATCAGAAGCTGACATGGGGCAGGTGGTGATGGTTGGCCTCGATGAGGCATAGGGACTTTGGCCAAAGTCACATGGAGAGATAGAGGTGAGAGCTGGTCACTGGCTAAGAGGTGAGAACTGGTCACTGGCTATGCAGAACTAAGGCAGAACTAAGGCCAAATGCATTATCTACCCAAGTAGGGCCAGAATTAAGATGTCAGACCTTAGGGTGAGAAGCCAAGACCTAGGCAGGAGAAGTGAGCAGGACATTGGGATGGCCAGGGTCTGAGACAATTGCCTGCATACCTTGGGGGGATGTTAATTACTTGGCAAAAATCTAACTTGAATAAGGTCATTATAAGTGGAAGAACCCTTGCTCTAGTTACCAGCCCTTTCCCCAAAAGAGATCTCCTACCATCATAATAAGACAGTATAGTACAGTGGTGTAAGCCAGCCTATCAAATCCAGCAGGTGTGGCTTCTAGCCCCACACCACCATCAAGGTGGTGAATGACCTTGGGTGAGTTTCTTGGCTCTCTCTAAGCCTCTATTAAATGAGGATGATGCTGATTTTGATCTCACAAGTAAGAAAACTATCAAGAGGGTGCCTGGTAAAAGTGATCAGGTCCCCAAATGCCAGCCATCTAGGACCTCCTCTTCATTTGGGAACATCTTCCTGGTGCGTGTGTTATTTCCACCTACTGCAAATAGCAGCTCGTTATCGCATTGCAAGGATGCCTCCTCACCTGTCCTGCATGTGATTAGTTTTCTTTCAGCTCTTTACCTAGGCTCAAAACTCAGCCACTCTTCACTTTCTACATAGCGAAAGTGACTTAACTTCTCTAAATGGGGCAAGTTGTAGTTAGGGTTACTACCATAATTAAATGAATGAATACGTAAAAGAGCTTAGTATAGTATTTGGCACAGATAGGTCCTCTGCAAATATTGCTTAAATAAAAATGGATAAACATACTGCACTATACAGCGCAGTGTTTAAGAGTTTCTTCACTGATGCCAGACTATCTAGGTCAAATGTACTCTGCCATTTGTTAGTTGCAAGCCTTTGGGAAAGTTCCTTAAAGTTACTTAACTCCTCTCAGCCTCAGGTCCTCCCTTGTTAACTAGAAAAATAATGTCCATCTTAGAGTCATTCTGAAGATTAGTAAAAATGATGTATGTCAACTGCCTGGCACATTGAAACTCCTCAGCAAATATGAGCTTTTATTATCACTACACTTGTAGCATAGGGCCACTTGCTCAAGGCCTTGTTAAATTTGGAATAATATTTAGGTCAAGGATGAGGGTGCTAGCTAACCCAATGCAATGGAAGTTCCATATTAAATAGGTGTGAGAGGCAAAACTTGTTTACAGGGAGAACCTTCCCACACTCCTTTGCACTCTGCAACTTACTGAAGACATAACGAACTCATCACATCCAATTTCAGTATGTCCCAGTGGTGGTGTGGGCCTGGGCCATGATCTGAGGTTGTCCTGGTTTATGTCCAAAGACTGCTTGGCTCCCTTAAAAAGCAGTGTCACATCTCCACATGCAACTTTGCCATGAGGAGAAAAAAAAATGTCTTCTTTCCATTCTGAGTCACTGCAGGGTGACATGAAAACATCTGGTTGTATTTCTTTCTCTCTATACATCTCCGGATGCACACACAAAGTTCCCTCCAGGTGTGACAAGAGGAGTGAATGGATTGAAATCATCGGTGTGTTAACCACCAAACTAGGTATGCAAGATGAGAAAAAAAGACTTGAGAAAGGGATCAGAGGAGTGAAGATTTGAAATTACTTTAATCTTGAAGAATTTAGATGTAATTACAAAATAAAACCTTGGTATTACAGCTGTGGTTATCCACCCAAAAACAATTTTCACAGTTTGTGAATTTGGCTTCCTATTCATTAGTGGCTCTTCCCAAGTTAGTAGATGTGTTCTAATCATAAATGAATTCTTAAATAGCTTCGGTCCAAGGGAATTATAACACAAAGGTCACTGTTTATTTTCTAAATAGCTTTTTGTAGTGTAATATAAAATATCTTTGATAAGAAAATTTATTCCTTCTGAAACTGGTTGGGAATAAAGAGTCCACTTTCCTCAAAACCCCAGGGTAACAATGTCACATCAAAGACACGGCAGTAAATGGAAGCTTCAAGAGCTGCCCACATGCACATAATCACAGGTTTTTGTTTAAGGAAAAGTGAACTGTAGCTCAGCCTCTGAGGGCCTGGATTAGCTAGGATATAAGACTGGGTACTGTGAGAAAAGTCAAATTAACAATGACTTGAGCAATATAAAACTTCATTGTTCTCCAGAGAATCCAGGATTATATGGAAGCTCTGTTGGAATACACAGTCCTCAGAAGTCCAAGTTCATTCATAATGCTTCTCATTCTTGATCAGTCCAGGTCTGAATTCCAGCCATCATAAGGAGGAAAGTGCAAAAGGAGAATACACACCTTGTTTTTAAGTTCATGACTGAGAAGTCTCACACCTCATTTGTGCTCCCATGCCATTGGTCAAAACATGGTCACATGGTTACATGTTCTGCAAGGGAAGCTGGGATGTGTAGTTCTTATTCTGGGCAGCCATGTTCTCAGCTTAAAACACAACATCCACAGAGGTAGGAGGAAAAATCAGTTCAGAGCTCTGGTAGATTTTGTATTTGAAGGGCCTGAAGCCTTTGACTTGGATATATACAGAGCCTAGCAGAAGGTCACATGCTGAGCCAGCCCTCAAAGCCTTAATCCATCCCAATCCAACTAGCCAACCCATCTGTAACCATAACTTTATGCCTCATCAACAGGTTTTTCAGAGTGCCAATATTTTAGACCCTTTTATTCTATATAGTAGAGTAGATAAAAATTAATAATACGAGTAAAAAGTTATACATGCTATAAGAGAGATTCTAATCAGTGTTAAGAAATTCAGAAGGTGAAGGGAATATTTCCCACACAAATGCTACTTCTTCTTGATCCATCATTTACGACTTTTTATCCATTCTTAAAGCCCAGTGACAGTAGTACTAACCTTTAAATGACCAGCAAAGATGTCAGTGAAGGAGAGGATGCTGTAAGCTGAGAAACAAATGGGTGCAGGTTACACTTTGGCTTTGGACAGAGGAGGCTGAGGCTGAGAAATGGCAGATGGGACTAGAAAGGAAGACAAGGCAAGCTGGTGCCCGGTCTTCTAAAGATGTTGGTACTGTGTTGTCATTAACAACTGTGCTAACACTGGAAAAGTGTATGGAATTCCAGTTTACTAAGGACACTAAGCTACTAGGTAGAACATAAAATGAAACATGCAGATTGTGTCCTGGAGGGGGTGGAAGACTAGTACAAACTGTGACCATTGGGGCTTCTGAATCATGTTTTCACAGAAATCATAAGACCAGTGGATATTTGACTACTGTTTGGGGTGCTCCTGTAAAAGGGTTTTGCTTTCTCTGGAGTTTTAGTGGAGAGCTTTTTGTACATTATGAAACAGAAAGTAGAGAACAGGACATAATGAAAACCAATTTGGATAAAGGAGTTCAGGAATAAAGTTACCATAATATCAGAAACAGATGTGTTTAAAGATGTACGTGACTTCTTTTTTATTTATCGGAGCTAAAAGATGTTAAGAATGTCTCCAGGAAGTTTCTTATTTGTTTGGTCATTTGATTTGTTTGTTATTATTATTATTACTATTTATTATTATTATTATTATTATTATTATTATTATGCTTGGGGAAAAATGATTTTTTTAAAATGTATGTGTGACATATTGAGCTATGAATTTATTTACCTAATCTCTCTGAATTTTATTTTATTTACCTGTAAATGGGGAGTAACATTACTTACAACATAGGATTATTGTCAGGATTAAATGGGCTAATGCATAGTTCCTAGCACCCAGTAAGCTAGGCTATGTTCAAGATGACGATGATGATAATGAATAAATGTTAGAGGTGATGATGATGATAATGATGATGAAGGAGGAGGAGAGGAAAACTGATGATAAAATGGAGGCCTCTACGTTTTAAACAATGGAATGTTCCAGTGAGAACTCCGGTGTTCTAAATTTGTTTTAATAAAGTTATATCTGCATAAATGAGAATAAATCAGAACAAAAACATTCAGTCCCTCTGAAATAGAGGACTTATCCCATAACTACATAGAAATCTAAAAATGCTCCCACCAGTTCAATATATGCTGAGCCTTAGTCACAGATGACAGTTTTGTGTACAATATATACTGATTGTGTACTTGTATTTGTGTACACAAATTTGATGACAGATTTATGTACAATATATACTGATTGTATATTTGTGTACAATATATGCTGATTTGTATACAATATATACTGATTGTACAGTATACTATACATATACAATATACTAGTACAATATACTATATTGTATATATAGTTCAATATATGCTGAGCCTTAGTCACAGATGACAGATTTGTCAATATACATATGTGTGTGTGTGTGTGTGTGTGTGTGTTTATATATTTTCTATTGATAAGGGCCTGTTTTGAGATGTGCTTCTGAATGTTGATTAGAAAAATTGGTAAAATATCAGCAGTTCCTCTTCCCCTTATTATTATGTCCTCCTTCTCCTCTTCCTCCTGTTCCTACTCTTCCTCTTGTTTTTTCTTCCTCTTTTTCTTTTTATTCTATTCTTCCTCCTCCACTTCTTTATAATCACATCATTATAATAATCAATAATAATAAACAATTTTTTTTCTCCAGTATCTCTTCCTCTTTTTCTGGATCCTTTTTTCCTCCATTTTATATAGCTCAGGGAGCCATGATCATTCCTTTCCACTCCTCCCCTAGCCCCAAGTGAAGACACCTGTAGAAACCTGGCCAAGCAGAATAACCCAGCTCCCTGCATGTGGCAATCAGTGTAGGACTGGCCTCTGCCCAAAGCAAAGCCAAGCAGAGGTTTGTCAGATACTGTGGTACCTCGGTTTTCGAATGTCTCCATTGACGAATGTTTTGGTTTATGAATCCTGTAAACCCAAAAGTAAATGCTTCAGTTTTCGAACATGACTCAGAAGTCGAACATGTCACATGACTTCCGCTGATTGCAAGATCCTGAGGCTTAGCTGTCTGCTGTTTTCGAACTTTTCAGAACTCGTGAATTATGTTCGAAAACCAAGGTACCACTGTATTTTAGATTTGACCTGCAGCAGCTGTAAAAAAGGTAGGTTCTCTTCCTTTATGATAAAAAAAAAACAAAAATGTATGCAAAGTTTACTTGTGGCTTCTTCCTCCATAGTCAACTGGAAGAATTTGTTTGCAGAGGATAAAAGAGTCATTGAAAGGCAATTGAATTGAATTGAAAGGCGAGAAAGAAGGGGCAGGGAGAGAGACTGAGGGAGAGAATTAGTGAGTGATTTAATAATAATTTTTAATAGCTAAATTCAAAATTTCTTAATATATATCTGTGCACAAAGTTTTTAATTACATGAAAAATACATTTTTAAAACTTGAACCAGTTTGAGTTGGGTTTCTGTCATTTATACCCCAAATATCTATTGAATAAAAATTTGAGGAAGATAAGTAACTTAAGATTCAAAGTATAAGTACTAGTCTTTAAATTTTTAATCCAAAAAAGACATGCAGATATATATATATATATATATATATATATATATATATATATATATATGACATATACATATATGTCTTATGTCTTTTCAGGGCAGTGTTGTGAGACATGAGTAGTTAGATCAACTAAAATTTTCAGTCTGGTCTGAATAAGTCATGTTCAGTAGACAACTCAATTTGAGACAAAACTTCTTACTTAGAAATTTTCCAACATAAAAGTATCTTTTTTATTGTCTGGTTTGTTTTATGAATAGTAGTATGTTTATATTTATTTATAAAATTGGTATGATTTACAAGTAGTATAAGAAAAAAATGAACATTTATGCTGAATGGCATTAGGTGCTTGGCATATGTACCACATTTGAAGAAAATAAAATCAACAAAAGCTGTTATTTTTCATTTGATTTTAGCTTTATATTGAAATGGAACAAAGTAAATATGGTAAATATTTCTGATATGTAAACACTGGTATCACATTTTTATTAATCATGTAGTACATTTCACATTCTCAATTAAAACCTTTAATTTGCGTGTTATAGTGCCTGCAGTCCTGAGAGTAATTGTTCCCTTATTTTCCTGGATAACTTAGTTAGGGGAAAATAAAATAATGAAATTGATCTTAAAATGAAAAGGCCTGAAAATAGTGCTCTTATTTAAATTATGATACTTCACACTCATCTGAGATTTCTTCATCTCTGCAATAACGCAGCTGTTTTCCTCAGGGTGTTCTCACAAGTTCATAAAGAAAAAAATTGTTATGAGCCTTCCGAAACCCCAAGGAAGGCAGCTGTGTTTTTGATAAACTGGGCTACGGTTTCAACACTTCAAGCTATAGAGAAATTTACACAGGAATTTTCTGCATTATATATCCTTGAGTAATATATTTTCAACAGTAACAACATACACTGTATTTAGTCAAACTTTACACAGTGAAGCGGTCAGGCTGAACACTGCGAAATTAAAAACCTGACCTTCAGCAGAAGTCTCAGCTCTAAACATACAGAATATAACTCACTCTGACCTGTTAAAAAACGCAAGGGAAATTAAGAAAGGGTGAAGAGATGCTTTGGCTGAGCTCCCCCATCAGACGTCTGAGCATCACATTTTTCTCCACTTTTGGTAGAGGGGATATGTCATAAATCAGTGGCATTATCCAAAGATTTCAGTTAAGAAAAAGTCTACCAGGGTTTGAGTGATTGAAGAGTTGGGACTCTGCCAATCCTAAATTCTCCTGGTTCAGGAGGCTGTGCTGAAACTTCCCTGCTCTCTCACCTTTACTGGCAAAGTCCTTATCTTGCTGATTTTGGACAGGGAGGGAAACATTCCAGACTGAACTTAGGGACTTGAAGGTTTTCTGTGTCCTGTTGTATGCGGTGACTTAGGTTATGTCCACCCAATTGCAAGAAAATGTGCGAGGGAAAATACTACGGAATCGGTGTGTTCAGATGTGGAGAGTATGTGCTTGCTTTTTCTGGACCTGCCCTCACCCCTTTCAGGTACCTTGGCCTCACGTGGAACAGCTCTTGGATTATTCCTTCAGGCAGGACCATCATTCTCTGTCAGATTGGCTCTCCATCAAGCCAGCTCTCATTTATTCCATGTCGGTTTCTTCCTTTGTGCGTCATTTATCCTGCTGACTTTTCTTTGACTTCTTGCTGCCCTCTTAGGCTTCTGCACTAAGAAATAAGAAGTTGCCATTGCAACAGACTGTTAAAAACAACAAAAAAAGCCTTAACTTATTCTGTGACCTGTGTCTCTTTTAAGAGCTCTGTTGTTATCGTTTGTTTGCTTGTTTCAAGGGATAGTGGCATTGTTATGGCAAATATTCCCCAAGCTCATTTAATGAGCACCTGTAATTTTTGAGCTCCTGCTATGGGTTGGGTACGGGATTATGTGTATGTATTTTCTATCTTTCTTTCTTTCTTTTTTTTTGGTTAACCCTTTATTACAAGTCACACTCTTATAGGAGTATATGTGGACTTCAGTGAAAGCGTGTATGTGTTTTCTAATGCAGGGCATGGAGAGACAGACAAGGAAATGAGGGACAATAATACAGTGTGATACACACACCAGGGAACTATGCCCCACCTACAGTGCTGGGACCAAGGGTAGTTTTGTGGGGTGAAACGAGCAGTTTAACCATTCCTGAGCGTCAATGATCACATGAGCAGCCAGCATGTTAACAGCTTCAGTGAGTTTCATTGAATCAGCTGTCTCATGTCAGTCTCCATTCATAGGCGAGCCTCCAAGAGGTAAAATAATTTTCCAGAGGCCATACATAGAATTAGTAAATAGCAGAGGCAGGGTTCATAAGTTTTGTGTCTATTTCCTAAGCACATCTTATATCTCAACACCAAGAGACACTCTTCCTTTCTTCTTCATAAATCTGATTTTATACTGGAAGAAGAGAGAGGAGGAGTCAATTCCTTTATTATTTTTGTTTTGTTTTGTTTTGCTTACCTTCCCAAGTACAGCAGTTCTGGAATCAAGGATACAAGCTAATCGTTGTATATTAAAATAATGGTCAAATGTAAATATAGATGAAAATAAATTATGTTTATTTGATTAACTTACCATGTTAATACCCTCACTACCCCCTTTCAGTATGCCTGGGATAGGCAATAATGTCACATACATCAAAACAACTCCATCTGTTTCATGGTAGACATCGCTAATCAAGTACCATCCTCTCATCTGCTTATCCCAGCCGTAATAAGGAGAGCTCTCTATACACAGTACTCCAGACAGCCACCCCTACAAATCAGCCAGCCTTAGCAAGTGTTACAGATTGAACTCTGTCCTCCCGCAAATTCATATGTTGAAGTCCGAACCCCCAGTACCTTAGAATAGACCTTATTTGGAGACAGAGCTAACCAGGTAAAATGAGGTCATTAGGGTGGGCTCTAACCCAATATGATTGGTTTCCGTACAAAAAAGGACATTTTGGACACAGTCCAAATGGACACAGAGAGAATGCCATGTGAAGATGAAGGCAGGAGTCTACAAGTCAAGGAACGTAGATTTCCAGCAAACCACCAGAAGCTAGGAGAGTCGGATGGAACAGTTCCCAGAAAGAACCAACCCTGCTGACCCCTCAGTCTCAGACTCTAGTCTCCAGAGCTCTGAGACAGCACATTTCTGATGTTTAAGCCACCCAGTTTGTGGCACTTTGTCATGGAAGCCCAAGCAAACTAATACAGCAGGAAAGATAAAAGCTGTTTTCCATTGCTGTACTTGGGGAGGTAAACAAAAGAAAACAAAATAAAAATAATAAAGGAATTGACTCCTCCTCTTTCTTCTTCCACTATAATAGCATCCCCTGATGAATTAGATTATTCTTATCCAAATTCAATTTTCTCACTACAGTCAATATAATCATGGCTCTCATAGTGGAATAAATGAGCAATTGATAACACTTGTGCCATCTACCTCAAATGTCCTTCAGGCTAAGCAAGGTCAGCATCTCATAGCCACACCCATAGGTAAATAGCTAATCATGTTTGTTGTGAGTGTACCTCTGGGAACAGTGGAGGTCCTTTCTTGGCCAGTATTCCTTAGCCCCTGTCCAAACTGTGCCACTCAGAAAGGGAACCCACTCATGGCAGGTGGAGGTACAGCCACTCCAGTAACCCCGATATCAGACAGTCCACTGTGATGCTTACTCATGTCCTTTCAACAAATCGTTATTATCATAAAATAGAAGGATAAGCGTCCAAAGACGTGTGGGTGAATGTGTCTGTGTGTGTACATCTAATGCTGTGTGAAAACTGGACAATCTTGCACACTCCTGCTAAATGAATGAATGAATGAATGAATGAATAATGCATGACGGGATGCCAAAGGAAGAGCTTGGGCTTTGGAATGAGGCAGAACTGGGTTACAAGGAGTACAAGAGATAACCTTTGGAAAAGCAGTGACACAGAAATGTCACTTTCTTTCATACTCTACCCTGTCCTCACCACCCTTTTGCAAGAACACCCTTTGATTGGACATCTTGACTTACCTTCCCTATTTCCAGCTTTGGTAAAGCTTTATCTAAGGAGAACTGGATGAACTCAGCTGAATAAGTCCCACTTCAGGTACAATGATAATTTCTTCTTTTTTTAAGGAAAGAATGACTATGTAAGAACCAATCTTTTCAGAATTAAGGTTTTATTAATCAGTTAACATTTTGGAACAGATGAATGTATCAGCAGAAACCAAGCATCATATATTGTTTTAGTAATCCAAGAGTGTATGGAAATTACATGCACATCCATGTATGTCCCTCAGGAACCATATTACTGTCATAGCCCCACATTCCCAACTCATAGGTGCTGAATCTTACCTGTTTTGTTCCTCACTCTTCTAAATTGCCCCATTAACCAGCTGGTCCTGAAGACACATTCAGCAGTTAGGGAACTTTGGATAAGGTCGCTAACTATTGCTTGTGCCTTGTGGATTTCGTCTCTGTGACACTGAGCTTCTCACTGGTGTCCTACCTGGTCTTTCCAGCTGCTAAAGAACATCAGTAGAACTAGAGAATTAATTAAATGTCCCTTATCTTCCCCGACATCATGGCTTGAGTTCTTTTAAATCAATAAGCTGCTCAAAACCAAGCTGAGAATATAATGGGACACTCAGCGTTTTACCAGAGAGTGACACAGATTCACTCTTGACACAAGGATATGACCCTCTCCAAACTGTGTTGGTTGACTTAGCTGCCATTTCCTTGCCAAAATTATAAGTAACCATGCTCTATAAAAAGTTCCTTCTGGTCAAGGAATTCCTTCCAGCTTTTGCCTTGAGATCCTGCTTGTGAATCCTCTTCTTTTAAAACTGGAGTTCTATTTTAATTCCAGTGCAAATGAGTATAAGTACATTCGCGTGATATTTGAGACATATGCTAAAAAGTTATTCCTTGTTTATATGAAATTTAAAGTTAACTGGTCATCCCATATTTTTATTTTCCAAATCTGGCAACCGTTATTTACAGCTAACTTTCAAAGTAACGAATCTCTGTCTTCAAAAGAAACTAGCATCAATATAAGTTTATCTTGTGATTACATTTTTGTATATATGTTCACCTTATTAATAAAAGTAACTGAGTGAGAAAGAAAAAGGTTGAGAAGTACTGCACTGTGCAGTTAGCTTATTTGTTTACTCACAGCTTTGTCTCTTAAGTAGTTGAGGGAACTTTGATAGAAACTTGGCCTCTACAAACCAGCTTCTTCTTCTCAGAATTGGGAAAAGTAATATAAGGGGAATATCTTTGGTTGTTAAATACCTTTATTTGTGCCTCAAGAAAAGAATTATAAAGCTGAAGATATAAATAACTAAGCCAATGTCGTACTTTTTTTTGGAGGGGGGAAGGTATTTGCTTCTGAAGATAGTGTTAAGAAGATAGCACTACTTTTCTACAAATGAAGAGGCCACCTCAATACACTGATCCAACTGCACTCTGTCATCATGGGCTGAAATGGCAGGCAAAGCCCTTGATTCACGGTGAAGTGAAAGGTGAACTGACTTCCCTTGGAAGCAGAGCTGAGATATGGAAGAAATGTCATAGCTGCATGTGACAGCTCTCCCAGATAGCTAACAAATGTGCCAACTAGAAGCCCACCTGCAGGTCTGCTGCAGGTCTGTCGCATAGCACACTGTTGAAATAATAGCTTAATATGTGTAGTTTGCAGACAACTTTTTTTGAAAATAAATTTTATTAGGGAATATTGGGGAACAGTGTGTTTATCCAGGGCTCATCAGCTCCAAGTCATTGTTTTTCAATCTAGCTGTAGAGGGCTCAGCTCATTGGCCCATATGGGAATCAAACCAGCAACCCTGTTTTTCAGAACTCGTGCTCTAACCAACTGAGCCATCCTGCCGCCTATGCAGACAACTTGGTTTTTGTCTATACAATTCCCTTCCCTCAAAGACATTACCCTGCAGTAACAGAGAGTGACTAGGTAAAAGATAATTATAATTGCCCTATTAGAAAGAATTTAAATGCAAAGCAAATAAAACTAGATATGTTGATCAAGAACAAGGATTGGAATTTGAGGATAATAGAGTTTAGAGTTCTCCCACCTTGCATCATTTGCAGTCCACCTCACAAGACGGCAGACACAGTATTTGCTTCAAAACACTGCATAACATATGGCGAGGGAGATGAAATGAGCTCAATGGCAAACCAAATGCAACATTTTTTTCCCTTTTCTTTCTAATACAAATGATAAATTGCTAAAAGAAAAAAGATACAGAATATTTCAAACTTGAATATAAGGACAATATCCTTTCTGAAACATAGTGACTGACATTGGATACAAAAAAGGAGAATTTTTAATGGTGTATGCATTTAGTTAAGGGCATAAATATCATTTCCTAGTGGTTTGGAACATACGCAGAATACAAATTGTCAAGCCAAGGAATTTATAAATACAGCAAACTCTTCTGTTCTCAGATAAACTGTAAAAATAAATGAAGTCATCAATAATATCAAGTATAATTTAATAATAATTTTTCATTCAACATTTAATGGTTTCCAGATGGCTTGATATTTCTCCAAAAATAAAGATGGTATATACATATATGAAATAAAAGCAAATGGTTAATTATTTTCTAGGAAAAGAAGCAAAAATGTGATAAAATAGGCAATTTAAATTTATCAGTGGCATTTAACTAGAATCGTAGATATAAAAAGGAATTTTTATCTAAATACTAATTCAATTTCTTCTGAAGTTTTACCTCATTCAGGAAGTGTTTGTTTTTTCTCTGCTAAATTTTCTTCTTTTATGTTTTAACATGTGTGCAATATTTTTGTTTTTTATTATTGGTTCTTAGATGGTGTAAAAAACAAATCTCATTGTTTTTCTTCTTTAACACAAGTTCAAAAATGGCTTTAAGTAACAATATATAGGAACTTAGCAAACATTTGTCATTTTACTAAACCCTGCAGCATTGGTAGTATAAATGTGATCAGTGGAATTGACTTCTATCTGTACTTTTCTGTGAAGTTCCTTTTAATGAAAAGAATATGAGTTTGGAGTTTGAACTGGTTTTGTGACCTAATAGTTTTGTAACCATGAGCAAGAGACTCTCTGAAAGTCAGTTTCCTTTATATCAAAATTTGACTACTAACAGGCTTTCTGAGAAAATTAAATAAGATAATGGTGAAGGCCATAATATCTTGCCCATAGCAGCTTCTAAGCTCAAGTTAGTCGATTGCTGTGTCTCCTCTTCTTTCCTTTCCCTGATTTTTCTGAGAGTATCGTCTGTCTATTGTTTTTCTAGTGTCTTGGACACCTAAGAATGGTGCAAGTTTAGTAGAACACATTTGAGAAGGAATAGAAGTTTATGATCTAGTTGATAAGTTACATGCATTGATACCATATAAAGTGATGACTAAAGTGTCTGCTATGAAGGAATGTTACTGATGGAATAAAAAATTATTCTGGAAAGAAATCAAATCAATTTATCAGACACTGAGTCAGCCCTGAGTCGTGTGTAAGCCCGTATGTTATGTGTGTGCTTGGAAACACAAATATGAACAGGGCATAGTCCTTGCCCTAAAGGTGCGACTGATTTCATGAAGATATAAAATAAGTTATAAAGGATCCATAAAACAGAGCAAAAGAAATTCTAGGTTGAGGGATAAACAATGTGCTGTGAGACAGGAGAAAGGAAAATTTTGCTTTGATATGAATTTCAGTGAGAAATAGTCCAAACAATTAAATGTAATGGCAAAAACATGGCTGCATTTTTCTCACTGTTCCACATTCTCATTTCACATGACTTTGGAGTTTAACTACAATATGCATATTATATAATACACCAAGTTTTAGGCTAAAAGATGGTACTATGAAAAACAAAGGATGAAAGTACCTCTATCCAAAAACATGTTAATGCATT
This sequence comes from Rhinolophus hipposideros, assembly GCF_964194185.1. Classification (NCBI taxonomy): domain Eukaryota; kingdom Metazoa; phylum Chordata; class Mammalia; order Chiroptera; family Rhinolophidae; genus Rhinolophus; species Rhinolophus hipposideros. The sequence goes on from NC_138052.1 coordinate 86,295,499, forward strand.
TGTGAGAGTGTCATGTAAATCAGCTGGCACATTGGTACAGCGATTGTTAATTTGTTTGAGGAAATCTGGGCCAAAGTGATTTAGTGGTGATTTACCATGTTCAATATAGCAGAGGAGTAGTAGGAGCGGCAGTAGTAGAGTGCTAGGTACTTCCTAAGTAAATCACCGTGTTTGTTGTTCTGTTCAGCTGGCTATATTATTTACCTGTTTTATTGAGTTCCAGCATATGCTTTTTTTTTTTGCATTATATTTTAATGAGATGCAACGTACACACACCAAAATGCACAGATATTGAGTGTACTGTAAATGCATGTTTTATAAAGACTACTATTTTAGAGGAGTTTTAGATTTGAGGCAAAATGAGAGGAAGGTAATCAATGCATTTTGACAAATGCATATATCTTTTAAATTTACATCTGCATCGATAATAGCATATTTCCATCATCCCAGAAAGATCCTAAACCACTTCCATAAACAAGTATTCTGATGTTTATGACCATAGGTTAGTTTTTCATGTTCTGGACATTTTTAGGTGGATTAAAAAAATGAATAAAATGTATACTCTTTTTGAGTCCAGCTTTATTTACTCAGCATAGTGCTCCTGAGATTCAGCTATGTTGTTAGGAGCCTATTAGTTTGTTCCTTTTTATTTTTGAGTTGTATTCTGTGCTGTGCTGATAAATGTTTAACAACTGGCTCTTAAAAACAAAAACCAAAAAACCAAAAAGGTACAAAACAAAATAAAATATCTGAATGGTAGTTTTTGCCAATTTTTCTGGTGTAACTATTCCCCAAATAACAAATTTCTAGCTACCAACATGTTTTCAGTGATTCTGAAGAATTCCTGAAAATTGAACAGTCAGTTCTGGTGCCCTAGCATAAGTTGTCTCCAGCACACTGCTGGTCATCTTCCACTGTGTGAACACAGCACAATTTGTTTATCAGTTCTACTCTTGATGTGAACATGTGAGTCGTTTCTACTTTTGCATTATTATGGTTTAAGCTCCTAGGAACATTCTTGTACAAGTAAGCATACATTTTCACTACTCCTGAGTAAATACCTAAGAGTAGAATTGGTTAGTCATGTGTGAATGGTATGTGCCATTGGGTGGACTCCTGGCGAGCCTACAAATGAGTGATGTCCATAGCATAAATGTATCTTTAACTTTATGGAAAAAAATTGCTAAACAATTATCCAAAGATAATGTAACATTGTATACCTCTAATAACAAAGTGTAGTTGCTCCACATCCTTGCCAATATTTGGTATTGTCAGTCTTTTCATTTGTAGCTATTTTGATGGAAGTCATATCTCATTGTGTGTGTGTGTTTTCTCTTATGACTAATGGTCATGAGCAGCATTTTACGTGCTTATTGGCCATTTGTATATTTTCCTTTGTAAAGTATCCATTTAAATCTTTGGACAATTTTTCTCATGTTATTATTATTGAGTTATAGGAGTTTTTATGTACTATTGACATAAGTTCTTTGTCATACACATGTATATATGTGTACATATAAACATTATATATAATGTATTATAAATATATATTTTGTCCTAGGTTGTGACTTGATCATTCATTATCTTTATGGTGCATTTTTTAAAATTAATAAACATTAATTTTTAGGGCAGTTTTAGGTTTACAGCAAAATTGTCTGTACCACACAAATTCCCCCTCTATCAATATCCCATGTAGGGTGACTTTTGATAATAAAAAAACCCTTAAAGTTCTATTTATAATTGTTTTCCAGGTAGAACTTCTGTATCCTAAGAAATCTTTGCCTATTCCAAATTGACATAGATATTGTATGTTTTCTCTGGAAGTTTTATTGCTTTAGATTTTTATATTTAGGCCTATTAATTATTTTAATTTAATGATTGTGTAGGGTGAGAATTAAAGGTTGAGAAACAATTCACTCCATATAGATATCTAATTGTTTCGGCATTATCTGTAACACAAGTTTCTTTACCCCATTGAATTGCTTTGGCAACTTTGTTGAAAAGAATTGGCCATATAAATCTAGGTATAATTCTGGACTCTATTGTGTTCAATTAATTAGTCTATCCTTAAATCAATATCTAATTCCCTTAATTTTGTAGATTTATAAGCATTCTTGAAATCAGGTATTATGGGTCCTCCAATTTTTTTTTCCAAAATTTTTGGCTACATCATTTAAAAAAAATATTTTAAATCTTTATATTCTATATATTTTTAAATCAACTAGTCAATTTCTACAGAATGATTTGCTGTGATTTTGATTGGGACTGTAATCAATGTTTAGATCAATTTGGGAAGAATGACCTCTTAACAATATTGACTATCCCAATCCATAAATTTGATATGTTTTCTTAAGGTCTATAATTTCTGTTAGGAATGTTTTTTAGTTCTCAGTATAGATCTTCTATACATTTTGTCAAATTTATCTCTAAATAGTTTTTGTTTTATGATCCTGTTATAAATAGTACTGTATTGTTAATGACTGTTATGTAGATTTACAATTGATTATTAATTAATCTTATATTCTTTGATCTATCTAAATTTACTTACTAATTTAGTAATTTTTTTGAAGCGTCTATAGGATTTTCTACATCAACAGTCATGTTGTCTATGAATGAAGACAGTTTTACTGCTTTTTCCAATGCTTATGCTTTTCAATTTTGTTCTTCTCTTTAGTAGAATGTTAAATATAAGTGGTGAGAGCCTTGCCTTGTTAGCCACTTTAAGGAGAAAAGGCTCAATTTATTATTACTTTTTAAAATAAAAAACTGGTGTAGTATTCTCTCATCATTTGTTTACCAACACAAGTTTCTAGTTTGCCTTTATTATTCAAGGATATGATTGAAGAATATAGAATTTTAGTTTGATTATTATTGGCATTTTTCTCAGCACTTGCATGATGTTCACTATCTTTTAACTTTCACTATTTCTGATGAGAAATTAATTATATTTTATAATTTTTAAAACATGTATATAAAGACTTTTTTTTTATTGCTGGTTTTAAGATGTTTTTTTCTTAGTTTTGGGTTTCAGAGATTTTACTTTGACACCTAACTGTGGTTTTCTTTGTGTTTCTTTTGCTCAGGGTTTGTTGAACTTCTCAAAATGTTGTTTGGTACTCTTTTTGTTTTCCAGTTTGGGAAACTTTTGGCCATTATTTATTCAAATAATTTTTTTCTCGACTCATCTCTTTCTCTTGTATTTAATCCTAGTATTTCAGTTATAAACAAGTTAGACCAACTGATATTTTTCTATATCTTTTGAGGCTTTGTTTTTCTGTATTTTTTTTCTTTTGCCTACATACGGATACTTTGTATTACTTTGTCTTCAAGTCTACTGATTCTTTTTTTCAGAGTTTTTAATCTGTTATTCAGCACATTTATTGAATTTTAAATTTGATCATTTATTTTCCAGTTCTAGAATAATCATGTGGTTCTTTTTTATTGGTTCCATTTCTTGGCTGAGATTTTCTATTTATTCACTCATTGTGATCATTACTTTATTTAAATTCTTGAAAACACACAAGTGCACACAGGCACACACTGCATTAATCACGTTTTCTGATTTTCTGTTTTGGGGACCTTACTGACCCTGGCTGGAATAGCTCTCCCTGGGCTAGTCAATTCCTACAGATAGTAAACAACTTGCCTGCGTGCATGCATTTCATGCACAAACCAACCAATCCAAAGCCCACACCCCCAACTACTTCCTCTTTTGGATTTTCATGCTTTGAGCCACTATCCACATGACTTAATCACCCCAGGGCTGGGTATCAGTCAAAAAGGGACAGCCCCTACGACCAACAGGTCATTGAAATTGTTCAAACTAGCCAATCCTAAGCCTATTTACCTTGCCTTGTCCATTTCTTCTCACAGAAATTCCGGAAGACATTTTCCCGCCTGTTCTTTCTGCCTCCTGATCAACTGTGGTGCTTTCCTGTGTTACTTCCCATGGCATGGCATGCACCCTTCTCTTGAGATCTGTAAGTATAACAAAATGTCTTTTCAATAGCAGTTATCTCCTGATCTACTGATCTTGTCATAACTAACAATAAAACTTACATTTTAAAGTATACATACATACATATATTCATAGATAACATATATTAACATTATCATCCAGACAGTTTTTTTTTTTTTTTTCCCAGTTGCAGGTCACATTTTTATGCTTCTTTAAGTTTTTGGTATTTTTTTTTTTAAAATTGAATGCTAGACATTTGTTGATAATATTTCATGGCAATTCTGAACTTTGTTTTCTTTTGAGAGTATTAAGTTTTATTTTGTCAGGCAGTTAATTTACTATTCAGTTGGCTTGATCCCATGAAGACTTGGGTTTAGTCTTTGTTAGGTTAAGCCTAGTGGAACCCTTACTATAGGGCATGGATTTTCTCCTCTGAAGGCATGGCCTTTCTAGTGTTTCAGTTGAATGACCATTATCTTAATAAGGTTGCTTCACTCTGGCTGGCTGGAACTCTAGTATTTCCTGCATCATGTAAATTCTAAAATATTTCTTCTGCTCACTGCTCTCTGTATCTCTTGCAGATAGTCTCACATAGTTTGTACAACTTAGCATTTGACCAAACGTACAAGAGGAAGCCTGCACTTGAATACTTAGAGCTTTCTCTCAGCACAATTTTTTTTTCCAATGATATTCTATTCCATAAATTCCAACTTCTTCAATAGCTTTGGAAATGTAGTCTCAGCTTTCTCTGAGCAGGGAGACCACTGCTACCTGTTTAGCTTCAATTCCTGTACCCAGGTTTCGAATATGGTGCCAGGCAGAAAGCTCTGATGAATATGACACTCACACTCTCTGGATACTTTCTTTCAAGGGATACAGACCTGAACTCTCTGTTTTTCAATGCATAAAAACAATTGCTTTGTATGTTTTTGTCCTATTTTGTAAGTATTTATAGTGAGAGGTCAAATATGATACCCTCTCCTTTGTCAAAGCCAGAATGAGAAATACGTCAATGTATGCTCTTTTTAAAGGAAAGATAATTTTTATGGTTTTCTGAAGGAAACAAAATGTAATTTTTTTTAAAATCATTTTTCTATTACTCAGTCTGGCATAGCTTTAGGATTGTTTTTCAATATTATGGTGACTTCAAGTGACATCTGTGAATTTTTGTTCTCTTTTTTATTTGAAATCGTCCATGTATGCTATAATTCTTCCACAAATTACTCCTTTACACATGAATTTCTCTATGAACTTGCTGTGTCTCAAGCATTCAGGCTTTTTAGACCTCAATCGTTCATTCTATTATGATGAGCACATTAGGGACTATGTGGGGAACTCATTATGTATGATTTTAGTGCTTTTGCACAAGAACTATAATAAAAACTTTCAGGGAAAAGTAGCTTAACAAAGTATATTTTACAATTTCTAGTTTTATGAAGTTATAATAGGATTTATTGTAAAATTCCATAGAATATGATTAATTTCAGTCTGCACAGACCCAATAATTATTTTGAGATAGATTTAGTTGATTTCCTAACATTTAATTGGTTTGATATAGGATCTGCTTGATTTTATTGTTAATAGAGTCTAAAACAATCATATTTCAAAATAAGGAGATAAGGTTGGTTATAGGTAGATAACACAATTCCTAGATCACTAAATTGAGATATAACTGCTCTAGTGTTTCAGGCCATCCTAATAGTGAATTTGGGTCAATGTATAGCCAATTCCATTGAATGATGGTGTTTAATAAACACGGATTGAATCCATACCCTACTAAAAGACTGAACTCAAAAACATGAGAAAACAAGAAAATCCAGGTTATGCTTAATATCTTTGTATTAGTCTTTCTAGGGCTGCCATAATAATATACCATAGACTGAGAAGGTTAGATAATAGAGTGTTGCTTCTCGCCGCTCTGGAGGCTGGAAGTCCAAGATCAAGGTGTCAACAAGTTTGGTTTCTCCTGAGGCTTCTCTCCTTGGCTTGTAGATGGCTGCCTCCTTGCTGTGTCCTCACATGAGCTTTCCTTTGTGCCTGCACACCACTTGTCTTTCTCTCTCTTCTTATAATTACATCAGTTGTGTTGGATTAAGACCCCACACTTATGACCTCATTTAGTCTCAGGTAACTTCTTAAAGTCCCTATCTCCAAATATATTCATGTGGGAGTTAAGACTTCTACATATATATTTCCGGGCACATAATATAGTCCATAACAATCTTCATGTTACTGTATATTTACATATGAGCATAGATTAAATTGCTTAAGAAAAATACTAAGCTATGAAATTTTTGCTCTTAAGTTTTGTAAACAAACTTGAAGATATTTTTGTAGAGAGAGCGTTGAAATTTCATGACCAGGTGATAAAGATTTGAGGATCACATGAGATCAAATAGAAAATATGTGAACATGCTTTGAAATTTAGAAAACATAATAGAAACATAAGATGGTTATCATTATATGCATTAACTTTCAAGCCTCCTAAGCTCTCTTTTATTTTCGTTTCTGGTGATGTGCTCTTGACTAAAACCCTTACACCTTAGTATAGATCTCTGGACCATAGTCATGTATATTTGTACTGCCCAGAGTTTGAAATTCCGTTCATTTTTCTCCCCTACATTTAGATATCTAGCTTCTCTTGAAAAAATTGAGAGTATGTGGCCACACCACAGGCTCAAGCATCTAGAACCGAGTGGCCATTTTATCTCCAAAGGGCATTCACTCTCCTGTTCATCATTGTCGCAACACTTCTATTTCACTTATGCATGGTGTCGACCCTGACACAATGGCTATTTGAATTCATAATCTTTTGATTTCTTAGCGATAGGGAATTGCCACATCTGAAGACAGACTGTTTTTTTTTTTTCTCTGAATCATTCTCCTGTTATGCACACCCTCCCACAAGTCTAAATGTTCCATTTCTTCATATCAAAGAGATTTTTGGCAACTTTCCCCAGCTTGGCCTAGCTATTATATTTCTTTTTGGGGTGAATTTCAGCAAATGAAGTATGTTTTTTAGGGAGAAAGGATTATGTCAGTTCCTCTCAGAGCCTAGCACATTGTTACTTGTTATTTACACATAACAAGTTCTTAGAAATTTTTTGCTTTGGTATAGAGTACCTGACCTGGTCACCATGGGGTCACCATGGGGTCTATCATGAAATGTCCATTGTAGCCTTTCTCTAGCCATAGCTTTCACCACTGGGTAAAGGGTCTTCAGGGTCAAGGAGACATGGCTACCCAGAGCCCAAGCATCCTCTTATCTCCCCTATTTTAGACCGTGCTCCTAGAATCCCTTGCCCCACAGCCCACTTCCTGGGCCTAAACAGGTTTATTCTCTGGTTTGTCCTCTGAAGGCAGACTGAAGCACCACGGTGAATACTTCTGGGGGAATGTCCACTATGAATACACCCTAAGGGTGTCAAGGGTTAAATATTTGGTAGAGGGCTGTGGACAGGTGCACTGGGGCGTCCACACATATATGATAAAGTGCTTTGTTTAGTGGGACAAAAAGTGGGGAGGACTGGTTGGGGCCAAAGTTTTCCAGTTATCTTCTTTCCATGGACCCACAAATGTTAGGGCTTCCCAAAGCTTGCCTACCTTTCAACCTCAATGCCTGCCTCCCTGTCTCCAGTAAACTCCAGTCACACAGGTTTTTTTCCTGTCCCTCAAATGTGCTGCCTCTGTACACGTTTTTCCCTTTGCTTGCATTATACTTTCTCTATTTCTGTAATGAGCTCCTTCTAGTTATTCAAACCTGAGGTTAAAAGTCACCTCCTCTCTTATACCTTCCTCCCTACTCCTAGTCATTTTTCTTTCATTTTATCCTGTTTTCCTTACAGGACATTTTATAACCTGAAATGACCTTTTAAAGGCATTTGCCTGTGTATTGTTCACCTCTTCCTACTAGACTACAAACTCCATGAGAACAGACAATGTGTCCTGCTTATTGTGGTCTCTCCAGGATCATTGAGCACAGAGAATTGCTCAATAATATTTAGTTAACAAGTGATGGACTAAATCACTCAGTGAATGAATATTAGTTGACTATGTGATAAAAAGACAACCACAAGTAGAGTTAAAAATAAATTTCATTGTCAGCATTAACTGGGCTAGGGTAGGTTTAGCCACAATAACCCTCTGATTTAAAACATGATTTACCTCTCCTTCGCACTACATCACCAATGTGGGTTAGCTGGTGGCTCGGACCTGTGTTGCTATTATTCTGGGATCCTGACTGACAGATTCGTTTCCATCTGAAGCAACACTGATTCCCCTGGCACAGTGAAAGAGGCAAGGTATCGGAGCAGGAGCTGGCTCTTCAAACATCTATCTGGACATAACAGACACAGGCTGTGTTCACATTTGGTTGGTCAGAGCAAGTCATGAAACTGTGTCTACCTTTCCTAGGGGTGCTTTGGTGGAGGATGAGAAACATGTGGTGAACAGCTCCAATCATGACCACATGTCTACGGGACAGACCCTTTCCCTACACTTTTTATAGGATAGATAGGATATTATATTTTAGGATATTTTGCTTAGCATAGACACAGCTTAAGTTGTGATACAAGTCAACATATCATTTGTGAGTGGTCATTAGTATTATAAAAAAAAGTATATATATTTTAACAAAGCTGAATCTCATTAAAAGTAAATGCTGTTTTTCTACATATTTATTTTGCCATATTTTAGTATAAAAAAGATTTTTACATCTTTAAAATTGGTAATAACTTTGCATCTGATTCCTTTACTCTTTTAAATGTGATTGCTTCTGCCATAACCCACAGATATGTTTCAAATAAAATGACGGAAAATCAAGTGGGTTATTTTCCTGCATACATATGGTCCCATAATGAAATTATTCCTGCTGTGAAGAACAAGTTTGCATTTTGCATCTGGTCACAATTGGTGAGAACAGAGGGTCTATGCATCTTTAATGGAGTGTATTTCTCAAACACTTCTGACAAGAGCAGTGTCTTTCATTCTCTCCCACAATTAAGTCAGCAATCCTTGATTTCAAGCTTTCATTAGGAGACATGTGACAGATATATTGCACACAGAAACAGCATCTTGCAGGTTGCTTTTCAATCTATTATCTCTTGCTTCTCCTTTTTCTGCCCCCCGCCTATCTCTTCCTAACTTCCAATTATTTGTTGTTCATCAGCTTCTGTGTAAACAATTTAGGACTATGCAAAAGATTTAGACAAATTTCATTAAAATTCCTACATATTTTGCAGGAAAAAAAAACCCAAAACAAATTAGCATTTCAAACTTGCCTATTTGAGTTCTTTATTTTCCTATCTTTTTTTTTTTTTTAATTTAGGAAATAGTTTACTTATTTTTAAAGTTAATACAAGCCTTTGGGTCTAAAAAAGAATTTCTTGGACAAAAAGCCCTTCGATATTTCTGTGATTCATCAGAGAAGTTGTTGGCTGTGCATGACAAGCTGACAAATTGTTGCAAGGAGCGTGTAAACTGTTGTTTTAGGTCAAACTATTGGATATGGCCTATTTGTATGGGTAGTAGTCAGTAAAGCCCAGAACTATTTTTATTCTAAATAAGACTTGGGAAGACAAGCCATTAAAGAAAGAGTTATTAGAAAATGTTTAAAGAGAGCTAATTCTTCATAATGTTCTTAGGAATACGCACTGTCCATGGCAAATCAAGTATTTGTAAGTATGCTTGACACGTTTCTATGGAAAACCTCACCATCCCTACAGAAAAACAAGGAGGAAAGGGTGATTAATATCTATTGAACCTCCGTACGTGCTAATTGCCATACTACCTATATGCTTTACTTAATTCATCTCATTTAATCCCTCTCTCAACAACCTGTGAGATACAGAATATGCTCATTTATCTTTTCAGTTTCATTGAAGGAATGAGTGTATCACAGAGCCTTGTGAAATAGGAAGCCAAAAGGAGCCCTCTCACAGTCTTAGACTCAAGAAGGAGGGTGGTGACCCTGGTGGTGTCTAAATAGTCCGACATATGTGCTTGTGCCATTATTAAATCTTGTCCTCAAATATTAGATTAACCAAGGATTTCTGATATATCTCAAATTATCATGTATAAGTTTTATGTGGAGTGTATAAAATTGTAACCTGGTAGAGACAAATATTTATTGTTTATTATTGTGTTCATTTTTATTGACAACCTTTAAATATTAATTTAGAGTATTTATAAATATTAAAAATACAATAAAAAACTAATATCAGTTATGACCCTACGACTTTCTTTCACAGTAAGAAAGAACTGATTTTTACATATTGATGTATTTGCTTCCAGTCTACTTTCATGTATAATATTGATATTGTGTATGTTTTAGTTCTTACAAAATACTGATTTTACCACATATACAGTTTATGCTCTCCTTTCTTCCCTTAAAATTTCATAATGAACATTTTTGTTTGACATTATAAATCAAAAATATAATTTTAATAGCTGTATGTTTTCTATTTATGAATAGACAACACTAAATATAGCTTTTTATTGTTTCAGAGATGATTTTGTCTATGTGTGTGTATGAGAAACAGAGAGAGAGAAAGAGAGAGAGAGAGAGAGAGAGAGAGAGAGAGAGAGAGAGAGAGAGAGTTAGACAAAATTACATGTTCCCTATCTATTCCTCTAGATTTTCTCAGTCTCATTCCTGCAACAGGTCAGATTACAAAACCACATATTTTAATTTCCCATGAAAGTGCCATTCCTGAGTCATGGTTTAGTATTATTTCTTCATCGGTGATTAGTATGAGCTACATAAAAACATAGCAACATGAATAACACTGCTGTGTCCTCGATAAAACTATTACACCAAGAAATTATTCACTGTATGGATAAAGTCTATGAAATATATTTCTGTTAGACACTGGGAATGAATAAAGAGACTGCTTCTCCTGAATAACAAGGATGCTTTCTTTGGCCAGCTAATTTTGCTCAGTGCATCTTCCTTTCCTCCTATGTGAAAGGAAAGCAGACCTACATTTCATGCTCACCTATAGGAAATATTTGTAGTTTAACTCAAGGTCACCGTCCAGTATGGCAGCCACTAACCACGTGTGACTCTTTTAAATTAAATTAATTAAGATTAAGTGAAATTAACAATTCAGTTCCTCAGACACATTAGCTACATTTCAATTGTTTAATAGCCAGATGTCTCTATTGTCTATCATATTGAAAAGCACAGATATAGAATATTTCCATCATTATAGAATGCTCTGTTGGACGGCACTGACCTAGATTACAGATCAAATTATAAATTGCTAACATTCCATACAACTTTATATTTTATGTTAATTTAAACTATCTACATGATTAGTTATTATCACATGCTATCTTCTATTACTTTTAGAATTAGGTAGTATACACATTGAAAATATGTGATTAAATCTATCCTACCATAATATGCATCATCCTATCATAAGTTCTTATAATGTGGACACCCAACCATTAGGAAATGAGTGACTAGGGCATCAGGCTTGCCACAGAGAATTATATACTTTATTTTTTCTAGCTTATTTAGATTTACATGATCACATTTGTACAGGCCCTGTCCGCCTATATTATTGTGACCCTGTCATCCTCACCACTCCCTCCCAGTCCCATTTTCTACATTATTTGTAATAAGTGTGACTAAGTACAAGCCTTATTCAGGATCATTAGGGTAGTGCTAGAAATTATGAAGGGGCCATGATTCTGTGCTTCTCTTTCTGCCAGGTGACCTGTGTCATGGTCACCATTAGTAGGCACGACTGTAAGAAGGTAAACACCAGAGAGAGCTTCGGGGAAAAGCAGTGTCAGCACTGGCTGGATAACATGGGATGTTTTATATGCCTCTTGGGACATTTCAACTTAGATTGAAAATCTGAAAGCAGCATTCATATTTTAGAATTTAAAACCACTCACTCCTGTAGTTTCCACAGATTTGAGATGGATTTGAAATAAACAAGTCAATAGTACATCATCTTTAGGGCTGGTGATGGGACTTTCAAAACGATTGGGTACAAATACACAAACATACATTTCCCAGGTCTGTCTATCCAGTCATAGATCGCTTAGCCATAAATCAGTATGGACCACTTTAATTTCGTTCCTTACCTACATAATCAAAACATGAAGCTCCCTTTTCTTTAACACATAATTCTTCTCAATCATTGCATAAATTGCCATATTTCTTAGTAACAAAGAAACTGTCCGGTTCAGCTATGATTTACAGATTGTGTAAATTATTAGCCATATGGTTGTTATATGCCATTCTGCTTACAAAATATGTGTTTTAAGTAAATATATCTATGACTACGACAGAGGCTTATTCATTACTATTTAGATGTTTTAAATATCTCCTCTATAGCAAGAGTAAGCACTTCCAGCTGGGTTACGTAATTTGTCCCCAATACTTTTTTTCCCCATGGTCTTATCATTCCTAATTGCAAGAGTGGATAAGGATAGGCCTTCATAAAGACAGCTTCATACCACAGCTATCATTTACTATGAAAATGTCACAAAAATTTTGTCACCACTTCTCTTTCCTACTCTCAGCAAACAGTTATTTGACTGAATGTTTCATTTGTTATACTTCCTGGGTGCCAAGATGCCATCGATTATTTGATACACCAACAACTTAATCTTCAGGAGGGTTGAGGAGGAACCACTTTCGATAAAAGTAATGTTGTTTGATAATGAAATGGTAAATACATTCTTCAATTATGAGCGCCTGGCACCAGAATTTGTCTGAGGGAGAGAGCTGTTTTGGTTGGTAAACAACTTTGCTGTTCAACAGTCCGGCTTGTGTGGGTGTTAGAAGGCACTGAATCTTCTGAAGGGATGTGTGTGTGTGTTGGGGGGATGGATATGAAGCACTGCTGATGAAGCACTGTGTACAGTCAAAAGAATTTGGTGCTTGGGGTGAGGCAATCCTGGAGACAGTGAAGATGCTGAGTTGGGCATGTAAAATAAAATTAGGCCAAAGTCTTCCTAGTTGACTCCCATCATATCTCCCAAAAGTCTTCAGCAAATTCCGCATGCTATCAGCCGTGTTAGTGAGAAAGAAATTTTGGTGGAAACTGGTGGAGAGGCCAAAAAGATTCTTATGGACATTGATAGACTCGGGATACAATTGAATTGTGCCTAGGAATCAAGAACCAGAGTGAGGAAATCTACGGCATATATGCCCAAGAATCAGTCATGTTGACACATGTCCATCTAATCCATTCATTGCATGAATATGTCTATCAGTTTAGTTATCTGTGCACTTAGGAAGGGAACTTAGTTCTTGCCAGTTTTTTGTTTGTTCATTTCTAGTACAGCCAGTGCTGCAAAGAACACTTATGTCTTCTTGAGCACACAAAACCTCTCTAAGAATGCACTTAGACATGCCATTTTTGGTTCATGGAAAATTTACGAGACATTTTCAAATTGTCCTCCAAAGTAACAGTATCTGGTGTTTTCCGAAGCACATTATAAATATATGCTTTCATTTTTAGTATATGACTGTTCTCCTTTACCCTCGTTTTGTGAACAAATGACATAATCATTCTGATTGGGAATGGGATGTTACCTTGTTTTATTTTGTCCTTTGCTTATTACTAGTGAGATTAGCCAACTTTTTAAAAATGTATTAAGAAGTAAGCTTCCCTGTTCTGTGGATTGCCTCAATTTTTCTTTGGCACGCACTGTTAATCTTCTCCTTCCTATCTAGTTTTCACTTCTTTACCAACAGATTATAATTTTATTTGAGATCATGATATAGTCAGTTAAACTCATTTTCTATTTTCCCTTGAAGCTGGAGGTGGTTACATGACCCAAGTCTGGCCAATGGGAAATAAGTGGAAGTAACTGGGACTTCTAGACAAACTTTTTAAAAGGCATGTCTTTTACTTTTTGTACCTGGATTTCCCTTCTGTTTTTGTTTGTTTGTTTGTTTGTTTTTTTCTCTTTGTTCTTCTTTTTTTTTCCCCTGGAACACAGACTAGATGCCTGGAGAGAAAGAAATACTCTGTAATGTGTGAGAAATTATTGAACAGGAAAAGAAGCTGAGTTCTTGATGATTCCTCAGGTTGGATAGCCTCCCTCCTGACCTCTGGTTTTGTGAGGCAAACCAGATCATATTGGCTTAAGCCTCTCTAACTAAATGTCCATAAGTAGCAGAGTTCCATCCTAACTATTAAAAGAGCTTGTTCCCATTTGTAAATATTGTAGTTTGTTTTATTTTCTTGTTGATTTCCTAGGATTCTTTATATGTGATAGACACAAATCCTTTGTCAGTTATATTGGCCATAAATATCTTCTCCCAAAGACTGGGGATTTTGTTCTGGCTCTTCTACTAACTTCACCGTGGGTTCTGGAAAAAACACTTTTTCTTTCTAGGTCTTGGGCCCATCTTTTCTAAAATGAAGGGTAGAGAGCCTCAAAGGACTGGTATAACCCAGTATTCTATGAATCCATGAATTTGTGCTTAATAAACACATCTCAGGACAGCAAGATAAAGCAGCGTGGTCTGCCACATCCTTTCATCTTGATAAAGCTCTTTCTGCCTTGCCAGATAGATCACACAATCCAGACTGATTACTTAAGAGACTGTTTACAAACCATTCACTTAGAGTGATCCATCTTTTCGAGTGTGTATATCTTACAGACTTAGAGTTGAAAATTTTCTTATGTTACCCAAGACAAAAAAGAGGAGGAAACTCAAAAACAATATTATAATACTTCAGCGTATCTCCTGTTAAACTAAATGAACATAAGTTGTCAAGAGATCTTGACAACTTTTAGAGAGACTTATTGATACCTAATAGAAGGAAATGGTGAGTAACTCTCGATATATTTCAGCAATTCTCATTAAGTTATTAGAAAAGGGAAATTGACTGAAGTAAAGTAGTTTGTTAGCTGTCAAGTTTGGATTTGATTTAAAACAGATTGTCTGTTAAAAGACAAACAAACAAGAAAAGCAAAAACCACAGCAGATCATATTGAGTCTACTTTCAAGGCAGCCTCTTTTCTGTTATTATTATGAAGATAAAATGTTGATTGTTTTTCATTTCTTTTTCCCTTTGTGCTTGCATATAAGCTGATGTAGAAAGGGTCATAACAAATAGTTGGAATAAAACTGAAAGAATGCCTTTTCTGGAGACATGACCATCTTGGATGTTAGCCTAAAAATGCCAGCACTTATGTGAGCATTTGGTCTGCCAAAGAACTTTACACTACTCATTCTTCATTACAGTGCTCTGAAAAGGAAGAATCCGACAAGCTGTCTAGAGCAGCTCCTCTGAGACTCGTAACAGTTGCATGAGAAGCTCCTGTATGAATCCACCGACCTGATTCAAGGGAATGATATGTGTGACTGAACCTGTGTGACTGAATTTGTTGAGGGAGGAACAACAACCACCACAAAACAAAGCTTGTTAATTAGTCCTGTTCTTCCCTTATAGCTCTGCCTACGGAAAGTCTTCTAAAAGGTGCTGGCTTTATGTCATCCTTCCTCATTATCTCTCCATCTCGGCCACTTGGAGCTAGCTACTCACTTGATTCTGGATTTCGTAGACTTACTTTTGCTTCTGGAGAAGAGCTTTCCTTATCTAGCCACACCTCACTCCTTTGTTTTCATGAAAGGTAGCAGCAGGTTGGAGAGATCTGATGTTAATGGATTTGTGTCACTAATAATGCAGTTATAGCCTTTTCCCCCAAAGGACCAGCCTGGGGCTAGTTGGACCTAGACCTGGAGCCCCCATCCCTGCTAGGTCTCAGGCCCCAGTGATGCTCTGGTCCTCATCCCTTCCAGCCTCCTTCCTCACTGATGAAAGAGAATAGCTTAGTACACTCCACCCACTGTATCCCTCCAGGAATCTGTCTTTCTTCCCTTACTTCTTGTTGTCTATCAAATATGAATATATCTTTCTGAACTGTAGGGTTCAATTATTTCTTCTTCTCTGTGTGTTTTTGTTTGTCTAGTAGAGTAGTAATTCTTCCATACTGGTTCGTAAGAGGTCTTTGTATGTGTTTGCTGAGTATATTGATTTTTTATTGGTTTTTTCTCTTGGAATGGTACCATAAACACCAGTGATGCCCCATCCTATATTCTTGAACCACCTGCATTTACCAGGACTGCCGGTAGAGTGTTTACAGTCCACTGGAATTTTTTTAATATAAGTTTCCAGATGTACTCGTACCTCTAACTTGATTAAAAAAAAACAAAACAAAAACAAACAAACAAACAAGCAAACAAACATAAAAACCAAGCAACACACAGAGTAACACTTGGTAACACTTGGTCTACTTTGTCAGGATAACTTGTTGAGTCATTAATCCTTTCCTTTCTTCTCCACAAGTTAAGATTGCATCGATGTGAGATTTGTGGCCCTGCTATCTGTGTTGTTCACTTACTATTCAAACAAAACAAAAACCTGGAAGTGCCTACTATGTGAACAAGACAAATGGAGTTTTCTGTCCAGGTGGAAAATTTATTATGTTCCATTTATTCATCATTCAAATTGTACACCAAAATAACATGTTTTCCATTACAGTAGTTTTATAGTCAGGTTTTATATGGGCAAGACATTCACAATCTTAATCTTTTTTCCCCAAATTATTCTACCTACCCTTACCTATTGATTTAAAAATATGCATTTACAATAATTTTGCTTTCAGAACCATCAAGATGTTACTGAGAACTAAGTTACACCCATTGTATTAGAATAATCACTTGTAAAATTTCATCTTTCCATTTTGGTATATATAGGTATTTATTTTTATTTATTGAAAGGTTTTAGTAAATTATATTAGTCAGAGTTCTCCAGAGAAACAGAACCAAAAGGAGATGTATAAATGGAGAAAGAGATTTATTACAAGGATTGGATCATAAGATTATAGATACTGGCAAATCCAAATATTCAGTGTAGGCCAGAAAGCTGGATACCTCAGACAGCCGATGATGTGGATGAAGTCTGAAGGCAGTCTGCTAGAGAATTCTGTCTTGTTCAGGGATGTCAGTCTTTTTGTTCTATGCAAGCCTTTAACTGATTAGATGAGGCCCAAACACATGATTAGGACAATCTTGCACAGTTCACCAGTTTAAATGTTAATCTCACCCGAAAGCCCCCTTCAAGTTGACACATGAAATTAACCACAACAGTAAGGATTTTTTAGTTTTCCTCAAATCTTGTGCATATTTTTAAAGGTCATTATTTACTATTCAAATTATTGTTTGCTGTTATCACTCAGGATTTCTTCCTCACAGTATGTTTTTTAAATAGAACATTCTGGCATAAGTCTTCTATATAACATTTGTAGCAGAGTGCGTGGCAGAGTGCTTGGCACATGGAAAGCAATTCATGTACATTTGATGCACCTTAATATTTGTGTTCTAGTTTTAAAATAGTCTTTTGTTAAACTTTCATTTTATGTTTATAAATGTTATAATGTATAAATAATTTTACTCTTCACTCAAACTTTCAAAAATGTGTAATTTGTATTTCTTTACTTATTACTTTGGCTGGCACCTCAAGGACAAATTTCAATAATACTAATGAGGGAAAGCATCTTAGTCATATTCTCATGAGTAAGGGAGATCCCTTCTCAAGTTGTTAAAATTTTCTTTTCCCTCTAAATTATGTTTGTTTCCTTTAGGGACAACTTTTCTCTTTATTACGGCTTATTTTTTAACATTTCCTATTTTCTCTTTGTCAGGTGATCCTTCGTTGTCTATTCCTAAGAATGTGACACTGTGAAACTGTGAAAATGTGGCAACTGGGAAAATATATGGGGATTTTGACTATTGGACTTTATTGTAGTGTGATTCAGAGGGGAATTTTTCATGCAATGGATCACTGAATGTCAGAAATTAAGACTATTCAACTTACCCAAGTTTCTGATCTCTTTGATTCCTTTACTGAGAAGTATTACACAGCTTTCCATGAGTATTGCATACAGGGTGTGTTTAGAATTAACTATACAAGCTTTCAAGTACTCTCTTGTTACTCTCATATCTTGTTCCTTTCTGACAGTGTACTTAGTATGAGTCTCAAATCTTTCTGAGATTTTGAAAAGTAGAATGGCAGTTCCTCACTATATTTTAATATTTAAGTATTTTCAACTTTACATCCCTTTGCCTTGCTTCATAGATGCCATTTCTTTAGCTCCATGCTTCATTCTTTTAGAAACACATTAATTTCCAAAAAAGGCTCATTGTGGGGTTAAACTTTATTTTAAAAATTAGTTTCATTTCAATATGGTCTCAGGAAGTAAGGCAATAAACCATATTGAGTAAGGACGATCATGTTAATTGTTAGTTAAAAAAATAACATGTGTTGCCAAAGCAAGCACAATTAAAAAGAAAAATAGAATGTTGTGGTTGCCTCTTTAAAACAGAATCTTTTAAGATTTGAAAACATTATTTTTTCCTAATTTTCTAAAAGTTTTTTTAAAATTTAGGAATGTCAACATCTTTTGGAATCTCATTGTTTTATTATTTGGCCTAATAATGTGAAAAATCAAATTATTCTATTTTCTTAATTCTTCAGAATTAAGTATTTACTATGCTCTAGATACTTCTTAGAGAATACAAAAATAAGTAGAAGACATCCTGGACAATCATGATGCTCTTAATATAACTGAGAACCTGCTTAAACAACAAATTATGATGAATAAGTGAGAAATAGATGTACAGGACAAATGGGATGAAGAGGAGCAATTATTTAGAAATGAGAACACCAGGGAAAGTTTCACAAAGCTGTTGCCATTTCAGTTGGAATTTGAAGGATGGGAATGTATTTTCCATGCTAGTAATGAAGAGCAATGGTGGGCTTACAATGATAGTCTGATCTAAAGAACCAACGAACAAAAAACAGAAGTATGAAAAAAAAGTGGGATACATGAAAAATGGCAAATAACCCTCTTTGTTGTTCTCTAAGATGTACAGAAGAAGAGATGTATTAGAAAGTTGAACTGGGGTCAGACAATAAAAGCCTTGAAGGCTTTTTGTCTTTATACCATGGGCATGGACATTTAGACTTGTCAAATAGTTTTAAAAATAGTACCATGATCAAACCTCTATTTTACAAAGATAAACCTGGGGAAAGTGTAAAGGATGGGTTGACCAAGTGAGAGATCAGAGGCAGGGAGCTTGTTAAAAAGCCATTGCAAGAGTTCAGAAAGAGATCAAAAGACTCCAAACTAAGGTATCATATGTAGTAATCGAAAGAAAAGGAACATTCAAAGAGTCACTTTGAATATATAATTGATATAAATCATAACCTGATTGGAAATAAGGATGGAAACAATGCAGAAATTGGGGAATACATCAAATTTCCTAGCCTGAGTAACGTGGAGAGGGCTTTAGAGTTATTTCCTGATAAAGCAAACACAAGAGGTGAACAGAAAATAATATGGGAAAGCTCATAGGGTGTTTATGGCAAATAAACAAAATGTCAAATAAACAAGTAAACGATGTCAGCAAATACCACTCAAAAGCTTCTATGCTCACAGGAAGAGAAATGTTTGCTATTGGAATAGTCAAATTTGTCCCGTGTGGAGGAGTGTTCTAGCTTCATTGTATTGGTGTTATATACATAAGAAGTTCTAGAATTTGATGAAGAAGAACTGGGAAGTTTACCTAGGCTGTAATGAGAAAATGTGTCATATATTCCTGAATAATGGAATGCAATCAGACTGGCTCTCCAGCAAAGATGATGATAATGTTCTTCAACTCTGCACTGAAGGACATGGAACTGGCTTTGTTTTGGAATCAAACACTGCTTTAAAACCACATTGAGGTGCAGCTGTGTCTCACTACGCAAGTGAAGTTGGCACTCACAAAGGGGAACGCCAAAATTGTTTCTTCCATTCATTCATACCAAGCTGAGACACCGACCAAATTTCTTCAGCTACTTTAGTAACGGTTATAGATCAGACCACTGTTCTGACTCCTCCTGGGCCATGTACAGTGTCCCTCCCTGGCTGACCTTTGTTCACTACAACAGAGGACCGCTTCATGGAGGGGCAGTGGGACATCAGTCAGTAGAAGTGCTGTTCTGACTGTCTAATGAACAGCTGGTTCCTCCCAGAAGCATGGTGTCTGGTAATATAAGGGGAAGTGCTACGCCTCTTCTAACTGGAATTTTTGTACAAGTTAAGCTTTGCCACTCTAATTCCTAAACACCACCACCACCACCACCACCAAATACTTCCTGAGGGCAGTCATATGGCCCCTATAGAAAATAAACAAAGGTGGGAATGTGTTCTTTCCAGAAAGAAGAATTTCTAACTCCCTGCACCACTTTAAGTATCTTGTCTCCAAATGATCCATTCACCCTATCTAGATTGGGCTAATATATAACTAAAGCGATAGTTTGCTAATTTCTCTTTATTGAATTTCTGATCAGAGTGACTATACCCCCTTCCCTGAAAACTCTCAAGCCACATGTTGTTCTTTGGATGTATCAGCTTTCCTCTTTTCTACCTTCCATTTACCAAGTCTTAAAAATTCAATCCCTCGTTAGATTAGTTAGTGAAGAATTTCCTTGTTGTTCATTTTATAACCACACTATACCTTTGTTAAAACATTTCTTGCACAATGTAAGTTCCGTTGGGTCCTACAGTGGCCTGGGGAAGACCTTGGAATAAAGAGAAGATATCCTCTGAGTGAGGAGAATAACAGAACTTCGATGAAAACAGTTCAAGGACTTATGGGCGAGGAGCTTCAAAAAGTATTTGTGGTTCCCCCTTTGGTGTTCTCTGGAGCTTCCTGATCTTTAGGGCTAGGCAATTGTTACAGAGCTACTTGGTGTTGAAGCCAGGGTTTTGAGTGAGTTTCTCTCATCTTTCACTTAAGTCCTCAACAGACTTTAGATTAGGGCTCCAAGTACTGGTGTCCTTGTTGGTCTGGCACTGTGAGACAATCATATGCTGGCTGTGTAACAGATCACAGAGTTACCTTCATGAGACTCAATTGTATTTTACCTCAGAGTAGTCTATGTTCTGGAAGAATTAGTCTCTATAATCTGTCATCCTTCACTTACATTACTTCTCAGTTTATAAATCTCAGCATCTAGGGGATCTCGTTTAATCCTCTCATAACACTAGGCAGTGGGCTTTATTGACCTCACTTTGTAGATGTGAAGGCCCCCAACTGCGGAGATTAAAGCAACTGCTGCAGGTCTTCTTCTCATGAAGTACTTTGTCCACTACCCCAACTACCATGTCATCAAGGACAAGCCCCAGGGTTGTCTTCCAAAAAATCTCATGCATAGGCCGAGAAGCTCTGGGTAGTTCTTAAAGACCAGGCTATTGTGTTCTTTGGTCATGATGTTCCTCCTGTCTGCCTGCACATTCTCTCCATCCTTGCTTTAGTTAGAAACTACTCATCCGTCCAGTCTCAGTGGGGGAGTTGGGGCCTCACAGAAGCTTCTCAGACTTCACTGATACTACTCCAACCTACATCCCCCTAGTATGATGAACTCTTCTGTATGATTACATGATTCATATTTATATTCCCTAGAAAGCCCCTCGATATCCACTGAACAAGGGAAATGTGTTTTTGTTCATTGTTTTGTTGCAGGCCCAGCAGTTTCTAGCACATAGTAAATATTCAATATATATTTGTTGAATGGATGAATGAATAATTAAGTCTTACTTGAGTAAGTTGGCCTATTGTAAGAAAAAGCAATAATTTTATAATCCAGTGCTGGAAATATCTTTAAATACTTTTTTCCCTACTAAGCACATTTTCTTATTGTGAAACGGACCATGAATCCAGTTCCCCTGGTACTCACACTATTGCATGGAAGCAAATGAAGCTACATAAAATTAGTTATGTCAAGCAGAGGAGTATTTAAGAATTTTCTGTTTGAGCCCATAAAACTAGTTTCATCCAAAATGAATTAATGAATCTATCAAAGATGTCAAGTACCCCCCCCCCCCGCCCCAAGAAGGTCAGCCAGAGAAAGAATCTCATACCAGGTGGATCGAATTCATTTCCAAGTATACATTTCAGCTCAAGTTAACGGTAACTGTATCTCAGCTGGCCCAAAACATAAATGTCAACTTGTGAGGCATTTATACAACATGCATATACTTTTCTCATGAGGATGCTAAACTATGAACTGATGATCTGATTTTTCCCTTTTGTCTTTGATGCTAATGCTGTTACAGAAATGTACACATCTATTGTTATGTGCAGGAAATCTGTCATAGAGTAGTTCAAGTGGTAAGACTGAATTTCTTATCTCGGTCCATGCTTTTGATAATGCTAACTGACCATTCAGGGAGAGCTGGTTCTAGTCCCACTGTAAAGAGTAGCATAAATGAGGCAGCACACATTGATGAATTAGATGAGGCAGAAAAATGCCTTTTGTGAAACGACTTTCTTGCATTGACCTGTGATAGGCTTTTCTGTGAAATTGTGTTCTCATGGAAAGGTAGATTTGCAGTGACAGAATCCTTGTGGAATCAGGTGGAGAGTTACAGGAAGCTGCCTGGACATTGCTGCATGGAGACTCCCATTGCCCTAGTGGTGTAGGCAGCTTCACAGGCACGGGGCAGCCAGGAGCTGGGAGACCTGGGTTCCAGTTCTGGTTTGTAGCAACTTCCTTTATGAGCACTGGCAAATTACTACTCTGGGTCTCGGTTTTCACATCTGTAAAACAAGGAGAATAAATTCTGGATGATTCTAAATATGGGTTTGTTGCTGGGTTGTATCAGAATGACCAGGGACTGATTAAATTTCAGGTTCCTGGCTCTTCTCCAAGACTTAACAAATCAGAACCTTTGGGAGAGGAGTCAGAACCTGGGAATCCAAATTTTTAATAGCTCCATGGATGATTCTTGTAAATTAATGAAATGCAGATGGAATACTTCCAGCCTCGGATTGTAGGCTTTGGCTCCCGCATTTAACGACCTAATCACAATCTACGTCCCCAGAGCAGCCATGGGGCTGCTGGAGGTATCTCTGGGTTTGATACAACACGACTGCTCATCAGAACATACTGCTGAGATTTCCTAGGCAATGTGTGATTTGAAGGAAACTCAGATAGACATTATGAGTCTCTCCAAGGTCCAGAAATGCTACAAAGTAGTGATGGGACATAATTCTGCCAAGGGAGATCCTTGGAAAGCTTCTAAGGAGAGGACCACCATAAGCAACTTGCATCTTCTTAAGTTATCTCTTTGCAACAGGCTAGTGGATGAGCTGGAGGGAAGGGAGACCAGAGGTGTTGATGTTGTCCAGGCAACAGGTGATGAGCACCAGAATAGGGCAGTAACCCCCTCCACAAACTGAGCCAGAGGCTGTTAAACTGAGACTATTGTCATTTAGAATGAATGCTGGCATTTCACAGGCACCATTGTTTTTCTACACATCTTTATAGTCTTCCATATCACTGGGTTTTTTTAAATTTATACATTTTGGAACATTTGTGCTCTCTCAATATACCTTGATGTGGTGTGTCTGTGCATGTGTTTAAGCACTTGTAATGGTGTTTTGGGAAGAAGGATCCAGAACTGCTAGGAATTCTAATGGGAATTTAGAATTTGAAAAGTGACACTGAAGACTTGTAATTCTTCCATTTAAACAACAGATTCGTAGTTAAGACATACTTTTCAGCAGACTGTGTATAATTAGCTTTGTTTCCTCTGACAAGCTTTAAATTTAGAACCAAGATAATGCTTTTTAGTTAAGACCTTTAGGCACAGCATTTAAAAAAATCAAAATGATAATTTGCTGTTCAAAATCTTTAGAGTTGCAAAAGAGTAAAAGCTACATATTGAGGTTAGACCTTTCAAAAGCCAATTTAGGTTGGGATATTTAGCTCATTTTGGCTCTTTTTTTCTTTTTGTACCCCTAATTGGTAGCTTATTCTGATACAAAGAAATAGTTTTATGAGTTTATGCTCATTTGCATATTTTTATCTCGATTTATCCTCTCAAAATCCTGTTTTAAAAAAATGCGTGGGTTATGGAAATCTCTGTGAGATGGCTTTAGTCAACCTACTTGGCCACCAAGACGACAGCTCAAGAACTTCTGACAATTGCTATTTATAACTGTAGTCTTTTCAGGCAATAGAATCCCAGCTATGGTTCCTTGAATAAGTTCCAAAGGGTAGCGTTTTAGGCAGCACTGCTCACTTTGTTAGAATGTCAATCGGAGAACCTCCTGCTTTACTCTTTGGTTTTGCGGGCATTTATTGAGATACCATTGTGAGCTCATTGCTGTAACTAGTGCTTTCAGACAAAGATCTGTGAGCTGCTTGGAAACACAAAGCCCAGAGCAGGCTTGATTTGAAATTCCCTAGTTGAAATATGGGGTCTATTGAAGTTCACCTTGTAGGTTGTGAGGATTTGTATGGCCACCATTGTGACCTCTCTGTGTGGAAGAGAGCTGCTTTAGAAGAAGCTTACAAATGAGCAGTGTGGATCCCACAGTCTTCTAGAATCAAATTGGACCTTTCCCCTTTGTTGGATGCCTTAATACATGAGATAGAAGCCAGCAGGATGCCCAGGTTGAGTTACTCATCCTTTTCACCGAGCTCAAAGAGAGAACCCGTTCTCCTCACTTTTGTTCAGCAAGAAAAAATTCACCACAAGGCAGCTTATTTTTCCAAGAGAAAATAAAATCTTATGTAACTTAAGAGACTGGAAGATAAAGTTTTTATACATTTTAAGGAAGGATTTCTATTAAGCAAACCCATGCTTTCATGTGAAAGTGCCCCAGTATAGGAGAAACAATATGGACTTTGGCATCAAACAGATCTCAGTTTTAGTCCCTAATCCACAACTTGCTAGCTTGTGACTTTTCACATTACTTATCCTCTGACCTTCGGTTTCTTCGTTTATGAATAGAGATATAATAGTACCTCATAGGACTGTTTTGAGCATTAAATGAAGAAGCTACTATGCTTCTTGCTCTCATTCTCTCTCTCTCTCTCTCTCTCTCTCTCTCTCTCTCTCTCTCTCTCAGTGTGTGTGTGTGTGTGTGTGTCTCTCTCTCTCTCAACCTCATCATTAAAGTGGATATAATCCGTCCTACCCTAGTAGATGTTATGATGACTAGTTGAGATAACGTATATGCAGCACATGGAAGATGGCAGGCTCTCTGAGAAATGCAGTTTCCTTCCTCTTCTCCCCTGGTGTCTTTGAATAGAGAGAGAAAGGGAGAGCAGGAAAAGATTAGCTGCAGTATATTTCATGCTTGCAAATTATTTCCAGATCTTATCAATGGTGATTATATTGAATACCTATTGATTACTTTGTCTGAAGAGTTCAAAGCACTTCAATGTATTATTGCATGTAATCTTTACTCCATCCCTTTCTGAGAGATGCTTTTATTATTACCCTCGTTTGCTTGATAGCAAGGCTCAGAGATTAGTTTACTCACCTAAGATCAAACGTGGGTCTCCCAGGTTCCAAAGCCAGTGTGTTCAATCATTCACCTTCTCCTTTCCTAACCAAGTTTATTTGTTCTTTAATCATGAGTGCCCTTGGTTGTTTCTGTTTTTTCATTTTTGTTTTTCCCACTCTTTGGATTTAGAGCAGGAGCAGTACTACCTTATAAAATATAGACAGGCCTAACCTGAGCTCTCTTTGGACTTCTTCTAGTCAAGAAGATACCATTTTTTTAAGGGGAACAGGACTTTATTGGGGAACAGTGTGTACTTTCAGGACTTTTTTCCAAGTCAAATTGTTGTCCTTTCAATCTTAGTTGTGGAGGGCGCAGCTCAGCTCCAGGTCCAGTTGCCGTTGCTAGTTGCAGGGGGCGCAGCCCACCATCCCTTGCAGGACTCAAGGAATCGAACCGGCAACCTTGTGGTTGAGAACCCACTGGCCCATGTGGGAATCGAACCGGCAGCCTTTGGAGTTAGGAGCATGGAGTTCTAACTGCCTGAGCTACCGGCCGCCCCATACCATTTTTTTTAGCCTGAGTATTTGATTGTTGCTTTTATAGGGATGTAAATGAGATGCACTTAGGAAAACAAGGCAGGATTATACTTTCTCATTTGCTTTGCAACAAAGGTATATGGTTTAAAGAAGCCTTGCCCTTACATGATTAGATAGCTTGTGTGACTAATAAGAATATTGTCCTTAAAGGAAAGTGGAACATCTCATGAATACAAGAGCACTCAATTAGAGTTTTAAATTAGAATGTAATTATGTGCTTTTGATTTTTTCCTCTTTCTTTTATTTATTTATTTATTTATTTTTGGCCAAAAAAAAAAAAAAAAGGAGAGAGCTTTTAATCTTTTATGTGGCCTCATTCTGGTGAAAAGACAATTTTAAGAAGTGTTTAAATTTAAGGAGCTGCTCTGCCTCCTGCTTGATTTTGGACCTCGTCCAATCCTTGAAGGACTAGACGCAGATCAGTTTGCTTATACTTAGCTTTTGAAATAACTGCATTTTATAATTCAAAACAGGGATAAGCTGTTGATATGGATTATTGCACTCAGTATAATGAAATTGTCAATAGCTTAGAGATGCTCGGCCTGTAATCAGGTATGTAGGAAAATAGCCTGTTCATCCTTTAAAACAAAGGATTTGCCTTTGATGCCATGACTGTACAAAAGCAACCATGCTCTTTATTTAGAAAATAAACTGGAAAGTGGGTAGTTGACTTAATACGGAACCAAGTGTATACTATGTCCCCTTCATAGAGAAGAACAATATGGATGGTAAAGACCAACAGGGTTATCTGTTAATCTACTCGTTTCAAAGTTGTCCATTTATCTACCACTTGAAGTGGCATGAAAACAACTGCTTGGGGTTCAGATCTTGTGAACAATGATATAAATCTTAACAAATTTCAACAACAATTTAGTTTGAAACAGAGATGAATAACCATTTGTTTAATTTGGACCAATTCTCTCCTTTTGGAAGTCTTTATTCCCATGAAGTAGATTCCTTGTTCTTTGTTGCTTTCTAATAAGGACACCAATACCAACACAAACTATCCGTTGGGTTCTGCAATGCACTGGGTATGATTGCAAATACTTTACGTTTGTATTTCATCTAACACTCTCAGTGTTATGAAGGTAGGTCTCGTTTCTCCATTCTATGAATGACTGAAGAGGTAAAAGGACTTTTAGCCCCATAGCTATTATGTGGTAGAAGCAGGATTTACCTACCTGTACTCTTACTCATGCAGGTGTACTCTTCAAGGATTACTCTTAATCATATGAGTATATTCACTCTTTAAGGAAGAGGTGGAGCCTAGCACACTCTGCCAGTATTCCTTGCAGTCAGACCGATTGTCAGTGTCTAGCTGTGCCTTTTTCAATCCAGTCATGCCTACATACATTTGGTTGGAATGAGTTTCCTATAATCCTAGAAATTTAGAGTTTGAACAACTGCTAGCCGTCACCCAGGACCCAGTTCCCTAAATGTTTCTTCTGAGAAACTGAGGACCAGAGAGGCAAACAAGCAAACATACCACCATCACCTACAGAACACATTGCCCAGGTTTCCTCGGAGGGTTAATAGCAGAACTAGAACTAATGCTCAGTCCTTTTTGCTGAGTTTGAATCACTCTGTTGCTATATTGCTAGTTATAGTTGCATCTTTACGTGTTTCCGAAGAACATTACAGGAATTTTCAGATAAGGAAAGATAAATTGCAATTTTCAAATGCTTTTTTTCTTTAAAAGCTACAAAAAGGATAAAAAAAAATTCTTGTTGAGACAATAATTATAGATGAAAACACAAATAACTGGAATGCTATTTAGAGACATCTGAAATCAGAGTAGGAGGCTGAAAGTAACAGAATAAACAAGTCACTGAATGTAGGAGCTGGAAATGGTATGAAAAATCATCCTATTTAACGTTTTCCAAAGAATGACGCTTGTAATTCTCAGGTAGTATGATGGCTAGGGGTACATGTGATGGTTTTTGGTGACGTAAAAAAATTTGAATATTTATTTTATTGATATTAGCATATATACTTGTGTTTGTGTATACGTATGTATTTGCGTATATTTCTGTGTATATATTTTGAGCTCTTACTGTGTGCCAGGTACTTTCCTGGGAAACATGAAAGAATAGAAAAGATCAAGTTACCTGCCCTCATGAAGCTGACATTGGCCTATGAGAATTGCCCATACAACTCATGGATTGTTTTGATTTTGAAATCTTCTGGCCTTAGACCACACTGGCCATTCTCTCTGTTGCCTTAAATCCAAAAGCCAGGTTCTCTCCACAAGCATTGATGGTTACAGCCCTTGGCTGAGAAGAGAGAAAAGTCTTTCAGCATAACTCAGGTTCTATCACAATAGATGGGCCTCATCAGCCATTCTAAGCTTCATAGATAATGCGGTCGTGGATGGCATCGTTTGGTTGGGTGAAGAATTACCCAGGAGATTGTGTTGACATCTGAGATTTATTTTAATCCTTTTTTGCAGATTTCATAATGAGCATTGCAACAAAGTCCGCCAAAGAGTCATTACATATCTTATAAAATCTTAATAATACAAAAATTAAAGACGTTTTTCATGCTTATGCTCAATTTGTTCAGAATCCCCAGATTTCACTTTGCTGACAAACACGTACTGCCCTGTGAGGGGACACTGCCTTTGCGAGGCCACGATTCCTGAATTGCTATGCATAAT
Source organism: Rhinolophus hipposideros (assembly GCF_964194185.1). Classification (NCBI taxonomy): domain Eukaryota; kingdom Metazoa; phylum Chordata; class Mammalia; order Chiroptera; family Rhinolophidae; genus Rhinolophus; species Rhinolophus hipposideros. The sequence goes on from NC_138052.1 coordinate 86,324,037, forward strand.
TTTGTTATGAATATTATTTATGTTTTCAGGTTGTTACTGTCAAATTTTGCAGTTTGGACAAAGAAATATAGAATGCATATATCCTGTGTATGGGGGTTCTTTTTTTCTCACCTACTCATTAAATGTTTATTGATTGCCTACCTCAAGCATAGTATAAAGTGTAAAAAAGGTGAAAAAATAATGTTTTAGAAATGAGGAAACATTTTCAGTGTGGAGCAGATGCATTGTGGGGATTTGTCTGGGAAAGTGATTCCCACAAAAGGCCGAGAGCCAAGGCTGTAGCCATAGCATAAACGTGGGACCTAGTTTCAGACCTTATTCTTTTCCTGGGTCTATAACTTAATTGCTGTGTGATTCTGGGTGCTATAGACTAAATATGGCTCCTCAAAATTTGTATGTTGAGACTTAATCCCTAGTATGATCGTGTTCGGAGGTGGGGCCTTTGGGAGGTTATTAGGTCATGTGGGCAGAGCCCTCGTGAATGAGATTAGTGCTCCCATAAAAGACACCCGAGGGAGCTCCCACATCTCTTCTGCCATGTAAAGACATGGTGAAGAGATGGTCATCTCTGAACCAGGGAGCAGTACTTTGCCGGACACTGAATCTACCAGTGCCTTGATTTTGAACTTCCTGGCCTCCAGAATTATGAGAAGCAAATTTATGTTGTTCATTAACCACCCAGACTGTGGCATTAGATTATAGAAAACTGAATGGTTGGAGAACCTGGACAAGGTGTTTAATCTTTCTGAGTCTGGTTCCTTATCTGACAAATAAGAAAACCACCTATATTGTCGTGCTATTGTGAAGATGAAAGAGAACATTATATGCAGAATTACCTACAAGGAAGAGGTATCCATTGAAGATTGTTTTCCACCACCTTCTATTTCCTTGTAAGATCTCATACAACTCAATTATCCTCAAAAAGCAGTTGTTCATTTCAAAACACCTCCTCCTTGAAACTTCGTGGCCTGAAATGACGTTTCATGCAGTATTCTTCCTTTCTACTCCCCACTCCCAACCAAGAAGTCACGCTGTTTCTCTATTCTTTTCTCAGATTTCTGTTTTCTTGGTGCTCCAGGCTTCCTTTTTATTCAGGAATCTATTTGGTTCACTTTCCTTTCCACAGCTTTTTCTTACTCCTTCCTTAAAGGTTCCATTCCACTCAAGACCTGTCATAGACAGTACTTCTGAGCTCTCTATTTTCCTTGCACCAAAATAGAAGTAGTCAAGTGTTTTTAATTAAGATGATTTCCTAGTAACATGAACCATCAAAAGAAGTGTTGAAATATTCTAGACTCTCCCAAAATTCTTATGATTGTGTCGAGACTTCATTGTAATAACCAATCTTGTTCTCCCTGTACTTTTACCCCACCTTTCTCTATCCAGTCCAAGGGAATAACCAGGCTTTTGGCTTGTGACTTTCTGTTGTAAAACTTGCCTATAAGTCCTGTTCACCATCCACCATGACCACCCCTGTCCAACCCTTACACTCCTACAAATATTTAGGGTTTTGTTTCTTAAAATTAAAGTGTCTGATAATATATATTAAGATAAAGTCAGAGAGGCAAATGCCAGATATAATGGGAGCACAGTGAATGAGAAGGAAAAGTTGTAGTACTTCGCTGTCCGATACGGCAGCCACTGGTCACATGTGACAATTATTAAACACATGAAATGTGGCTAATCTGAATTGAGATGAACTGTAAGCATAAAATACACAGTGAATTTCAGAGCCTGTATGAAAAGAGGAATGGAAAAATATACATAATTTTTTATTGATTACATATTGAAAAGATAATATTTGTATGTAGTCATCTAAGATATATTGAGTCAAATAAAATAGATTATTAAAATTAATTTCACCTGTTTCTTTTAACTTTTTAACATGGCTGCCAGAAATTTTAAATTGCACTTGTGTCTTTTGTGGGGATCACCTTATTTTCTTGTAGAAGACAAGATATGAAAGGTGATAGAAGGCCCATTTTTAACACTTTGTAGGCCATTGTAAGGACATTTGCATTTGCTCTAAGTGAGAAGGAAGCCAGTAGAGGGTTTTGAGCAGAAAATGGACATCACCTACTATTTTTAGGACAAGATCACTCTGGCTACTCCTTTACAGGCTTTTGGAGGACAAGGATGAAATCAAGGAGATTCTTTGCGGGGCATTGTGATAAGCCAGGCTAGAGATGTCTCTGGCTTGAGTAGAAGCATGGTGAGAAGTGGTTGGAAACCCGTGGATTTTCTAATGCATTCAAAGTGGAATTTGAGAGAAAGAGAGGAACTGAGAATTATTCCTCAGCGTGTTTGTCTTAAGGAGATTTGTCCACTAAAATTCAGTTATCATTCTCTGAGATGGAGAAGATAGGGGAGTAGATTTGGGCAGACACTCAGGCGTTTAGCGTCGTCTGTGTCAAGTTTGAGACACTTATTGGGAATCCAAGTGAAAGTTTAAGGAGGAATTTTGAAATAAATATCAGGGAGAGGTCTTGGCAGAAGATACACTTTGGAGTGTCTTCAATATACAATTGGTATAAATGCCATGAGATTGAGGGGTATCACCAAGAGAGTGAGAAGCCATAGGGAAGAGGTTAGAGGAGGGAGTCTGGGGCACTTACAGAGTTCATGAGCAGAATCTGCTACAGCTACAACTACAGCTATGTTGTACTGCAACGCAGTCTCCAGTGCTCCCACGTGTGGCGTTCATTGGTGTAGGCTCATTCGGAAGGAGAAACACAATTACAAATTTAAAAAATTCTATTTGCTCTGGGATTTGGAATTACAGTAAGTATGTTAGAGTCAGAAAAATCACATTTAAAGTATATTCCTGCATATATAGATATGAGTCATTATTTTTACAGTTTTTGGTTTCTCATTTAAAGTTGGCGTTGAATATTATGTTAGCTTCAGGTGTACAACGTAGTGATTAGACATTTATATAACTTACAAAGTGATCACCCCGATAAGTCTATTGCCCATCTGACAACATTCATAGTTATTACAATATTACTGATTATATTCCCAATGCTGTACTTCACATCCTCATGAGTCATTATTTAAATAGACGAATTGCATTATAATGAGCTCTTAGAGGTGTTCTAATTTTAATAAATAATTAAAAATTCCAGTGATCCCAATACTATAGTGTGTTATCAATTATCTCAAAGGGTACTGTCTCTATTTTTAAGTAAAATTTTAAATCACTTTAATTTCTTAATGCTATGCAGTGCTCTGAAATGAGTACTTGCAAAATTCAGATAAAAATGATAGGGTCTTAGAACTCTAAAATAGTGGGAATCGGCGCAACATAGAGTTCCTGAACACACACTATAAAGCCATTTTTAGGTGTTCTTGACCTTGTCTTATAGAAAATATGCTCCTTATACATCCGCTTACTGCTGCATTTTGAATCATCACCTCTGAGGTTGCTGAATGTCTTTCTCACTTCCAACTTGATCAACATGTCCATTTCTTAAAAGTAGAATTCCTCAAAGGGATAAGAAGTAGAGGCTAAGTGACCAAAAGCAGAATGTTATTCTACTATAGAATACCAAGGATGTGATGTGGATAATTAGGTTCTTTATTTAGACGTGGAAATTGTATGTTTTCATTTTTCTCTATTCATCTAGCTAGAGAGTGGGTAGAGTGTGGGTGCTAAGAATTCAGTCTTTGGATCTGCACTACTTGAGTTCAAATCCTGGTTCTTTTATTCAACAGTCATGTGAATTTGGGCAAAATGTTAATGTTCTCTGTGCTTCAGATTTCTCATCTACACAATGGGGGTAATATTAGTACCTGCATACAGGCTTGTTAGAAAGATTAAATGAGTTAATACTTGTTGAACACTAATAATGCCTAGCTAAACACTGTATAAGTGTTAACTATGTTTTCTATTATCTACCATCTATCTATCTATCTATCTATCTATCTATCTATCTATCTATCTATCTAATCTGTCTATCTTAGTACCCCCTGTCTATCATGCTTCATATTACAAAAGTGCTATCATCAAGAAATATTTGCTCTTATTTTGTACAAAGAAACCTGTTTTAGATGGTAAGTCCCCATCCTTCTTGGATTCCAGAAAATTGGAAATATCCTTAAAGCCAAGATTCTGCAAAGTTTTCCCCACTGCTTAGACTTGACAGGCCATCACTGACACATCTGTATGAGTTTCAAAGGCATCCTTTATCACAGCCCCTTTGATTTCTTTATGTCCCCTACTTCTGCTGTTTTTGTGCTATGTACCACACCGGCATTCCTCCTGGAAGCTTCCAGGTCCTCTTGGAACAATGGAAAACTATTTAATATCTCAAGATGGAGTAACAGGGATCAAATCTACCCTCCTGCCTGAAACAACAACAAAAAGTGAATATAATATATACGAGGTCTGGAAATTAAGTTCGTGAAACATCCTAGAAAAAGTGCTACATACCTCATTGCTGAATATCACTATGGTCACCTTTGAAGTACTCCCCTTGGGAAGCTATACACTGATGCCAGTGCCTACTCTATCCTTCAAAGCAATTTTGGAACTCTTTTTTCTGGAATAGCCATCAGAGCTATTGTTGTACCATGTTTCCCTGAAAATAAGACCTAGCCAGAGCATCAGCTCTAATGCGTCTTTTGGAGCAAAAATTAATATAAGACCCGGTGTTATATTATATTACATTATGTTACATTATATTATAGACCCGATCTTATATTATATTAAAAAAACACCAGGTCTTATATTAATTTTTGCTGCAAAAGACATATTAGAGCTGATGGTCTTGCTAGGTCTTATTTTTGGGGAAACATGGTATTACCCTTGACCTTCGGGTAAAGAAAGAAGTCATTGGAGGCCAGATCAGGTGAGTAGGGAGGGTGTTCCAATTTACTTATTTGTTTACTGGCTAAAAACTCCCTCACAGACACTGCCCTGTGAGCTGGTGCATTGTCGTGATGCCAGAGCCTTGAATTGTTGACGAAAAGTTCAGGTTGTCTAACTTTTTCACCCAGCCTTTTCAGCACTTCCAAATAATAAACTTGGTTAACTGTTTTTCCAGTTGGTGCAAATTCATAAAGAATAATCCTTCTGATATTAAAAAAAAAAAAAAGGTTAGCAATATTGTTGCAACAAGTTCGCGAACTTAATTGTCTGACCTCATGTAAAAACAATGTTTTGTGGGACACTGGGCATCAGGCAATAAAGTTCATGGTCCTTGAGAGACAGGAAACTATGCCTCCTGGGATTGCTCCAGCTTTCTGTCGGGAGTTTCTGGTCTACAGTGTAGGGACTGGGGTTTCAGGCAGAGCATGCTTTACTCCCTGAATTGAGACGATGGATCTGAGAGTCTGGGAAAACCAAACCAGCTAGTATTTATTTACAGGACAGAACACTGGAGAGGAGATATCTATACAAAGAAAGAACTCCGGAGAACTGCAGATGATTCTCCTCTAGCATTCGACTGAATACTGATATGTATATGCATATGTAGAAATTACCCAAACTAGGAAAAGAACAAACTGAAAGGATTAGGGATAACAGTGCCTAGCAGTCAAACAAGGCTGGGACTAGTGCATGTCCCCTTCAGCCATATTGGAAAACCTCAAGACTCATAGGTATTGAGTAGAGTACCCAGGGAGATCTTTCCTCAGCAGTGGGAAAAATTAATCCTAAACTGAGCATTGCTCTGATCCCACATAATAAAAGGTAAGATTCCAAAAGATCAAACTTCTTCCGAATAACTTAATTGCATCCTGGAATGAAGTTCCAGGATATGTATAATATTTAAAACATATTTATTGCAAATATATAATACAAAATCACCTAGCTCCAACAAAGTTATATTCACAATATTTAGTATCTAATCAAAAATTACTGATCATAAAAGAAACAGGAAAATCAATCAGTCAAAACCAACCCACAATTGACACAAGTGTCAGAATTAGCAGATAAGGACATAAAAAGATTCTCATATTTTCAAAATGTTAATGCATTAAATATAAGGGGAAAATCCAAATACAACTTTTACAGTAGAAAACTATAATGTCTAAGATGAAAATATACTGGATGGCATTAATAGCAGTTGAGGCATTGTAAAAGAATGATCAATGAACTTTAAGGTATGACAATAGAAGCTATACATAATGAAGTAGAAAAAAGGAAAAAAGAAGAAAAAAAAGAAAAGAACACCGGTGAGCTGTGAGGCAACTTCCAGTTGGAGTCTCTGCAGAAGTGAGGGGGCACAAAACATCTCTGAAGAAAGAATGATTGAAAATTTTCCAAATTTATTAAAAACTATAAACCCATAGATCTAAGAAGCTCAATGAATCAAAAGCTCAAGACACATAAAGAAAGCTACCTCAAGGCACGTAACAATCAAATTGTTGAACACCAATGATAAAGAAAAAATTCTTACAAGTAGCCAGAAGAAAAAAGAATGTATAGAGGAACAAACACAAGGATTACAAGAATTTTCTCATCAGAAACCATGTAAGCGAGAAAACAGTAGAACAACATCGTTAGAGTCCTGAAAGGAAAAGAAAAATCTCAATTTAGTATTCTAGACTGAATGAGAATATCTTTAAAAACAAAACTAAAATTTATTTTTTGTATATAAAATATTGAAAAGGAAATTTTTAAGTAAAATTTATTGGGGTGACAACTGTTAGTAAAGTTACATAGGTTTCAGGTATACAATTCTGTAATACATCATATATATATATCACATTGTGTGTTCATCACCCAGAGTCAGTTCTCCTTCCATCACCATGTATTCGATCCCATTTATCCTTATCTACCACTCCCCTCCCTCCTTACCCTCTGGTAACCACTAAACTATTGTCTGTGTCTACGGCATGAACACCAGCAGATTTATAGCATAAGAACTGTTGAAAGAAGTCCTTAGGAACATTTGTGACAACATGGATGGATCTTGAGAGTATAATGCTAAGTGAAATAAGTCAGAAAGAAAACGCAGAGAACCATATGATTTCACTGATATGTGGTATATAAACCAAAAACAACAAAAGAACGAGACAAACAAATGAGAAACAAAACCTCATGGACACAGACAATAGTTTAGTGGTTACCAGAGGGTAAAAGGGGGGTGGGGGGTGGGAGATGAGGGTAAGTGGGGTCAAATATATGGTGATGGAAGGAGAACTGACTCTGGGTGGTGAACACACAATGGGATTTATAGATGATGTAATACAGAATTGTACACCTGAAACCTATGTAATTTTACTAACAAATGTCACCCCAATAATTTAAAAAAAAAAAGAAGTCTTTAGGGCAGAAAGAAAATTTTACCACATAGAAAATAGATCTATGCAAAGAAAAAGAAAGCACCAAGACAATAAATAAATAGAAAAAATATAATAGAAGTTTCTTATTATTTAAATTTCTTTAAAGCTAATTAACTATTTTTAAAAACCATAATAATGGAATGTCAGTTTCAAAGCATATGTGAAAGTAAAATATATGACAAAAATAGCACAAGGGTCAGCACAGAGAAATAAAATTATGTTATGGTAAGGTTCTTATAGAAGATGTGAAGTGACTTATTATCTTGAAGGTAGACTGTGAAGCTAAAATATCTACTATAAACTCTAAAGCATCTCTGAGAGTTATAGCTAACAAGGCAACAAAGAGATAAAACAAAATTGTAAAGAAAAGTATACTATTGAATATATGTTTTGCTCTAAACAAACATCATAGGATTGAACATTAGATTTCTGGAAATCCAGTCCTTTAAGAACAGAAGAGTTAATTTTGAAACAAGAATAGAAAAGCATTTGGAAGGGCTTGATCTTACACTGATGTCAGGGCATGCCAATCATCTTTGTACCACAAATAACCTGAAAACAAGAAGCTTATCTCAAGACTGTCATAGGAATTAGTTGGAATTTCAGCAGGAAGTACAAGACTTGAATCGGGAAGCAGCCCATATCCTTCACGGCAAATGGCAAACTGCAAACATAAAGGGGGGGGGGGTTATTTTCAACATGCAGCATCTACATGAAGGCCCATGTATCCTCCCTAAAGGTTCTCCCTAAAGCAAATCAGTCTTAATAACTTGCCCATGCCCATTAAAACAAATATAAATTTTATAAAATTGGTACAATCCTAAAAACAAAAAGGGGATGCCATCGCAGTCTATTCTTGGAAGATAAAACTGAGATGAAAGACTATTACATGAGAAACAGAGTGAACAATCATCAACTTAGAGATCAACACTGAGATCACCACGGTGCAGAGAGGAAACTGACCTGTTTGACAGAGAACTAACAACCAGGGGACACTAGTGAGAAGTAAGAGAGAAAACGGAGGTATTAATTGTAGGCCTGTATATGTACAGTTGACAGCCCTCTTTCCTATTCCCGTTTGAAAAATTCCTGACTGCTAAGCTGCTAAGTGTTTGTTCCCCAATCAAAACAGAACAAATGAAATACAAATGTTTTTTTTTTTTTTTTTTTTTTTTTTTTTTTTCTTTTTCCCTGTGGAACTGGAAGTTATTGTTAAAAGAAATAGTGTAAGTAGTGTGAATGCAGGTTACCTAGAGAAAATCTTTCCACATTCTAGCATTTGATGGAAGGTATTTCCAATGTAATGGTGAGCTCTTGGCCATTTATGTTAAACTAAAGCTTCTAAAAAATAAAAAAAAATGAGCTCCACCCAATCCTGTGGAGTCCTCCAGTAAGCCTTTCTATTGCTTTAAATGTGAAAAGATAGCCAAGGAATACCAGGTATTTGAGGAAATTATTCACACAAATAATAATAATAATAAATAAAACTTATCTAAAGAGAAATGAAGTAATTCAGGAATAAAGCAATCAAAAATGTCTAGTTTATATTTATGAAAACTCAAGGAAATTTTACACCTATAAAATAAAATAAGGATGCTATTATGAAGGCGTCATCTGAAAACAAGAAGGAGCTCTTGGGCATTTAAAACACATTTGTCCAAACTGAAAGAAATTAACAGAGAGGTCGGAAGAAAATGTTTAAAAACAAACAAGCAAAAAATCCCAAAATGTAGAATAAAAAGACAAGGAGTTGGAAAATATGAGAAACAAAAGACATAAATTGAAGATCAATTGGATAGTTCCCAAAGAAGAGAATTAAAAAAAGGGAAGAGAAGAAACTATGTGCCTGGAAGTGCTTGGCAAATATTTGAAAACTGGGAAAATCAACAGAATCTTGGCTATTTATGAATAATGTTTAATTTAATAATGAATAATGTGAGATTGGGCAAGTTGTTTGTTCTCTCTATATTTTACAAATTATTTTACATTTATCATAACTGCTCTTTTAAATTTGAGGATTGTTATAAAATAAGACATAGGATACTCTGAAGTATTTTCATTGCTATAGTAATTAGTTAATTTTTAAAACTGTAGGCCCCTGAAAAAAATTTTCTTTTACCCATCATATATGCAAGCTGATGGTCGTACTAAGTCCTAATTTAAGTGGGCATGCTGTATTACTTTATAATTTAAAAATGCTCAATGAAAAGGGCACTTCTGAAAGTACATAAACTAAGCTACACATGCCACATTAAATTATGGTTTATATATGGTTGAAATTCTCTTGTCAGTCATTCTCTTCTGCTACTTCTCTTCTGAGCTCATTTAGAAACAAACGGAAATTACTATAGTAAAACTTCTAAATTTTAGGTAGCTTTGATGGGTGTACAGTATAGTCCATTTGTGATGATAAATTCATGTGGATATGTTTATAATGCTGATCATTACATTTGTTTTTTATAATTTTAAATAGCAGCAGATTGAGGTCAGAATCAAATAATAGCATCCAACTAGCTTTTCCCAAAAGCATTTTTTTTTCTTTTTGGAGCTAGGAGGGACTTAGAGATCATATAATGTAATTCAACATCTTCATTTTAGCCATCAGGATATTAAGGCCCAGTTTGATGACATTTATTCTTAATGGCAGACAGAGCCAGTTCTTCTAAACACCTGCCAGAGGGTTCTTCCTGATCATTTCTTAAATTGTTGAGTGTCCTATGTATTTTAAGAGGAAAAAAAAAACAAACCCACAAAACCCTATAAATTGATAACAAAAACTAGGTATTTCAAGAGAAATACAGTCTTAACCGGTGAACTAATGTGTACAGATGGTGTCAAGTACAGAGCAAAAGCAATTAACAAAGCTGAAATGTATTCTTTAGTTATTTAAATCAGATAAGTGAGGACGTATGTTCTTACATGATATCATGAAGCCATTCAATTTTCTAATCTCGTTATAGCATCATCAAAGGGTATTTTATTTTCCGTCTTACTTTCTACTTTTCTTGGTTTAGTAATCCTTTTAAAGGGAAAAAAAAAAAAGTCTTGCTAAAATTGAAGTGAATACATTTAATGCAGCATAATCAGCTTCTAAATCTACTTAACTGGAGTCCCATCATGCATTTAGTACATTGAATGAATGGCACAAATGGGAAATGTATTATAATGAAGACCGGGTGAATTTTGTGAGACTAAAACTTCACTTTCCTGAAATGTTTTTAAGCATCTGATTTTGTAGTCAAGTATAGCTCAATTTGCATACTTCTTCATTTGCATTTGACCTAGACACCTGCATTACTTTTTGGAGAATTCTACTTTTATGGTGCTTTTGAACACTTCACTGCCACCCCACTATGACAAAATGTGTTTTGCTTGCTGGGGCTCTCTGAGAGAGGTGCACAAGCGTAATTATTTTTAACCTTTCACTTATTTTCATTGACGTTAGAACAAGTTGTTTACTTATATTACAAGGGTGTTTTGCTTGTCATAGGTTTACTTTCTCACAGTTTTTAAAAATCGTATGCAGTTTCAGAGACATTGGTATTTTCTGAAAATAGAATGCAAATGAATGAAACCTGTTGGTATCATCGCTATTCATGTTAATATCAAGAGATCCCCACTTCTGCTGTACTAATTTTAGATCACATTTTTTCTTTTTTTTTAACATCTTCACTGTTATGAAGGAGACAAACATCCCAAACTCACATATCCCAAATGGAACCTACATGCTTCCCATTTTACTTTGCTGCAAAAGAGTGCATCATGGTAAATGCCTTTATTGTTCTCCTTCTTGTCCAACTTGAAAACCTGGGCGTTATCCTCGATTCTTTTCTTTCTCACTCTCCTCAGTCCAGTCAATCACGAAGGTTGGTTGATCCTGCCTCCTTCACATATTGGGTCTGATGTTCCCCCATTCCCACAGCCATTGACTTAATTCAGGCTCCCACCTTCTTTCTTTTTTTTTTTTTTTTTTTTTTTTTTTTTTTTTTTTTTTTTTAGGTTTTAGAAATAACATTTATTTTTTTGAAAGTTAACATGTGCATATAGTAAGAAAGTGAAAACACAAGACAAAGTCATAATCACAAGCAGTTTGGTTTGATGTGTCCTTCTAGGTCCTGTGTGTATCTACACAACTAAGCTTCCATTTTTATGTAATTAAGATTGTATAGTTATGTATCAAGTACCTGTGTTGTGGACAAGGTTCATTCTTTATTTTGCAATAGCTGAGCTTTTTAGATGTCCTGAGGTGACTATGATAAAAAGTAGAGCTAGTGAATTAACCAATTTGTAAATATCTTTTTGTTACAATTGCTAGAAAAGAGGCAGCTTGGACATGGAATTGTTAAACCACCTTCTTTCAGCGGGACCATTTCCGTATCCTTGTTACTTTACTCATTGCCTTCCTCCTTTCCAATGGGGCAAACTTTTCCAAAATTAAAATTTGCTCAAAACACAAAAGGCAAAATATGTCAATTGCCTTTAGGGTAAAAATTCAACATGTGTCATACTATATATCTCATCTGTAAAATCCAGCCCCTGACTTCCTCTGCCTCATGTCCTACTTCTCACTGACTCTTCCTCATCTATTACTGTTGAGCTATATGGAGTTCATTCTTGTTGCTCTGGGCTTTCACGTCCTTCTGAACTTGTACATGGACTGCGCTTAGAATTTCCACTTCCTGACTGCGTGGCTGGTGGTGTATGTCAAATAGATTAATGGATTTCAGAGTATAGGTGGAAATATAGGGTCTGTATTCCAGTCCTCCCACCAATTAGCTGTGTGACCTTGGCTTAATTGCTTAGTTTCCCAAAGTCTCAGTTTTCTCATCAATAAACAGTGATAGGAATACTGTCTGTCTTATTGGATTATTTTAAGCTTTCTGCGTGTGAAGTGTGAAGTGTAATGTCTGGCATATGGTGATCAATGAATGCTAGCTATTATCAATGCTAATAATTAGGACTAATTATGTAATTATCATCAAAGGAAATCAAAGCGATTAAGTATATCATGTTGCATCTCATATAAACTGTCTAAAGCTATCTATATTTGATAGCTATGGCAAAAAGAAAAAAAAAGAGCTATGCCTTTTCTCTACTGTCTTAAATAATCACCTAATTTGTAAGTCAAATCTGTGTGATACACACACACACACACACACACACACACACCATAATTCATTTTCTATGGATGTCCAAGGAAAAGGCTGAGAAATTACAGTCTCCAAGAAAATACCGACTGCTAGAAATTACTTATTTAATTAGTAAATCCTAAACTCCTGAGGCTCACTATCGTGGACTTTCTTTTGCAGAAGAAGAAAGAGCAGTCAGTCCCTGGTCCTCTTCACAGAGAGCACCTCCCGAGAAGTATAGGTGCAATTGTAGCTTTAGTCTGGAAAACTCCTGCTGGTTCTCCACACTGCCTTTTTCACCCTGGCTAGCCTTCTCAGTTATCCTTACTTTGCCTCTGGGTTCAGACCCCAGAGCAGGCCTGGAGGGCAGTGGGAATGGCCAAGAGGAGCCCCTGATTTTACAAGTTCTTTAAACTCTCCCTCCAGGGCTTGCCCAAAGGGCTGTGCTGCTTACTCCCACTCCCTCTCTCTCTGACAACCTGAAAGTCAGCTCCCCTTTCTACTTTCTTTGTGGTCAGACCTACCTCTGCTATTGAAGTGACCCTTTTACCCCAGCTCCCAGAACAGCCATCAGCCCCTCCTCTTCTGTAGGCCAGAGAGCAGGCCACTGATTTATGTTTGGTGTATTACAGCGAGCAGGCTGTCTCCTATAGTGAGAAGGGGGATTGAGGCTCCAGTCCTTCAACATGGTCCCTGCAGAGACCCCTGGTGCTCTGCAGCCCAGTCCTCAGGCTCTGCCTCCTCTTCTCCGCAGCTGGCTGCTGCCTTGTAGCCCTGCCTCAAAGAACAATCATGATTTCAAGAGGCGAGTAGGATTTCAAGGAGCTGTCATCAAATGCCCTAGGACAGCTCCTGCCAGTCCTGGGGTCCCACTAAGATGCCTTAGTGGCTACAGAAGAGTAGGGTGTGGAGGAAGGGAAGCAGACGGAGCGTTAGGTGTGAAAACTGCCACCAGAGCTCTGTGTTTATCACTCTCCATGTGACAAATCTTAACGGAGCCCCTCCATGTGCCAGGATTGTGCTGAAGGCTGGTGGTGTTGGAGGTGACAGCATGGTCTCTACCCTCTTGCACAGGGTCTGGGACTGCAGGTGAAGGGTGAGGGTGGGAGGGAATTGTTAGCAAAGGAAGTTCAGTAAGTGATGATTCCATGAAGACATTAACAAAACACTCTAAAAGATTTTGTTGGGTATCCGATGGACATGCGTCCTATTTGGGAGACCACCTCAGGGATACTGTGGATACCTGATCATGGCATTGTACACCAGAAGCTAAACATTAATGAATGCCAACTATAATTTTATATATATAATGTGATGGTTCAGTGTGAGGTCGGAGGGATAGTGGATGGGGGGAGGGGGGTTCACAGTGTGAGGAATATAAATGATGAACGTCTAAGCATTACCTTGTCTTGTACACCTGAAACTAATAAATAAAAAAAAGAAAGAATGATTTGAAGGGCTGCCTTAGATCAGGTGCTGCACTGGGGAGGGAGTTATGGCCCTGCCAGGAGGGTGAGGAAGAGAAAGTTCCAGGTAGATAGTCTGAGCACTGTAGAGAGTGAAACTGGGAAGGAAAGTTGGTGAATTCAGGAACCAAGGGATGGTAAGAGTGTGTCAGAAGGGAAGGGGGGATTTAGGTCTCATGGGCCTTTGCAGATGCAGAGTTTGGGTATTATTCTAATGTTGCATTTTAGATAAAATTCCATATGGACAAAGGGGCTGTATCAGAACGGGTCCAATCAGGAGAGAGAAGCCCCACAATAGTGTGAACAGGGAAGCTGAATATAAAGAGTTGGTCATTATGATAAAAGAGTACCTGTAAGATCACTGAGGAAGCCAGGCTCTACTGGATTCCTCCCTCCCTGCCACACGCTCCAGCCAGCGCCATAAATCCCCAGCAGCCTCTTCCTTCTGCAGGTCTCTCCAGCACCCTTTACTGAGAAAGACGAACACTGTGCTCACTTTAAAGAATTATTTAAAGGAATTCCATTAAATGTCTCACAGCATACATTGAAGGGTACATTTAGAGCCGAGAGACAATAAATTGATCACTAACACAGGGATCCAGTGGCTAGAAGTAAACTAAAATAAACACCCTACTGGGTGGGATCCTGTTAACTTGTTCATGTTCCTTGCTAATATTCTGGGCTCTGAATTCTGACATCTGTGCTTCTCAGAAGATGCATTGCCCCCTGCCCTTGTAGCTTGTTGTCATCCCTGGATCTGCACGTAGTTCCCTGGGGCGGAGTGTCTCTTCACTTTCTTTCTAGTCCTCTAAGGAGGGTTCTGTTCCGCTGTTTTGGCATTCCTCTCCGGGAGTCTCCCCAGAGCCCCAGCTCAGCAGCCGAGTTCTCACCCTCACTGAGGGACTTCCTGGACCTAGACTTTCTGCCCAGCAGCCTGGGGTCCCGAGAACCACTGCCCTGGCTTCCCCAGCTCATGGCACCACTGCAACAGGGGCCACCCTCTCAACGATGCCCACCCCAGTGCAGCAGAAGCTGCCATGTTTCACAGGAAAAGAGCCCGGGTTTGGGCATCAGCTCTGGTGGCACCATTGTAGGATTATTGTGAGAAATAAATGGAAAAGCAACTTAGAATCCAAACCATAAAGTACAGTCACGTGATGCATGGTGACATTTCAGTCAGGGATGGACCACATAGACCACGGTGGTCCCATGAGTTTATAAAGGACCTGAACAATTCCTATCGCCTAGTCATAGAGCTGTCATAATGTCATATCGCAATGCGTTGCTCGTGTGTCTGTGGTGCTGCCAATTGTATAAAAGTATAGCACATACAACTATGTATAGTACAGATGACTTGATAATGATAATAAACGACTGCTGCTGGTTTCTGTGTTTACTATATCATGCTTTTTATTATTCCAGAGTGTACTCTTTCCACTTATAAAAAACGTTTGCTGTAAAACAGTATGTCATGTTGTACTGGCAGCGGCCTCAGACATCTTGTGTTTAGTGGGTCTCTTGATGGCATCATTTTCTCTTGGGCTTGATTTACTCTCATGTTGTTTTATAAATTTAGTGTAGCCTAAGTGTACAGTGTTTATAAAGTCTCTAGTAGTGTACAGTATGTCCTAGGCCTTCACATTTACTTCCCACTCACTCACTGACTCACCCAGAGCAACTTCCGGTCCTGTAGGCGCCATTTATGGTAAGTGCCCTGCGCAGGTGCACCATTTTTTATCTTTTAGACCATATTTTTATTGTACTTTTTCTATGTTTAGATATGTTTAGATAGAGAAATACTTACTGTTGTGTTACAATTGCCTACAGTATTCAGTATAACGATATGCTCTACAGGCTTTACTTTAGGAACAATAGGCTATACCAGAGAGCCGAAGTGTGTAGTAGGTTGTATCATCCAGGTTTGTGTAAGTTCCCTCTGTGATATTCCGAGGGTGAAATGATGCATTTCTCAGAACATATGCCCCTCATTAAGCATGGTATTACCAAGTTTAGCACAATGCCTGGCGCACAGCGAGAACTCAAGTCATGTTAGTTTCCTTCTGTCCCAAGGGGCACATCTTGATCCTGCTCTTAGCCTGTCCGAGCTGGTCCCATCCTATGATAATTATCCAGGTCATGGTCAGTGTATCCCCAAATCCGTATAATAATAACAACAACGATGATTGCTTTTAATTGAGCCCTTATCATTTTCCAAGGGTTTAAAAGCATTTTAACGATAAAAGAGATTTTTAGGAAAATGCATGAACACCTTTGAATAAATGAGGAGGTTGAAACTCAGAGAAGTTGATGCAGATACTAAAGGTCATGCAGATACTAAAGAATGGAGCTGAGACTCTAGGCCATGTGTCAGCAGTTGTGCTTTTTATGCTCTTAGCCAGGAAGCATGCCTCCTAAGATACGGTATCAAGAACCTGTTAGCAACCTGTGTCAGTGCTCTGGTCTCACGTTGGGCATCTTCCGTGAAAGGCCTTAAACACTGGTATTTCAAAATCTTACTTGGGGAGAATGATCTTCATCACTCTTAATGCAATATTATATTATAAAGATTATTTAGTGGGTGTTGGTAAAGGACTTTGAAAGGAGTGATTTAAGCATAGTCACAAGTCTTGATCTTTAGCGTCCTTTTTATTTAGTATTGACCTGATATCACTGACCAGCTCGATGACCATTAATCAAGCTGACTCAGATTTTACCATTCCCGAATATATTCTGCAAACTGACTGGTGGTGTAAGTATTTTGGTCATAATGCATCCACACATCCCACTGTCGTTTTTAACCGAGAATTTGAAAGGTTAAAGTCATTCAACCTTCAATGACACTTTTTTCATACTTTTATTATCGCCATAAATACATGGCATCATAATTTATTGCATATGTGTCATGCTAGGTTTCTCCATTTGAACTCTTTAGAGCAAGACTTATCGTTTCTTGTCTATCCATGAAAGCAATGGCTCCAGTAAGTGCCAGACATGCTATCTAACATCTACGTGGGCTAAACATTAGCTGAATGTAAGAGATTGTTTAAAAGAGTTTAGTGCAGTTCAGGTAGATTCTGTTGAGACTTGCTTTTAGGGAGGAGAGAGACATTTAGAAGCAATCTTGTAGCTTTGAGGGGGTTAAATAACCCAATTTATTTTTCCTTTCCATCTGTTGTACACTATTCCAGTTCAGTAGCTGTCATGGCTGTCCTTGTAATCACCCCACTTCTCCATATCTCTGTTTTATGCTGCCCCCTAGATAGTCACAGTATAAGACAAAAGTTCTAGACAAGTGGTTCTTTCCTTTTAGGAGGGAAGACATAATGCAAAGGATCTAGAATGCATTACATTCATACTAGTGCTAGTCATAGACCTGTACACAGCAACAGTGCAAAGTTCTTCAACCAGCATTGCACGTGAGGAAACTGAAGCTCACAAAGACCGAGTACTATGCCCAGGTCACGCAGCTGGTAAATAGAAGATTCGCAATTTGAAACTGGGTTTTGACTGGCTCCAACTCCTGTGGGTTTGAAGCACAATATAACTCCTTCCAAGGTTGGGAATCAATTATCCCATCTCCCTTTCTCATCAGAGAAAATGTTCCAGGAAACATTTAATTGATACAATATCAGGGTGCTTTAAGTAACAGTACCACTTAATTGCATTTTATTTTAAAGCTTTGTCATCAACCAAAATAGAGCAGGTGGAGGGCTGCTGTGTAGGTGCTGGCAGCAAGCATTGAGCCGAACTAGGTAATAGTACCACGAAGCAGAATCTGAACAGGATGAGCATGGTTGGCCCATTTATGGGTTTAAGGGAGATGATAAGAAAGAACTGAGTCAATCCTAGAAAAATTCACACAGGAGATGGGATTTAGTGCAAATCTTAAAGAAAAAAACGTGGGTTCTTCCTTTTGCATAATGCGCTGTTGAAGTGGAGCCCTGGGAAACAACTTGGCGGTAAATAGTACAACAATGGAGGCATATTTCTGCAGTGACCGCAGAGAAGATGTGAGACTCTCCCTGTAAATATAATCACCCTCTCTAGTATTTGAGAGTCTGGTCTTCAGGAACAATTCTGCTCATCTTTCTCCTTTCTCATCTCATCGCTTCACAACTGCGTACAAGTGAAGCAGAATCACAGAACATGCAAATATTAGAGCCCTCAGGGATCAGAGGAGCCTAATTCATGACTCATCAGGTGAGGACATCGGGGGACATTGAGTTGGTGGAGATCACATATTCTGGAGACATTAACTCACCTTTCACTTTTTTTCATTCATCACGTATTTTAAGGTAGCTATTACATACCGAGAACTATGTTATATATAATAGATAAATTATGGATCAAAACAGATTCAGTCTTGCCTCCAGGAGTTTACACTTCAATAGGAAGAAAAAGCCAAGACTTGAGCTCCTCTGCCAGCTCATTGGCCCACCTCCTATCGCCCATGCTCAGTATTAACCAGAACTTGAGGCCATTTTCCTGTCTCCTCTTGGCAAATGCCTCTGGACTCACATCTCCGCAGAGAAAATCAAAATCTCAGAGACTTTTTATTTTCTTGGTTAAAATTTCTAAAGAGAGGAGGGAGGGAGGGAGGGAGGAAGAGAGGGGGGGAGAGAGAGAGAGAGAGAGAGAGAGAGAGAGAGAGAGAGAGAGAGAGAGAGAGAAAGAGAATATACATTCTCCTTGTCCCATTGCTGGAACCTGTATCTTTAGGTCTGTAAATGTGGCTGATGAAGTTATAGTTAGTCATTATGCCAGTGGACCTGGCAAAATTTCTGTCTCTTTTTATTATGATTTCATATCACCCATCCAACTTTGTTAAAGCTCATAGGATATGGATTTTTATTTATTTATTTTTATAAATTTTATTGGGGAATATTGGGGAACAGTGGGTTTCTCCAGGTCCATCAGCTCCAAGTCATTGTCCTTCAATCTAGTTGTGGAGGGCGTATCTCAGCTCAAAGTCTAGTCGCTGTTTTCAATCTTTAGTTGAAGGGGGTGCAGCCCATCATTCCATGCGGGAATTGAACCGGCAACCTTGTTGCTGAGAGCTTGGGCTCTAACCATCTGGCTGCCCCTCTGGAAGCTCAGCGGCTGCTCGTTGTCTTCAGTCTAGTTGTGAAGGGCACAGCTCACTGGCCCATGTGGGAATCGTACCAGTAACCCTGTTGTTCAGAGCTCATGCTCTAAACAACTGAGCCATCTGGCTGCCCAGGATATGGATTTTTTAAAAATTGCATGTGTAATACAGGTATACCTCAAAGATATTGCAGATTTGGTTAGAGACTGTTACAATAATGCAAATATTGCAATAAAAAATCACATGAAATTTTTGGTTTTCCACTGCATATAAAAGTTATGTTTACTCTGTATTGTAGCCTATTAAGTGTGCAATAGCATTATGTCTAAAAATGTATATACCTTCCTTAATGACAATTATTTCATTGCTAAGACATGTTGGCCATCATCTGAGCCTTCAGTGACTCATAATCTTTTTGCAGGTGGAGGGTCTTGCCTCTATGTTGATGGTGCTGATTGATCAGGGTGGTGGTTACTGAAGTTTGGGGTGGCTGTGGCAATTTCTTAAAATAAGACAACAATGAAGTTTACCAAACTGTTTGACTCCTTTCAAAAATGATTTCTCTGTATCATTCGATGCTGTTTGATAGCATTTTTCCTAGGTGGAACTTCTTTCAGAATTGGAGTCAATTCTCTCAAACCCTACTGCTGCTTTCACAGCTAAGTTTATGTAATATTCTAAATCTTTTGTTGTTATGTCAACAATGTTTATAGCAACTTCACCAGGAGTAGCTTCTATCTCAAGAAAACATTTTCTTTGGTCATCCATAAGAAGCAAGTCCTTGTATGTTAAAGTTTTATCATGAGATTGCAACAATTTAGTCACATCTTCAGGCTCCATTTCTAATTCCAGTTCTCTTGCTATTTCCAACACATCTGCAGTTACTTCCTCCACTGAAGTATTGAACCCCTCAAAATCATCCATGATGGCTGGAATCAACTTCTTCCAAACTCTTGTTTATGTTGATTTTTTTAAAAATAAAGTTTATTGGGGTGACAATTCTTAGTAAAGTCACATAGAATTCAGGTGTACAATTCTGTATTATATCATCTATAAATCACCTTTTGTGTTCACCACCCAGAGTCAGTTCTCCTTCCATCACCATATATTTGATCCCCCTTACCGTCCTCTCCCTCCCCCTCCCCCTTTACCCTCTGGTAACCACTAAACTATTGTCTGTGTCTATGAGTTTTTACTTCTCATTTGTTTGTCTTGTTCTTTTGTTGTTTTTGGTTCATATACCACATATCAGTGAAATCATAGGGTTCTCTGCTTTTTCTGTCTGACTTATTTCGCTTAGCATTATAGTCTCAAGATCCATCCATCTTGTCACAAATGGTACTATTTCATCTTTTCTTACTACCAAATAGTATTCCATTGTGTATATATACCACAACTTCTTTATCCATTCATCTATTGAAGGACATTTTGGTTGTTTCTATGTCTTGGCCAATGTAAATAAAGCTGCAATGAACATTGGAGCACACTTGTCTTTAGGGATAAATGTTTTCAGATATTTTTAGGTAGATACCCAGGAGAGGGATTGCTGGGTCGTATGGTAATTCTATTCGTAATTTATGAGGAACCTCCACACTGTCTTCCATAAAGGCTGTACCCGTCTGCATTCCCACCAACAGTTTATTAACAGGGTTCCTTTTTCTCCACAGCCTCTCCAACACTTGTTACTATTTGTCTTGTTGATGATAGCCATTCTAACTGGGATGAGGTGATATCTCATTGTGGTTTTTATTTGCATTTATCTGATGATTAGTGTTGTTGAGCATTTTTTCATATGTCTATTTGCCATTTATATGTCCTCTTTGGAGAGATGTCTCTTCAGTCCTCTGCCCATTTTTCAATTGGGTTCTTTGTTTTTTTGTTGTTGAGTTTCATAAGTTCCTTGTATATTTTGGATATTAGCCCCTTATTGGAAGCACTGTTTGCAAAAATCTTCTCCCATTCAGTTGGTTGCCTTTTTATTTTGTCGATGGTTTCTTTTGCTGTGTAAGAAGCTTTTAAGTTTGATATAGTCCCATTCATTTTTTTAGCTTTTACTTCCATTGCCTTTGGAGTCAAATTTATGAAATGTTCTTTGAACCCAAGGTCCATAAGTTTAATACCTTTATTTTCTTCTATGCAGTTTATTGTGTCAGGTCTTATGCTTAAGTCTGATCCATTTTGAATTAATTTTGGTACATGGTGACAGACAGCAGTCCAGTTTCATTCTTTTGCATGTGGGTTTCCAATTCTCCCACCACCATTTATTGAAGAGGCTGTCTTTCCTCCATTGTATGTTTTTAGCTTCTTTGTCAAAAATTATCTGTCCATATTTATGTGGTTTTATTTCAGGGTTCTCAATTCTATTCCATTGGTCTACATGTCCGTTTTTCTGCCAATAACATGCTGTTTTGATTATTGTAGCCCTGTAGTACAAGCTAAAGTCAGGGAGTGTGATAAGTCCAGCATTGTTTTTTTTTTCTTAAGATTGCTTTTGCTGTTCAGGGTCTGTATGTTGATATTTTGACCTCCTCCCAAGAATCACAAATATTCTTAATGGCATCTGAATAATGAATCCTTTCCAGAAGGTTTTCAAGTTACTTTGCCCAGATGCATCAGAACAATCACTATTTATGACAGCCTTAGCCTTATGAAACGTATTTCTTAAATAATAAGACTTGAAAGTTAAAATTACTCCTTGATCTCTGGGCTTCAGAAAGGGTATTTTCTTAGCAGACATTCAAATATTAATCTCACTGTCCATCTCCATCAGAACTCTTGGGTAAGCAGATGCATACAGGTATGTCAAAGAAGTATAAGAACAATTACCCTGCTTAGTTTCAAAAAGCATACATCTTGAGATTGACCCTCAGAGTTACAAATTCTTATGAATTTACCACAGCATCCCCCCACCAAAAGACAAAAGTGAAAATTGGGTAGGGGAAGAAATAGTGGATGGAACTGGAGAAATCTTGGCTCCACAGTTCCAAAATAATTCCCCTCCCCCTACCCGAACCCCTAACACTTGGGAATATCTTGGCATTTCTTTTTCTTGCTGTGAAAGAAAATGCAAACATGAACAAGTCTGTTTTATACTACCTTCAATTTATACAAGCTTAAATTAGCCTAAGTGATGCCATTGCATCTTGGGTTCTAAAAGACAATCCAAACGGACGGTAGTACTAAAATTATTTGGAATAAAGATTTACTTTAACCCACTGCCAAGCAGATTAAATAATAACAATATGACTTTCCTGTATTCTATTTTTCATGACTCAAACTGTTGCAAGTGTGCCCCATCCAGCTCCATAATTGCCTGGCAGATTGTTAAAGGGTGGGTTTTGATCATTGCAGATGGTGCCACCTACAGCCAGTTCCTCCATCCTTGTTTATTCTCTTCGTGGTCTTGGTCCTGATCTTCTAACAGCTCATTTAGCAGAGAAGAGGGAACCATGCAGCCTCTCTGTTCACACTTCACTGACATTCAGTAGCCAATATTATATTGCCAGGGATACAGTGGTGCAAGGGGGTGGGCCTCTACAGACCACGCCAACCCCATGTCCAAATTTTGATTCAGGATATATTGTGAAGAGTGGAGATATCCGGTTACTGTGGCAAAAAAAGCACTAAGATAATTACAACAAATACCTGTTTATCAAAAAAGGCAGCAATAAATATTGATGTATAGGCTAGCTTGATACTATAGAAAAACCTGTTGAGATAGTGCCAAAGCTAATTTAATTGAAATGTCTGAAATTGGCTGTTCTGTTTCTA